>NC_064283.1:60017478-60230901 GCF_019186545.1 Solanum stenotomum
TTTGTGGGAGGTTCTTTAACCGACAACCACCACTACGAGCCTTAGTGATGATACAACGTTTTACCTCACGTTGCCAAAGGACCATCCTATACCTTGCCATCGATATAGGACCTTACTTTTGCTTAGTGGATCCACTAGCCTAATCTTACGTGATCATCTAAAAAGAATGATACGTCAAGTCCCATGTTGGCGCATGGTTCTTATGGAGAGTGGAGTTAATATGAACTCGTGTCCCCAATTCGGTGCTCAATACTACTCCCAAAAATACTTTGGCTCATGCTTTTAAAATAACTTCTTTCTTTGATTGAGACAATTACTCAAAACTTAGCCCAAAGGCTCTTTTGGAAAACATGGTTCCTTTCTTACTTCTTACTTAAATGTAAAACATTTAGAACTTCTTTGGGAAGTACATAGTTCCCTAGTAACTTTGGAGAAATGGACTCGACTCTTTACTTTTGACTTGAAACTCTTAACTCAACTTGAAACTTGAAACGACGTTAAGACGTTCAATGACGACTCTTGAAAAGCTTTAAAGACTTGCTTTGACTTGCTTAACTTCTAAGCTTGGTCCTAACTCCACTTGACTTCTAACTTCACTTGACTTGATCCTAACTTTCTTGAATTTAATTATGGATTCAAGGACTTGATTGGTATTTGGAAGGACCCCAAGGTGTTTAGGAATGATTTAGGAATGATTTGGGACAGCCAAACTAAAGAAAATCTTCGAACATAAATTCTGAAAACAGTGGAGTCCGCGTCCTGTCCGCGACGCGGAGAAGATTTTTGTTCACAGAGGAAACAAGTCCGCGACGCGGACGTGCTCCTCGCAAGCTGCCCGACTTTCTCCTTCACGTCTCCAACTCTAAATCCTCTAACCTCAAAGGTTCCAGCCCCAATCACTTAAAAACATGAAGTCCCTCAACATTCAATAGATTTCAACTCAAAACCCCAACCGGAAACAAGTTCCAAATCATCAAGAATCTCAACATTTCAATCAACAACCACAACTAACAACTTTAACAACTTTAACCACAACAACTCACAACTTTAACAACAAAGCCAATCCTTTCTTAATGAATAAAAGGGGTGGGGTGTGTGGGGGAAAGGATCACCCAACACTAAAACTCACATACCTTGGTAGGGATCACCCCCGACGAAAATCCACGATGATCTTGGTGGAACTTGTTGATCTCCTCGATTTTCCTCTTCTCCTTTTTCTCCTCTTCTTCTCTTATTCCTCTCTTCTTCACTCTCAAGCCCTAGCCTTCACTCTCTTAGAATGGAACAAAAATGATCCAAAGATCAGCCCTATACAACAATATAATCCCAAAAGAATTGGCTAGGGAAAAGACTAAAATGCCCTTAATGATTCCCGGACGGATTTCCTTGTCAACTGCCCAACTTTCAAAGGTCATAACTCGCTCATACGGACTCGGAATTGAGCAAACTCGGCGGCGTTGGAAAGATCGTTCCGAGGGCTATGCAACCATAACTGGAAATACTTCTAACTCATCATGAGCTAGAAGTTACGACTGATCAAAGTTGGCCAAAAACTCACCTTTTCCATACTTAGCCAAATTTCCAAAACTTTAAAATTCTTTCCAAAAATGAAAATTTCCAATTCTAAGCCTCTTCAATTATTTCACATTGCCGGATGTTACAACAAAAGTATCCATACACAAAAGAAACATCTGCAAATAAATTATGGAATTCATTGGAGGAGAAATTCTTGAAGAAAAACAGTCAAAATAAACTTTGCACGAAAAGAAGAATGTTACGCTTCACTTATGTTCCTGGTAGCATAATGAATGATCATATCACCAGCTTTAATAAGTTGGCAACAGATTTGCGGAATATGGACGTGACTTTTACGGATGGAGATATGGACTTAATGTTGTTAAGATCACTTTCTGATGAGTTCGAGCATCTTGAAACTACTCTACTGCATGGGAATGATGAAGAATCTCTCAAAGAAGTTTGTTCTGCCTTATATAGTTATGAACAAAGAAAGAGAGAAAAACAAAAAGGAGGAGAAGCAAAAGCACTAATTGTGAGAGTTCATTCTCAAAATCATATGAGAATGAAGAACAGGAGATCCAAGTCAAGATCCAGACTCAGCAAAGATGAATGTGCCTTTTGTCAAGAAAAAGGGCACTGGAAAAAAGACTACCTAAAGTTGAAAAGCAAGGCCAAACCAAATAATGGGAAGGCTGTCATGGATTCAAATGTGGCTGATTGTGATGACTCAGATTACTCACTAGTTACAACATATCCATCATAATCATCTGATGTATGGTTGATGGACTCAGCTTGTAGCTATTATATGTGTCCCAATCGGGACTGGTTTGTTGATTTACAAGAAAGAGAATATGGAGTTATTCATACCGCAAACAATAATCCTCTTACCGCATATGGTGTTGGTTCAATTCGATTAAGGAATCATGATGGATTGATCAGAACATTAACAGATGTTCGATATGTACCAGATTTGAAAAAAAAATCTCATTTATGTAGGAGTCCCAGAGTCAAAGGGATTCAAAGTCATTGCAGCTAATGGGGTAATGAGAATATTCTCTGGTGCATTGGTGGTAATGAAGGCAATTCGAAGAAATAATAACATGTACCACTATCAAGGTAGTACAGTTATTGGAACAGCAACAACAACATCCAATGACGAAAATAAGGCAGAAATAACCAGGCTGTGGCATATGTGCTTGGGACATGCTGGAGGAAAATCCTTAAAAACTTTATTAGATCAAGGATTGCTAAAAGGAGTAAAAACTTGCAACTTGGAGTTTTGTGAGCATTATGTCAAGGAAAAGCAAACAAGGGTTAAATTTGGAACAACTATCTATAATACTAAAGGTATTTTGGATTATGTTCATTCAGCTATTTGGGGTGCTTCTAAAACACCTTCATTAGGTGGAAAACACTATTTTGTAACCTTTGTTGATGAATTTTCCCAAAGACTGTAGGTGTATACGATGAAAACTAAAGATTAAGTGTTGGGAATTTTTCTCAAATGGAAGGCGATGATAAAGACTCAAACTGGCAGAAAGATCAAGTGTATTCGCACAAACAATGGTGGAGAATACAAAAACAATCTTTTTCAGAAAATTTGTGAAGAAAATGGCATCGTCAGACATTTCACCGTCAGAAATACACCACAACAGAATGGAGTGACAGACGCATGAACCAAACTTTGCTAGAGAAGGTTCAGTGTATGTTGTCCAATGGTGACTTGGGCAAAGAGTTTTGAACTGAGGCACTAACATATGCATGCCACCTCATTAATCATCTACCATCTACTGCTATTGGTGGGAAGACACCATTAGAAAAATGGTATGGAAAACCTGCTGAAGATTATGGTTCTTTATATGTATTTGGCTCAATTGCATATTATTATGTAAGAGAGTCAAAATTAGACCCAGAGCAAAGAAAGTTTTATTTATGGGGATTACTTCTGCAGTCAAAGGATATCGTTTATGGTGTCCAGAGACAAGAAAAATTATTTTCAGTAGGGATGTTACATTTGATGAATCTGCCTTGACAAATAAGGTAACAGTTGAAGATGTCAAACAAGCTGATGGTGCTTCAAAGCAGGTAGAGTTTGAGGGAAAAATAATTTTCCCAACATTGGGATCAAACGAGGAAACAACAAAAGATTTTCCTCTGGAAGAAGAGTCAGTCGAAGGGGAGGTTCAGTCTCAAGAACCTCAACCACAACTTGAATCAATAGCAACCAGCAAGCCAAAAAGGACAATAAGAAAACATGCTCGACTCATAGATATGATGGCTTGTGCATACTCAATTGCAGTTGTTGACATTCCTACCACTTATAAAGATGCAATCCAAAGTTCAAAAGAAGATAAGTGGAGGATTGCCATGGATGAAGAAATGCAGTCCCTTCATCAGAATCATACGTGGAAATTGGTCAATCTCCCGAAGGGCAAGAAAGCAATTGGGTGCAAATGGGTATTTGCAAAGAAAGAAGGATTTCCTAACCAAGAAGATGTTCGCTACAAAGCAAGATTGGTGGCCAAAGGATATGCTGAAAATGAGGGAATTGATTATAATGAGGTGTTTTCTCCAGTTGTAAAATACTCCTCCATTAGAGATTTGTTGGCTTTTGTAGCACAATTGAATTTGGAACTAGTTGAGTTGGATGTAAAAACTGCATTTTTACATGGAGACTTGGAAGAGGAAATCTACATGACTCTGCTAGAAGGATTCAAAGTTGATGGAAAAGAAAATATGGTGTGCAAACTTGAAAAATTGTTGTATGGATTGAAATAATCTTCTAGACAATGGTACAAACGATTTGATAAGTTTATGTTGCAGCAGAGGTACATAAGAAGCAAATACGATCCTTGTGTGTATTTGCGCAAGCTTAAAGATGATTCATTTATATATCTTCTCCTATATGTTGATGATATGTTGATAGTTTCTAAAAGTCAAGAGGAAATTGAGAAGCTAAAGATTCAACTAAGAAAGGAGTTTGAGATGAAGGATTTGGGTGAGGCAAAGAGGATTCTTGGCACGGAGATAAAAAGAGATCAACGTTCAAAGAAGCTCTTTTTATCTCAGAAAGAATATTTGAAGAGGGTACTAAATCGATTTGGCATGAATGAGAAAACGAAGTCGGTTAGCACTCTGTTTGCTCCTCATTTTAAGCTTAGTGATGCTATGTCGCCAAAGAATGAAGTTGCACGAGAATATATGTCAAGAGTACCATATGTGAATGTTGTTGGTAGCTTGATGTATGCAATGGTTTGCACAAGGCCAGATATTTCACACGCCATTGGAGTTGTAAGCAGGTACATGCCTAATCCTGTAAAGGATCATTGGCAGGCTGTAAAATGGATTCTACAGTATATTCATAATACTGTAGATGTTGGCTTGGTTTTCGAGCAGAAAGATAGTCAATATCTTGTTAGATATTGTGACTCGGATTATGCAGGTGATTTGGACAAACGAAGATCAACTACTGGTTATGTTTTCACTATTGCAAACGCACCAGTTAGTTGAAAGTCTACTTTGCAGTCAACAATTGCTTTGTCTACTGAGGCAGAGTATATGGCAATTACAGAGGCTGTGAAGGAGGCAATTTGGCTTCAAGGATTGCTTAGAGAGCTTGGTATTGGACAAGAAGGAATCACAATATTTTGTGATAGTCAAAGTGCTATTCAATTAGCGAAGAACCAAGTTTATCATGCAAGGACGAAGCACATTGATGTCCAATATCATTTCATACGAGACATCATAGAAGAAGGTAGAGTCACAGTGCAGAAAATTCATACTAGGGATAATCCTACCGATATGTTGACAAAAGTGGTGACTGCGGTCAAGTTTCAACATTGTTTGAACTTGATCAACATTGTTGAACATTGAAGATTGAGGTTGAAGACACAATCAAAAGTTGTTGAGAGAAGGTTGAAAATGGAGAATCTTGTCAAGGTGGAGATTTGTTAAATTTGACAAGATTCAAGATGAATTAATGTGAAGATTTGGTAGTTAGGAAGATAATTTTTCATTGGTACAAAAGTCAAGATAGCAACTTTGTAGGTGAAATTTAGGTAAACCATAAAATGGTTTCACAAGGTAAATCTTGACATTTTGACACATTGTGATATCATGGATGACATCAATAGGAAGAATTCACTCCTATAAATAGGTAGCTCCTAATTCATTGGTAACAAACTGCTCACTTGCCTTCTCATCTTCAAAGGCATTTGTTCTTCTTTCTCTCTTGTAGTATTTCACTTGTATTCTTTTGGAGTGAAATAAATATTGGTTGGTTGTGTCCGAGGAGTAGGCAAAAGACAATAAAATTTTGCCGAACATCGTAAATTTCTGGTGTTCTTTTTTATTGTTGTCTCATTTACTATTTATTAGCTACCTTTAGATATAGCAGTTGTGATTTCATCACTCTCTATATAATCAGCTTCCGCAACAAGGTAAACTTTGTCCACCAATACTTGGACAATTAAAGTTAGAAAAATCAGATGACATTTTTTTCTTTCGGATTTGACCATAGATTTATGGTCCCTAGATTTATAGTCATCTCAGTTTTTTAGGGTGACAAGTTTTAGTTGGATTAAAAATGTACGTGTTGTTGAATTTCATTTGTTGATTTTGATGTCTTGAGGTTGTCATTCATCGTTTGGTGTCATAAATTAAAATAAAGGTTAATATAGTATCGGTTCCAACCTCCAACTAATCTGGGATTGTGGCGTAATTGTATCAAATGGACACAAAAATTAGATGAATTGATTCTCATACTTTCAAGTCTATCATCTCTTTAGGTTGGTTGGTGCATTTGGAATTTTACATTATTTTGTAGCCTCTTTGGTATCCAATAGATTTTGCTAAATTATACATTTGTATTGAGAAATTCACAAAAGATTTATAAATATAAATCCAGTTATTATTGTATATTAATTTAAAGTCAGTCGTAAAAAATATGAATATCACAGTCAGTTGCAAGATACTGTGAGATAAATGCCAGTTCAGAATACGATGGTGGATTTATCCCCATTTTCAATTGCCTAATCTGTCGAAAATATTCACTGATTAATTAGCCTCATGTACTGTTTTATATTATATAACATACAAGTACATCACTAAGATAATGATTAATCATTCAAAGGGAACGTACAACATGTGAAAATTGCGAGTACCAGACATCAGATACGAAGGAGAGGAACGTAGATTAAAGTTATAAAGGAATTACGTACTTGATGCATTTGTGTAAAGATAGAATTAATTGACACTGACAATATCAGTTTGATGTGTGAAATGAACAAGTCCAATAAGTATTCCTTTCAATTGCTGAAAGCACATAACAGTGGCTGCTCCACTTATGAACCCCAATATTGTATCGTGCCACAGAAAATCCACTATAAACATGACTAGCATGTCTATCATCATGACAAAAATATACTTTATTTAACTAAAAGCTTAAACTATGCTCGCACTCATAAAAAATGTCAACGGATTCTCCAATAATAGTGTATTTCTAAAGAATCTGACAAAGGGGGTGCAAGGGGGTTCAATTGAATTTAATAACACAAACACACGGATGTACAAACACATTTCTAGGGGAAGAGTTGCCATAATAATAACGATAAACAAACCATAGATTATAAATATAGGAAAAAGAGATCAAATAGAATACATTCAACATTTTATTATGTTATCAAATAATTTTCATTTCAAGGATCATTCCATATGAAAGAAATTAATGTTTTGTATGTTTGATGTGGCAGTACATGTGGGGATACGTTTGCAGTGAAGACTTGGGTAATAGTGATATCTACCTTTTCAAGGTAAGAGTAAGGTTTCGTACACTTGTGAGATTACACTAGATGTTGTTGTTGATGCCGTGAAGACTTGGGCAAATACCAATTGCTCTGTCAAACCAACAACATAAGTGGTGCTATATAATGAAATAATACATTTGAAAAATAAATCAAGCTTTCAAATCCCGCTGAAGCAATCTGTTTCCAAGTGCATATATAGTAACAGCATGAAGAAGAACATTCTCTTATTGATTCTTCTCTTTCTAATTCAATTTTCTATATCAATTGCTACTTCAAATGAGACTGACCAACAAGCTCTATTAGTTTTCCAAAATCTTATTACAAGTCCTAATCATTTTTTGGCCAATAATTGGACCAAAAATACTTCCTTTTGCACTTGGTTGGGTGTCAGTTGCAGTCCAAAAAGGCAAAGGGTTGTGGCCTTGGATCTTCCTAATTTGCAACTTCAAGGCACAATTTCCCCATCTTTGGCCAATTTGTCCTTTCTCAGTGTGCTCAATCTGGGGAACAACAGCTTCCACGGTTGCATCCCTTATGGACTTGGCCACTTGCCTCACTTGCGAGTGATTGATATTAAAAACAATCAGTTCAATGGAAGTATACCAGCAAGTCTATTTCAACACCGGAGAGTTCAAGTAATTTCATTGGCATTCAATGAACTCAGTGGTGAAATGTAGAGAGGACCATGGTATGTACCCCAACTCAGAGTCTTAAATCTCAGGAACAATAGCCTCACAGGTATAATCCCTCCTTCTGTTGGAAATGCCACAAAAATGATGATCTTCAGTTTGTCTGGGAATAGAGTCAGTGGCAACATTCCAAAGGAGGTCGGTAATCTGAGCCAACTTGCAAACTTGTCCTTGACTGATAATCAATTAACAGGTTCCATTCCTTCAGAACTGTTTAATATCTCGTCGCTACTTGCCATACATTTGCTATACAATAGACTTTCTGGTCCTCTCTTGCTAGATGAAGGAAATATTGTGTCAAATCTGAAGTTTTTAGGTATATCTAAGAACCAAATTTCTGGTTGCATTCCTTCCAACATTTGCCAACTCACAGAGCTCAAAGTATTGTCCATATCTTTCAACAATATAACTGGAGATATACCCCGAAATATTGGTTGTTTATCCAAGCTTGAGAGATTCTCTATTGGAGATAATCCAATAGAAGGGACTATTCCCACTTCAATGGGAAATATTTCCATTCTGCGTAGTGTTTATTGTTCAAACAATCGCATTATGGGGCAAATTCCTCCTGAATTAGGGTAGCTATCAAATTTGAGGGAATTATACTTTGGGGGAAATTATAATCTTATTGGTGAAATCCCAGAGGCTATTTTCAATATATCTTCTTTGGAAATGATTGAGTTCAATTTCAACAACCTCTCAGGTAGAATTCCAACCACTACAGGTCTTCATCTTCAGAACCTTCAAGAACTTCTCTTGGGAGAAAATCAGCTGGAAGGGGAAATTCCATCGTTCATAACAAATGCTTCCAAGCTTCAGATTCTGTCGCTAGAAAATAACTTCCTCACAGGAACTATTCCTACTAATTTGGGGAATCTTCGTGAGCTGCGAGAACTGTTACTACATACTAATCAACTTACCAATGAACCAAGAGGGCATGAGTTGCGATTCGTCGATTCTTTGACGGACTGTAGGATGTTGCAATATCTACAATTGGGTGCCAATCTATTGAATGGTGTTCTTCCTAATTCTATTGGGAACCTTTCATCTACTATTCAAAACTTGTATATAGCAGATGCACTCATCAACGGCCTGATTCCTACAAGTATAGGAAACATGAGCGGTCTTACAACCCTAGTCTTTGAAGGAAACAACTTGACAGGGAGTATTCCTCCTGAGATTGGTAAGCTTAAACAACTCCAAGGGCTATCTCTAAGTAACAATAAATTGCAGGGACATATTCCAGAGTCTGTATGCCATTTATCTAATTTGGTTATATTATTTGTGGATGCTAATCAGCTCTCTGGATTAATTCCACAATGCTTAGGAAATCTTAGCATGCTACAACATCTTTATTTGGGTTCTAATAAATTTTCATCAAAATTTCCATTGAACCTTTGGAAAATGAGCCGTCTTCTCTATCTAAATGTGTCACGAAATTCTATAGAGGGAGAAGTTCCATCTGATATTGGAGGACTGAAAGCCATTGTAGAAATACATCTTTCCAGTAACCACTTCTCAGGCATGATACCAAGCAGATTGGGAGAACTCCAAAACCTGCAGTATCTTGACCTATCAAACAATTCATTTTTTGGCCAAATTCCATTATCCTTTGCCAACTTGATCAGCTTGGAATTCTTGGATTTGTCTTTAAATGCATTGTCAAGTACTATTCCTAAGTCTTTGGAAAAACTCCCATACCTTAAAAGCATTAACGTTTCATTTAATGATTTAGAAGGTGAAATACCCGGTGGTGGTGTGTTTGCAAATTCCACTGTGCGATCATTTCTCGGGAACAAAGGTCTGTGCGGAATGCACATATTGGAGATTCCTGCTTGTGTTGTCACTAATCCTGGAAAACAATCAAAGCTTAAGGAGGTTGTGCTAAAAATTGTTACTCCAGTGGTTATTTCATCCTTGATGATATTCTTGTTGGTTTTAATTTGGGTAATGAAACGACAGAAGA
Source organism: Solanum stenotomum (assembly GCF_019186545.1). Classification (NCBI taxonomy): domain Eukaryota; kingdom Viridiplantae; phylum Streptophyta; class Magnoliopsida; order Solanales; family Solanaceae; genus Solanum; species Solanum stenotomum. The sequence continues at coordinate 60,027,456 of NC_064283.1, forward strand.
AAGGAAAGGCCAAAGATGTTGAAAAGGTAATGGAGATCATGACTCATCAATTAGTTTCTTATCACGAGATTCAACGAGCAACAAATAATTTTGATGAATCCAATTTAATTGGTGTGGGAAGCTCTGGCTCTGTGTACAAAGGCACATTATCTAGTGGAACTGTAGTGGCCATTAAGGTTCTGGATTTGGAAAATGAGCAAGTATGCAAGAGGTTTGATACTGAATGTGAAGTGATGAGAAATGTTAGACACAAAAATCTTGTTCCAGTGATCACTACATGTTCTAGTGACTATATAAGAGCCTTTGTTTTGCAATTTATGCCCAATGGAAGTCTTGAGAATTGGTTGTACAGAGAAGAATCCCACTTGAACCTCCTTCAAAGAGTCACCATAATGCTTGATGTAGCTGTGGCAATTGAATATCTGCACCATGGTCATAACACTCCGATAGTTCATTGCGACCTAAAGCCAGCCAACGTTCTTTTGGATGAAGATATGGTGGCTCATGTTGGTGATTTTGGCATCTCTAAAATTTTAGCCATAAGTAAGTCCATGGCACATACCGAGACATTGGGCACTCTTGGATACATGGCACCAGGTATACTACTTTGTTTCTTTCTCACTTATATAATAACCTTTCTATTTGATTTTTTTTCTTATCTAAATCAAGCCCTTGCAAATACTAGAACTAAATAAAAAGCATGTCTTTGTTTGTACGCGCACTATTGTTATATTCAAATGAGTAATTCTTTTTCATTTTCATTCGTTTAAGAATATGGCTCAGAGGGAATAGTGTCCACTAGTGGTGATGTTTATAGTTATGGCATCATGTTGATGGAGATTTTGACCAAAAAAAGGCCAACAGATGAAGAGATATGCCATGGAAATCTTAACTTGAGGAAATGGATAACACAATCATTTTCAGGGACTATGATGGACGTTGTGGATGCCAATATTTTTTCCGAGGAAGAACAGATCACTTCCAAAAGTGAAATCTGCATCGCATCCATGATAGAATTGGCTTTAGACTGCACAAAGGAAATGCCAGAATCAAGAATAACCATGAAAGAAGTAGTCAAAAGGCTTAACAAAATCAACAACACATTTCTGGAAACATAGAAATCTCTTTCGGTGGTGTTCTTTCTTTGCTGCAAGTTAACATGTTGCTTTTTGTTTACTTGTTTGTTGAATATAGTCGTCGTTTGTTCTACCTGTAGACATGTACTGCTTGTACTTCACAGTGTTGCATTTCCCTCCTTTTGTGATTTAAGATTTGAGTAGTCTTTAATATGTTNAACACATTTCTGGAAACATAGAAATCTCTTTCGGTGGTGTTCTTTCTGTGCTGCAAGTTAACATGTTGCTTTTTGTTTACTTGTTTGTTGATTATAGTCGTCGTTTGTTCTACCTGTAGACATGTACTGTTTGTATTTCAGAGTGTTGCATTTCCCTCCTTTTGTGATTTAAGATTTGAGTAGTCTTTAATATGTTTTGAATGTTTGAATAAAATTAAGAAATATTATGAAAGTGTTTAGCTGCACTAATTTTCTTTCTGTTTGCCTCTACTTCATATTTTTGATTCATTAGCTTCTTCCGATCAATATATTCAACTATTTAATAAATGGAATGCTTAGTTGGGCTTGGTGAGTTTTGCAGGTGAATGAAAAACCGGATCCTAATTATCCAATAGTTTTTACACCGCAAGTACACATAATTTAAACTCAAACTTAACTTTGATCGGCCTGTTTTTCAGTATTAGTCAAAGTATAAGCTTAACATATACTGACGATTATCAAGTACTAAAAATGAAAGTGCAAGTAAAGAAGAGATTTATGTAGCTCAATCCGAAAGTTGAAGTGAAGACAATGTGTATAAGCTTCAAAAGCTTTATATAGGTTGAAGCAGGTCCAAGTGAAGTGAAAAAACTCCCTAAGAAATTGTTAATATGTGGGAATAGCAATTTATGTTATTAAAATTTCATATTAAAGATGTGTTCTTGGTCCATTATTTATAGATGTGTTACATTCCCTCATGTTGTAATTTCATATTTGAGTGGTTTCGTATGTATTTTATTTTGTTCAGTAACTATGATTTGAACGCTTGAATAAATCAAAACAAGTATGGAAATATCTCTTCCACCTCATTTCTTATTTCCTTCATAAATAGAAAAGAAATTGCCAGAGATAAAAGAAAAGAAATCAAAAGAGACAGATTAGAAACAATGTAGACCGTAGAGTAGGAATTCTATGAACATCAAATAATTTAGGTACAAAACTTGTAAAATAATGATGCTTATGAGGTTTTCATGTATTTAAATTTAAATCATTGTTTACATATCCGGTAATTAATCATAATAAACAAAAATATTTTGTAGTGTTAATAAGAGGGGGAAGGGTTAAAGATATATCAGATGTTTGAGGAACGCTACATGTTGTTGGAGTAAAATATCATCAACAAGGGTGTTTTAATGTTTTGTATCGATTAAGTTCACGAATTGGAGATAAGCAAATTTGAATTGCTAACTTTCGCCATAGAGGTAAACCATTGCTTTTCAGGTCCCTTGACTAATTCTACCAATCTCTAATATTATTTTTGAATAAAAAAGAGTGAAGAGTCAAAATCACACCTAAAGTATTATTTTATTTTAACGTTCATAGCTGAACTATCAGGTATGCAAAATTTCTACTTGAATTATCATCAATTATATATATATAAATACACATTAACTATCAATTGTTCTCTTTTGCTATCTGAACAGTGATGATATATTAGGTCAGAAATTCACACATAGAATAATTGAGATGTATTTTGATAAATAATTAGTTATTACTCACATTTTGAAACTCACACACGTTATGGTAGTTTAAATATGAAACTTAAAAAAGTTAAAAATACTTTAGATATGTTGTTGACCCTCGGGTTAATAATTTTATTATTTTACTCTTTTTGAAATAATAAATTGAAAAAGGAAAAGAACAAAGACAGGGGTCCATCAAGACAAAGCAAAGATCTACGTCTCCTCTGTTTCCACCCCTCTATCTCTCTTCCATTTTCAGCTGCTGATTTTACAGAGAAATCAATGGCGAGTGGTTATGGGGATTCGAGCCAGAAGATAGATTATGTGTTCAAAGTGGTGTTAATCGGTGATTCAGCTGTAGGAAAGTCACAGATACTAGCTCGATTTGCTCGTAACGAATTTAGCCTCGATTCTAAAGCAACAATTGGGGTTGAATTCCAGACACGAACCCTTGTGATACAGCACAAGTCTGTTAAAGCTCAGATCTGGGATACTGCTGGTCAAGAACGGTATTAATTCTTTCTTTTTTTGACACTTTGATTCTTGTTGTGTTATTGCAAACTCGAGGAATCTTAGTAGCTCAGTTGGTTGAGTAGCTGAACTTTTACTTTGTTGGTGAGGTTTAGATTCCATTTCGTCTCGTTTTGGGTGAGTTTAAGTTCAATGAAATGAATATATATTTTTTTATGACGAAGGAAACCACAAACACTACCCTTTGGGTGTGCACAGGGTGAATCAATAGTATTTGATTGGTAACCTAGAATAAATGGTATGTAAATTGTTATATTAGGTCAAATTATGATGATGATGTTAAAAAAATCATTTTACTGTGTATATAACTTGAATCATTTGTACTACTACTACTACTCCCACCAAAAAGAATGTGGGATTAGGAGTAAACGATCAAACTTTTGGGCATGATTTTGATTATGATAGAGTGATGAGCGAGGAATTTTGACAAGGGGTTAAAAGAAGTGAAGGATAGCCACTCCTAGGATTTGAGCATTTGTGACCTTAAGCAAAATTTGATCTCCCTTTGCCAACTTCACTAGAAAATCCCCTGATTTCAGGGGATTCTAAGTTAAATATCTTTAAAAATTTCAACTATTACCCTTTTGCTTGGCATAGTGCAATTTTTTGATGAAAGGGTTTCGATTGAACCCACTTCAAATTAAGTCATATGCATGAATATACTTAAGGTGGGTTGGAAAATCTTTGAAGTGGAGGCACAACTCTATCTTAGGTCTTTGTATGTTTACTAGACTCAGGGTTCTTGAGCGGACAACTTAAGTGAGAAGGCCACATGGTCACACGGATAATTCAGACCCCCTGTGCATATGCCAACTCTTCTAAGGATAAGTTATTCTATCATGTATATGGGATAACTTATCCCATTACTAAGGTATAAAGTGTGGGATAAATAATCTCAGGACTGGTCCTGCATATTATCCCTAGGATTATTATTCCTTATAACGCAGGATAAAATAGTCCTGCATATTATCCCTAGAATTATTATTCCTTATACCTCACACCAAACGATTCTTAATAAATGTAAAGATTCCATGTACTTGTTTACTTTTAAAAGCAATTTCTTGATCTTCTTCCTCCTTGATAGTTCCTTTCCTCTTGTTGTGGTTTCTATGTGTAACTCTTCTCTACAAGTAAATAAGTGAACATGTATATTCTCTAATGTTTCGTTTCCATCTTGGTGAATGCAAAGACGTGAAAACTTATGAATGAAGACATACAGAAGCTTCATAATTTACAAAGGGGAGAAGGAGTTACTCGGACTCGGGTGCGGGTGTTCGATACGGGTGTGGATCCAGATGTCGGATCCTTCATGATCTAATTTTCAAGATTCAGGGATATGGATCCATGTATGGATATGGGTGTGGGGATTCGCCTAAAAATAATTAAAATATCTAAAAATAGAGTTGTAAAACCTAATTATGTGATATTATTAGGAGAACTTGAGGAGAATCTTGGAATGAGATTAAAGAAAAAGAGTGACATAAAAGTTTCTATATAAAAGGTATTTCATTTTCTTCAATTTTACCTTAGTTTTTGTATAGATTACAGAAATCATTAAAATTGTCCTGACTATCCCCATTGATTTTGGTCAAAGTACCCAAAATCGGTTTACCAAATTGGACCTGGATCCCACACCCACTCCCATGTCGTGTCGACACGAGTGCGGCACCAAAAGTGAAGAGTCCGAGCAACTTAGTAAATGAGAATGATATAGGAATTATAAACAGTAGGATAGATACAACTTTCCTTTAATCATTGTCATTGTTGTTGGATAATAATATTATAGGGGTCTTAAAAATGGAAGAGCTCTAGTTGTTGGATAAAAAATAAAGGGCTATAACTAAACCTAGATAAAATGTATATATATATATATAGATAAAATGTACAAAATTAAGAAATGTTATTGTTAATTGAATAAAAAAAATGTGATGCATTTTTCGGAAAGAAAATAAATTAAAATGTTAAAAAATGACTGTTAATGATAATATTAAAATGAGAATAATAATACTCCCTTCGTTTCAATTGGTTTTGATTTGGCATGGAATTTAAGAAACTAAGGAAGTAAAGAAGACTTTTGAATCTTCTATACCTAAACTAAAAATATGTAGAAAGTACAAAAATGTCCTTTTATCTAGTGGTATTAAACATATTAGGTGGAAAGTTAAAATTAAAGAGTTGTCAAAAAAGAAAAAATACTTTCTTTTTGAGACGGATTAAAAGAAAAGCAAGGCAAATAAATTGAAATTCTTTTTGGAACAAATTAAAAAAAAGTAAGACAAATAAATTAAAATGGAGAGAGTAATATTTTGAAGTGATGATGATGGTTGCATAATGAAGGATGATCATATTAGTAATATATATAACGATGATATTAAAAGCCCTTAATTGTAATAGAATAAAAGAATAAGTATTCTTCTGTTATGAAAGGTGTTAGAAGTGCAAACAAATAAGTTGGAAGAAGCATGAGACAAAATTGGATGTCAACATGCGTCTTCTAAACTCACACTCAAGTCAATGAGAAAAAGTGAACTAAAGCAAATAGTTAGTCAAACTTCAAAATTTAAGACTCACTCGTCTATGCATTATAGATGATACTCATCAAAATTACAACTTTCTTGTGACTACTAAAGGACATAAATATATAATTTTCTACGGGTTATTTGGTAAGAAGGATGGTATTGATAGTTGAATTTCAACACTTGTAGAGCCAACTTCTTTTTTATTTGCATTACCCACTTGCTTTATGTGTGGTTGGATCTGTTATATCTGGTTTCTCAAGCAACCCAGGCAGTCGTGCATGAACCCTTTCCTTATGCTGGTGGGGTCCTTCTACTCGATGCTCTTTGTTTGCCAAATGTGTTCTCTTGTCTAGCAATTGTTTGATTTACTTCTAAATACAAAAGGTATCTGTCATGGATATGTAGATTAGGTTGATAGATTGCCTTTGTTGTTTTTTGTTTCCATCCAGTTTGATGGTAACCAGATAGCTCTTAATCCACTCTAATTACTATTGTTTTTCTCTTCACTATAATGTGAAATTTTTCTGTCTTTTTGTAACTCAACCTTTGTAAAGCTACCTATCGAGAAATGTATATTACTGAATTTGTAAATAACTGTGAGTTATTATTGTTCAAGTATCATATTGTTGGACAAGAAAGCTTATAGGTTTATCTGCTCCTTTTGTCTTGATTAGTACTAGGCAACTACTTAACCGGTGCAACATAAATTAGATTTTATCCATAAAATAGGCCCCATTTTTTCTGATCTTATCCCACAGTCAACGGGATTAGAAGTCATTGGAATAAAACAGGGATATAGATGCAAAAGGGTTGAGACATTGCTCTCAGAAACAATTTTACACATTCCCAAAATTTTGGTTCTCCCTCAATATCAAAAAGATAAACTTGTTGGTGTCATGACCATTGCAATCCTAGAGGATATGGTTAACCGGAAAGCTTCTAAAGATGTCTGCTGGCCACCCAGTTTTGAACGAAAGTCTATTACCATTTTTTGTCGTCACCGGGATCTCCGGTATTGGCCCAACGCCATCTTCAATTACTTTGCTAGTATTGTATCCTCATCTATCTGTTGAAAAGGATATTTGCCCTCCATGCCTATCCTTGGTCTTCTCCTTCTTTTAACTCGTTTCTACAACACTCTCGTGTATTTCATCAAAAGACCTTGGTGTTAAGTTGAACTTGGCACTGCTCAAGTTCTTGCACTTAGCGTGTCCTATTAGTCATCAAATTATTCCAGACCGACAGCTTCATTTTACAAGTCTTATAACAAACAGCTTCATTTCAAAATGAAATACAAAGATGAAAACCTCATTTCCAGATTTATCAGTACAGGCTCACTTGTGTGGCTTGAATCTTTGATTTGGTGGTGCGCCTGTCCCTTGCACCAAGTTATGTCTAGGGATTGGCGGGATTGGCATCAGTATCCACATTGTGAGTTCACGCTAGTAGCCACATTGTCAAGTCTAACTTTAGAGGAGTCATCAGTTTTCCTTGCCAGCATCCATCTTCTTCTTTTTGTTCAGTCTTCTTAAAAATCACCCCTATATGACAGGTTCCTCTATTGTTATAGTACCCCAAGTTTTGGGAGAATAGGCACATTGAGACGCTTCTTCAAATTGGAGTTGGTCAATATTGTAGGGAAATGAATGGTAACGTTCTAAAACATCAATACCAGTTGAGATTGTGATTAAATGTGACTTTCCTGGTTACTAGTTTCTTCCTACTTTTATTAATGTGCAATGTATTATGTATGCCTGTTATAGACGCCATATTTATTCGAAAGAGACATCTATGCTACTATCCAATTACTATTATACAAGTGCACTGCCAAGTGGTCTATTAGAGTTTAGTAATCAAGTATGCCCTTCTGGGTTCTCACCAGCTCTTATAAATACTTATTACCAAGTGTTGATGTTCGCGTCGCACTGATAAGTGATATCACAATAGGGATTTGATTAACTTGATTCCCACATTTAACGCTTTTCCTTGTCAGGACTGCTTTTAGACTCGATAAGTGGAGGAGAAACTTAACAATTTTGTAACTGATTTACTCATTTCCTTGTCATTTTCAGATATAGAGCTGTCACAAGCGCATACTACAGGGGAGCTGTTGGAGCTATGTTGGTTTATGACATAACAAAACGCCAAACATTTGATCACATACCCCGTTGGCTGGAAGAGTTGCGCGCACATGCCGATAGGAATATCGTGATCATTCTGATCGGAAACAAAACTGATCTCAAAGATCAACGAGCTGTCCCTACCGAGGATGCTAAGGAATTTGCTCAGAAGGAAGGATTATTTTTCTTAGAGACTTCTGCAATGGAAGCGACAAACGTGGAGGATGCATTCTCGACTGTGTTGACAGAGATCTTCAACATCGTAAACAAGAAGAATCTTGCTGCAGATGATAATCCCCCCAATGGGAATCCTGCATCTTTATCTGGGAAGAAGATTCTTGTACCTGGTCCTGCACAAGTCATCCCAGAAAAGAGAGCATGTTGTAGATCTTGAAATATCAGGAGTCGACGTTTCTTTTACTTTTTCAGGTGAAAATCTCTATGAGTATTAAAGCTTCATAGTTTCAGTGAGAGTTATTCTTGAAATCTCATGTATTTGGTTGTAAATTCATTTTTAGATTGTTCTATGTGAGGACTGAGGACTGAGGACAACAGCAGCAGAGTATATGTGCTTTTACAAGTTTTATAATATGTTTGTTGTTAGCTTCATATTCAATTTTCTTGGGTTGCAATTGATCTAAATGTGTGGTTTGAATTCTCAAGGCCGAAAAAAATATGATGAGGAGCAAAATGTGATTTTGACCCTTAGCAGTCTATTTGGTCAAACTTCAAGAAATATATTTATTTAGAAGAGTGTTTGTTGTCCAAGTGTTTTTTGGGAAAGTAAATTTTGAGAGAACTATACTTATTTTGAAGAGTAGTATTTTTTTTGTTACGAGTGTTCTTCGAAAGTAACTATTTTTGGCGATATTACGAGCAATAATTTGTGTTTGTCGAAGCTTTCGGAAAGTGCTTTTGGGAGAGGTTATTTTTTCGACTATAAAAAACTAATTTTGTTGCTACTCAGTAACACTTTTTTTTTCCGGAAAAGGCTGACAAGTTTTGTTGAATTCTTTTAACTCTCCAAAATAAGTATTTTGACTTTTACGTCCCGAACCAAGGAGGCATTCTGGCAGACGCATGCGTGTAGGAAGGCTGATGACTACATAAGCTAAAAGACTACGACTACAAGACAGGCCGGAAGCAACTGGCCCAGTCCAGCATTCATTCGCAAATCCTGTAGTGAAATTGAGACTGCTCTTTCCTTTCCTGCATTCCTTCCTAAAGGCAGGACTGAGTGGGTTAAGTTGCTCCCTCTTTCCTCTGTACCGAGCTAAAATAAAGAATGATGAAACCTGTGGCCAGGCATCGCCTTCTTCAGTGGCCAAGTTGAAGCGTTCAACGTCGGCCTACCACCTTTTTTTTTCAAGGTTGAGCTTGTTAAAGGCATAATCATTTGTCAATATTTTAGCAATGCTTTTGTAGTTCAATATTTCAAATCTTGATATTCATGTTTTTTTATAACAAATGTAAATCATTGCAAAAAGAATGATTAGTTTATTTGTAATACTATCTTTATTATATGAATTACAAAAATATCACTATTAAATTGCTATTATCCATTTAACAACAACAAAAAATTTCATGAGTGAAATCTAAAGAGGGAAGAGTGTAAACACATCTTATTCTTGCTTCGATGAAATAAAGTATTTTTCGGATACTCGTAAGGATTTAGAGAGGTTGTTTGTCATAGACATCTCCGTTTTTTTATTTTCTAAAAGGTGGAATGACCTGGGAGACCCCTGTACTTGGCTCCTTTTGTCAGTTGGACCCTCCTACTCATCACTTTGCCAAGCAAACCCTTAAACTCATCAAAACACAATATTTTAAACCCCTTTGACCATTGACCGAGCTTATGTGACATTAATATTGGTGAGTTGGAAATATGCGTGATTACACGCGCTTAAAAGCAAGTTAAAACAATATTTTTCTTTTAAAAAAATCAATTTAACAAAAAAAATTTTAAAAAATCATCTTCTTCAACCCTCCTTCACCCACACCCACCCTTTCTTCTTCTCCACCAGCCCTCACCTTTCTTCTTTCTCCAGCCCATTCTTCTTTCTCCACCCCCACATTCACTCTTCTCCACCTCTTCTTCTTCTTTTTTTTAATACAAATCAGTAGCCTCAACTTCTTCTAAAATTTTCGTTTTTTAGGTTTGAAAAATATTAGTATCATTCTTTTATTAGATGGTTTCAACGAGGAGATGCAGATAATGTGAAGGATATTGTGACTATTGAAAATTTTAAAACTCCATCGATAAGTTTGAAAAAGGTTAAAAAATAATAAATAGGTCTTGTGAATTTGTAAAATTACTTAAATTTTTTGATTGGGGTTCATTGAGTTTGTGTTAGTGAACTTGTAGTTGAATTTACAAGTTAAATCAAGAAGAATTTGATCTGATGGGTATGAATCTAGTGTTCAATTTGTGACCAAATATGAAGAAAATGACTATTTGAAAAGTTAAAGAAATTAAAAAATTGATTTATTTGATTTTTAAAAATTTTTTAGCACTTAATTTCGCATGTGGCACTAAAAATGATGTGGAATTTCACGTGTAATCGCGTCCATTACACGCACTCTGACCAGAGGAGAAAAGGGTTTAAAATATTGTTTTCTGATGGGTTTAAGGGTCTAGTTGGCAAAGTGATGAGTATGAGGATTCAACTGACAAAATGAGCCAAGTACAAGGGTCTTTCAGGTCATTCTGCCTTTTCTAAAATAACCTTGACAGCAAATTAAAGATAAGGATATTTTTGTCCTTTCAGCAGAATTTCTAAATTTCCTTTTCAATTCCTCTTTATTTTTGCTCTTAGATGAACTCCGGCAACACTCAACCCTTAATTTTTACTCTTTCTCCATCTTCGTCTCGCCGGAGCTCCGACGAATTCTCCCCCTACTCCGATTGAACCCTAAAATAATGGACAGGAGCTAAAAACATCTCGAAAATCGTCAAAAAGGAGGAAGAAAGAGTGTAAAAATGGGGAATAAGATCGCAAAAACGACACAAGCGTCGGCAATGGAGTATTACCTCCACGACTTGCCGTCGTCGTATAATCTGGTGCTGAAAGAAGTTGTAGGTAGAGGTCGCTTTTTGAAATCAATTCTCTGCAAACACGATGAAGGACTTGTGCTTGTAAAAGTCTATTTCAAAAGAGGGGATTTCATTGATTTACGCGAATATGAGCATCGTCTCTCCAAAATTCGTGACATATTCACCTCCCTTGATCATCCACATGTTTGGCCTTTCCAGGTCAAGTAAAATTGGCAGACTCTTCAATAATTTTTTACTGATTGACTTCGAATTAGATTTTGTTTAGCAGGTGATCTTATATTTGTAACATATTACTCCTTCCGTTTACTTTAACTTGTCTACTTTCGACTTTGTAGGCCTCTTTAAGAAATAACAATTAATATGAGTATTTTACAGGATACTTGATATATAGTTGGAAAAGATTTGGGAATAAGTAATTAATGTTGTGGGTAAAACATGAAGATATGCTAAGAGTGAAGGTATATTTTGTATAGTGGACAAGTAAAAGCTAATGGAGGGAGTAGTTTCATAGAAATCTAAATATTGAGTCTTTGCTTGATGTGGAATGTTGCAGTTCTGGCTTGAAACAGATAAAGCTGCTTATCTGTTGAGACAATACTTCTTTAACAATCTTCATGATCGTCTTAGTACCCGACCTTTCCTCTGTCTTGTTGAGAAGAAATGGCTTGCTTTCCAGGTAATATTTCTTGTTCTATTATCCCCATTGCTCGGAAGGTCTACCAGAAATAGCCTCTCTACCTCCCTAGGTAGGGGTAAGGTCTGAGTACACACTACCCCCACATACACACACCCAGATCTCACTTGTGGGATTACACTGGATATGTTGTCGTCGTCGTCGTCTCCATTGCTATAATTCTGGTTTATCAAGTTGCAATAGTCATATCATGTACATCTACTTTTGCAGTTGCTTTATGCAGTGAAGCAGAGTCATGAGCATGGAGTGTGTCATGGTGAGATGACTCATGATGTGAAATAACTGACATGACATGGAAAATCTATGACTTGCTCAGGCCTTTATTTTTTCTCTTTTTAAAAACTGACATGAACTCGGTTGCAGGTGATATCAAGTGTGAGAATGTGCTAGTCACATCTTGGAACTGGCTTTATCTTGCAGACTTTGCATCGTTCAAACCCACTTATATTCCACATGATGATCCTTCTGATTTCTCCTTCTTCTTTGATACCGGTGGACGAAGACGATGCTATCTTGCACCCGAGGTTCGAATAAGTTGTCTAACATAAGTAAAACACACTGATTTATTTTTTAAAAATTATTTTGTTGGGTTAATACAAAAATGAAGTTTTATTTGAAAATTAGCCAGTCATTTATTGACAGAAAAATTGTAATTTCATGCAAACAAGTTGCACATCTAACCATGGTATTTCGAATTCTAAGTATCTCTCCTATATCTATGATTTTTGTGAGTAGTGAACGCGTGAAACTCTAAGACTCTCTCCTGTATTTTTTATTGTTGTGAATAGTGAATGCTACACATAATGGATATCTTGTGCGTGTAATTGACTGGTGATGTCAGATAGAGTTGATCTTCACTTGCTCCACTGCCTAATTGCATTCTGAACACAGCCACCTATTCACTATTTCTCACTTTGAAGGGGAGGAACTGTTCCTTTATGTCAAAGACTGAACTGTTTGTGATTCTAATATAGTCTTAACCTTTATATTCAGTGGACAACTGTAATGAGATTTGGAGAAGTAGCTTTGTTAGTAGAAACTAAGTGCAAATTGTACAAGAAAAAGAGATTATTAGTTATGAGTGTGTTCAAGAGCTGTTCAGTGTAGGCATTAGAGTGAACTTTGGGAGACACCAATAAGCTTGAATTAGCAACAATATGCTTGAATTGCATGTATCTTAACAAAAAGGGAAGAACTGCACATTTCTCCTGGAGGCAATGGCATCCTTGTCCCACACCATCTCCCCTTTAATAGTTACGTTATTCGTATGCACCATGATGTCAAAGTAATTTTTGCATAAATGTCACTAATTTTCAGAGATTTTATGAGCATGGAGGTGAGATACACGTTTCACAAGATGCTCCTTTGAAGCCATCTATGGACATCTTTGCTGTTGGGTGAGATTTTTCTCGAGTCATTATTTTGGAATGGCCTCTCAAAACTTTACTGTTTCTTTTATTCTTCTCCTTCTAAATTTACTATTAAGATACTTGAACTAAAATTTCTTCTAGAATTTTATCATAATGTTTATATGGCAACTCTTTATGTGGTGATTTCCTTCCATCATTATTTGCTAAGTATGTGTCGGATTCTCCAAAAATACTCTACTTTTGGAGAATCCGACACGCACCCATTGACATTTTTGAAGAGTCCGAGCAACATAGATTATTTGTGTTGTGCCATTTACCATGTTAGCACTGGTATCATCATGATGGTCACTTATAAGAATCAGAGAAGGTTATTTGCTAATTCGACATTAGGTACAGCAATCGGAAGATCTAGGAAAGTTATGATTGCTCAATAATTTACCTTTTTTATTTTATAATCATTTCACATCGAACAAAAAACCTATAGAAAAGACTTGTGGAGAAATCCATTTTCTTCTGTAAGACTTTTTAGTCATATTTAACTTTTTAGGGATCAAAGTGTCGTATACTTCTTTTAGCAACTTCTTTATATATCTTGCATACTATTAAAACTAGATAGTTCTCCAGTTAATTGTCAGCTATTTTTCAGCTATCTCTGCAAGAAATCCTGCTTAAAGTAATTCACGACTATAAAATTAAAGATGTTCCCTTTATCAACTAGAACAGTAATTGTTTTTGATTATACAATTAGAATAATGATTGTTGCAGAGAAATCCTTTTTTTCTTAAGACTTTTGAGTCATATCAAACGTTTAGGGACCTTATCTTCCTACTTTTACTAGCAATTGCTATGTACACCTTACATGCTATTAGCAGCTTAACACTTGCTAGTTCTCCAGATAATTGTCAGCTATTTTCCTGTTGTCTCTTGCAAGACATCCTACTATAGTTCTGCTAAAAAAATAAGAATGTTTTCTGTAAGAACAATAATCAGTCATCCTTTCCCTAAATAAACAGTCATCTTTAATTTAACGGGTGGCTCCTTTCAACAAAATTAGCTCATGCAATTTGGTTCATTTATTTATCTGGTTGATATAGTGTGATGTCACATTTTACTAAATCAAAACGCTGAGATCAGATATAACAATTTAAGTAGCTTTTTTCCCTGGCTTGAATTATAATAACCTTCTTTTGTCTAGCTCAGTTATATTATTAATATCAATGTTAATTTATAGTAAAATCATCCCACTATCATTAATACAATTATTTTTGTTATTTTCATCAGTATTTAGATGAAATGTTGGCAGATTGAAATGTATCTTATATTAAAAGTGTTTTGGACTTCTTGCAAAATTATTAAGAGAAATCCAAATTTTGTTATAATAGGACTTCGAAGTCTTTGACAAGAAGAAATAGGACTTACTGATACAAAGCATCATGTTGTATCCGTTAGCCGCTGCACTAAATTACTTGGGCCAGGATTTATGCCTGAAATTTGGTTAAGTTGCTTGAGTTATCATGAAAAGGGGATTACTGAGCTTACATGAAAACAGAAAATAAATCCTAAAAAGAATTAGATGGAGGCACCCGTAGGTAAGATAATATGTGACACGGTGGTAGGTAAAAATTGATTAAAATATGTAACAGAATTTGCAGAAGTAAGAAACACATGTCATTTTCATGTAATAAGGATTTGAGTATTTGAACATCATCTACATTGCACCAGGTGTGTTATTGCTGAGCTTTTCCTTGAGGGCCAGCCGTTATTCGAATTGTCTCAACTGCTTGCTTATCGCAGAGGACAACACGATCCCAGTCAACTTCTGGAAAAGGTATCTTTTTGTTTTTGTTTTTGTTTTTCTTTCTTAGTTTCTTAGCTAAGCATTTTTCATCTTAATACCTTTCTTATGGTATTGTAGCACCTAGTCTGTCAAATTATGCTCTTCAATGCGATGTTTTGGAACATGACTTATAATTATTTAATTTAAGGTTGTGCATAAAAAATCTTTCTTAAGAGTTTCTTGTGTTCTATTCATCAATTCTTGCAATTTTCTGATAAATGCTTATTTGTATATCTTCAATGCAGATTCCAGATTCAGGAATCCGGAAGATGATTCTTCATATGATTCAATTGGACCCAGACTCACGATATTCTGCTGAAAGCTATCTGCAGAACTATGCAGGAGTTGTGTTCCCAAGCTACTTCTCACCATTCCTTCATAATTTCTATTCCTTGTTGAATCCCCTTAATTCCGATGCAAGGGTAGGATTATAAATGTACATCTTTTGTTTCACTTGGTCACCCGCTTCAACATTTGTACTCAGTAGCCATATCTTTTTTGTAGGTTCTGATATGCCAGACCTCTTTTAATGAGATCCTTAAACAAATGATGAGTGATAAGCCTGGTGACAGGAACCCCCCTGCTGTGAGTCCACATTCAGTTCCTGTCAGTCAAACACGGCAAGTGAGTGAAATGAACGAAAATCTGAATTTAGTGAAGGACTCATTGAGCAACAGAGAAGAGATTGAGAAGGGCTCAGTTCATGATCGCTTTGATCTGCTTGGCAACGTGAACACTTTGCTCAGGGATGTGAAACAAAATAATCAATGTCCTGTTGTGAAGCCTTTGCTGGAGGATATAGCCAATACAGCATATTCTCAGAAGCAAAGACAATGTCACATCCAATCTCCAGTTGAACAAATCCCAGTGAGCTCCATTTCTTTCAAGAGAATTCACCATCCTTTTTTAAAAAAGATCACCATGGAAGATTTGACTGTGTTGATGTCTGACTATGATAATCAATCGGACACTTTTGGAATGCCTTTCTTACCACTTCCTGAAGAAGTAATGAGCTGTGAAGGAATGGTGCTGATAGCCTCATTGTTGTGTTCCT
This sequence comes from Solanum stenotomum, assembly GCF_019186545.1. Classification (NCBI taxonomy): domain Eukaryota; kingdom Viridiplantae; phylum Streptophyta; class Magnoliopsida; order Solanales; family Solanaceae; genus Solanum; species Solanum stenotomum. The sequence goes on from NC_064283.1 coordinate 60,043,432, forward strand.
GCATACGTAATATCAAATTGCCTTTTATGAGGAGAGGTGCTGTATTGCTGTTGAACTCTTGTTCCTTGTACATTGATGACGAAGATCGGTTGCAGCGAGTACTTCCGCATGTGATAGCAATGCTGTCGGATCCAGCTGCAATTGTTCGTTGTGCTGCCTTAGAGACTTTATGTGATATTCTTCCTTTGGTTAGAGATTTTCCTCCAAGTGATGCCAAAATTTTTCCTGAGTATATTCTCCCTATGCTTTCCATGCTTCCTGATGACCCAGAGGAGAGTGTTAGGATTTGTTATGCAAGCAATATATCGAAGCTTGCGCTAACAGCTTATGGTTTTCTGATTCACTCAATAAGCTTGAGCGAGGCAGGTGTTCTGAATGAAACAAATTCATCCCAGAATTCATCAATATCGACCTCAGGCGAGCCAGTACGGCCACAGAGTCTAAACAGTGATACACAACTTGGTCAATTAAGGAAGTCAGTTGCTGAGGTTATTCAAGAACTCGTGATGGGCCCAAAGCAAACTCCAAACATCAGGAGAGCGCTATTGCAAGATATTGGTAACCTTTGTTGGTTTTTTGGGCAGAGGCAAAGTAATGATTTCCTGTTGCCCATTCTCCCTGCTTTTCTAAATGATAGAGATGAGCAGCTCAGGGCAGTATTTTATGGGCAAATCATATATGTCTGTTTTTTTGTTGGACAAAGAAGTGTTGAAGAATATCTTTTCCCATACATTGAGCAGGCATTGACTGATACAACTGAGGCTGTAATCGTCAATGCACTAGATTGCTTGGCCATTCTCTGCAAAAGTGGCTTTCTGCGCAAGCGGTTCCTACTTGAAATGATAGACCGTTCTTTCCATTTGTTGTGCTACCCTAGCCAATGGGTAAGGAGATCATCTGTCACCTTTATTGCTGCCAGCAGTGAGAACTTAGGAGCAGTTGATTCTTATGTTTTTCTTGTCCCCGTAATAAGGCCCTTCCTTCGCAGGCAGCCAGCATCTCTAGCTTCAGAGAAAGCTCTTCTCTCATGTCTGAAGCCATCAGTTTCAAAAGAAATGTACTATCAGCTTGTGGAGAATGCAAAGAGTTCAGATATGCTGGAGAGACAAAGAAAGATATGGTACAATTCAACACCTCAGTCAAAACAATGGGAAACTGTAGATTTACTTGACAGAAGCAGCAGTGAGTTGGATCGAATGAAATACTGGCCTGGGAGAAAACATGATTTTCCGGGTTATAAATCTGCTAGTGATTTAACTAAACCAATTGATTTTACTGATTGTGATGATAATCCGACCAAGGTGAAATCAGTGGGAAGCTTAATACAAGATCCTTCGAGCATAATAGATAGCGGTGATCGCCTCCCCTCAGAAAAATTACAGCTATCTGGCTTTGTGTCTCCTCAAGTCAGTGGTATGAGCAGCTTTATTGATAAATCAGCTGATGGCATTCCTTTGTACTATTTTAAGGAGGATAACAAGAGACCAGCAGGCACTGGTGTAGCAGCCTCTGATTCCTCATTTCCATATACTTCATTTGGATTTGGTTCTTCATCCTTGCCTTGGATGGATCCTGTGAACAAATCATTTAACTTGGCTAATTCAGTTCCAGCACCTAAGCTTGTGTCAGGTTCAATAAGCATTGGCAATAGCTCCACACTGTTGCGGAGAGTTGTACATGAAGTGGAAGACAGGGAAGCTGATCAAACAGCATATGTGAATAACAAGTTTCAGGACATTGGGTCTGGTACATCTAGAACGGGTTCCCTAACAATGGAAGACAACACAGCCGCAACAGATAGAACTGATTTGTCATCTTTTGCCAGAACATCCATGATTACCGATTCAGGATGGAGGCCTCGTGGGGTTTTGGTTGCTCACCTCCAAGAGCACCGTTCTGCTGTTAATGATATATCCATTTCAGCAGACCACAGCTTTTTTGTTAGTGCATCTGACGATTCTACTGTTAAGGTTTGGGATTCGAAAAAGCTAGAGAAGGATATCTCATTCAGGTCAAGGTTAACTTATTCTTTAGAAGGAAGCCGAGCTTTATGTGTTACAGTGCTCCAAGGTTCTGCTCAAGTTGTTGTTGGAGCATGTGATGGAACAATACATATGTTCTCTGTTGATTATATCTCCCGAGGACTCGGTAATGTTGTCGAGAAGTACTCTGGTATTGCTGATGTGAAGAAGAATGAAGTGGGAGAGGGTGCTGTTGCAAGCCTTTTGAACTACTGTTCAGATGTTGGTGCCTCAAAAATGATTTTGTACAGCACTCAGAATTGTGGGCTCCATATGTTGGACACAAGAACAAGTTCACATGCCTGGAACACCAAAGTTTATCCCAAAGAGGGCTATATATCATCTCTAGTTGCAGGACCCTGTGGAAATTGGTTTGTATCAGGTTCCTCAAGAGGTGTACTTACACTTTGGGATTTGAGGTTTTGCATACCGGTTAACACATGGCAATATTCTCTTGCCTGCCCAATTGAGAGAATGTCTCTTTTTCTTCCTCCTCCTAGTACCTCATTGTCTGTAGCAGCAAGGCCCCTTGTTTATGTTGCAGCAGGTTGTAATGAAGTCTCTCTATGGAATGCAGAGAACGGGAGCTGCCACCAGGTGATGTGTAATTTTTCTTAAGAAAAGAAGCCCTGACTTATTTGCTTTTAGTTCCAAATACTAGTGGGTAACTTTGTTTTTGTGTTGTCAGTCCTTGGGTCTATTTAACTTGATATTTTCCTTTATTTGTTTATGTGATGTATCCAGTATACATATACTTGGAAGTGGCTACTGCGTCTGGGGATTTGAGATCCTTATTAGGGAAGAGTTCAGTGTCTGAATATTTGTCTGACTCTCTCTCTCTCTCTCTCTCTCGCTCGCTCTGTGCCTTCCATCTTTCTTTCCTTCTATACTGAAAGTGTTTGGATGATAAAATCCTTCGCAGCACGTTGTAATTTCTTGGTGGTATCTGATAGATGCTTAATAAATTGGAAACTTCATGCTAGAATTGTTTGTCTTGGATGTAACTATTGAATTTAAGCTTCATTTACGTTTATGATGGTCTTGTATAAAATATGGATGCTTGACTTGTGTAATCTATCATTTAAGATGAACCATTGTTCTTGGGACATGCTATGAGTTGGTACAAAGTATGTTGTCTACTCTAGTGACTTTTTCCAACTTTGCAATTTTGTATTTTTTTGCTGCAGGTTTTGAGGGTAGCAAACAATGAGAATGAGGCTGAGAACTCCGACTTACCTTGGGCTTTAGTGAAGCCATCAAATAAGGCTAATCCTAAACAAGATCTAAGAAGAAATAATGGTTCAAAGTACCGAGTTGATGAATTGAGTGATCCGCCTCCTCGCCTTTCTGGCATTCGTGCATTGCTTCCATTACCTGGTGGTGATTTGTTAACAGGGGGAACTGACTTAAAAATACGTCGCTGGGATCATTGCAGGTTCTAGACTGTTTCTCTAGCTCTATATTAAATTCACCTAAATTTTTCATATATAACTCAACAAGTCTTGCATATTTCAGCCCGGAACGAAGTTATTGTGTTTGCGGACCATCTATAAAGGGGGTTGTTAATGATGACTTTTATGAGACAAAATCCAGCTTTGGCGTACAAATAGTGCAGGTATGTTTAATTATCAAGCAGGATCCACTTCTTCCTTTTACAGTTGTGACGTATAATTTCTGTCTTATGATTGTTGGACTACTAATATATTGCATTTGCTCGTCATTAAAGGAGGCGAAGAGGCGACCTTTGGCCACCAGACAAACAGCAAAGGCAATCCTTGGAGCTGCTGCCGTTGATGCGGCTGGGTGTCACCGTGATTGTATTCTCTCTTTGGCTTCTGTCAAATTAAATCAGAGACTTGTGATATCAGGTAGCAGAGATGGAGCTGTTAAGGTTTGGAAGTAAAGGAACCTTGAGATACTTGTATATATATTATTGTGTACATATTCAGAGTATATGTAGCCTCTTTACTGTTTAAAAATATTAATTGAAATGTACAGAAAATGGCTTCTTTTGTGTTTAGAGATATATGACAGATAGATTTCTGAGTCATTACCACAAATGTATTAATTTCTGGTAGATGCCGTTCTGGATTACTATTAGATTATGTTTTGGTTATAACTTTATATCATTTTTATTATTTGTAAATACAATATGTTTATGGCCATTGTTCATACCTCTGCATTTGTTCAACCTACATGGCTCTATGAGAAATTGCTAATACAATATGTTCAATCTACCAGACAAGTTCTTCAAATGCAAAAGGCTGTTCCTTGTTCTTAGAGGAATTCAAAACTGATAGGAAATGTTTTGGTTTGTAAGGGGGTTCCTTCGCCAGAAAATTATACGATATTACATGAGGTTGAAGTACTTTTGCTCTACGTTTAGTATATATTGAATTTCCTTGTCTTTCTGGTGTATTGTTCTTATATTTTGGATCTACTTACTGAAGGTGACTTAATTCTTTTAAATCTTTCGAAAACTAGAACAATAGTAGATGTGGATCTTTTAAAGTTACTTTTGATCAATGTATAGTAGATATAATTGAATTCTCTTGTATTTCTTGTATTCATTTTCTTATGTTTTGAATTTCCTTACTTAAGGTGACTCAATTCTTTTAAATCTTGCAAAAACTAGATCAATATATAGTAGATGTTGATCTATGTATAATAGGGGACACAAGGGGGCTCATTCGGCTCCCCTTCAGCGGAAAGTCATATAGTATATACATGATTGAAGTTATTTTTTATTTATGTGTAATAGATGTTGAATTTTCTTTATCTTTTTAATGTATTTATTTTTATATTTTTAATCTCTTTATCAAAGACAATTTAATTCTTTTAAAAACTAGATAAATAGATCTATGGCGGGCAAGTCCATTTGCTCTTCTTTCAAAGGATAAGATCAATGACCAATGGCGTGCATACAACATCTACAAATTATTGTATATATTTTTAAAAAAATTGTGTCAACTTCACATAAAATAATGATTTTTTTCCAAAATTAATAAATAATACAATTCTGTTATCAACTTCCATTATATAAACCATTTAAGCAAACATCGTGTAAGTCGGTAAAGGTCAACAACACAATCATAATTTTCTTTATTTTCTCCATCATCATTTCCTTATCAATCTCAATTCATTACCCTAAAGAGGAATATAAAATTAATAGTGTAAAACAATTATTAACATAGAATTCTAAACTTTTAGGCACAAAAAGACATCAATATATAGTGGCCATGAATTATTTAGGCCCCACCAAAATCAAAGAAAGCGTACGCAAAATTTTGCATAAATAATGTCAGCATATTATCATCACTTGGCTCTTACCTAAACTAATAATAAGATATGATATTGTGGGTATTTTCAAAGATTTACTTCTTGTTACAAATAAATATTTACTTTACATTATTTTCAAACAATGTCAGCATATTCTATATGCATATTAAATTTTTAAAAAGAATTATTTACAAATATAGACAGCAAATGTTTTCATCACAATTTATGTGTGCTCAAAGATGTGTGATGCACTTTGATTGAGGTTTAAAAAAAATATAAATATTTTGTCTAAGCTATAACTTATTTATGGTCTCTTTCACTAAAATTGAATAAGGATAAAACGAAAGGTTAAAGTTCAATTGTTTTTATATATAAAAATATATCATTTCTTTGAAAAAAAATTTAAAAGAATATATCATATAACTCGAAGCGGAGAAAATTATTATTATCTTGAATGACAAGACATTAGATAGAAAATAGCTAAAAAGTCCATGTCTCACCAGCTTGCAAAATCCTTCGATAGAAAGTGATAATGACTTCTACAAATTAAATAATATCAACATTAAAGGGGAAAAAAAACTCAATAAAACCAAAGGTCAATAACCAATGGTTAGCAATTAATCTACTTATTATATGCTCCTTGTACTAATAAAGGTCCAATACTAGGACTTCTTTATGGATTAGTTAATCTAAGTATTTAGGAATATTATCAACTTGACAATGATCTTATATTTAATTTACACTCAAAACTAGTTGCACAATTTTCATTTACAATTTCAAACAATACAAACAAAACTACGTGGAGTCCTTGGTGTCATACATGGTGTACTATATTTGAATATAGTATCTTTAAAAAGGACCTTCAATTTCCAATCAAATTGAAGATTTATGAAACTAAAATACAAAAAGAGTACAAACACTAAAGGGCCAAGTAGAGACTAAAATAGCAACTACTTTTTCATTTTGTCCAAGAAAAGTAGCACTCATAGTAACGGGCAGTCTGGTGCACAAAGCATCTTGTGTTAGTAGGGGAGTATGATGCAAACAGTCTATCATAATGCAAGCATTAGTGACTATTTTCACGACTTGAACGTGTGTAAAAACTTTACCGTTGCTCCAAGACTCCCTGTTTGAAAGTAGCACTCATAATGCACATACAAAATCACCACTTGTGTCAATCTCATCATCTAAATCAGCATCAGTATCAAAATCATCAAGATCCATACTAATGCTGCTATGAACAAAATAATCACTTGCTTTAGACCCCTCTCCTGGTTTTCTTGCTTCTTGAATTATAGCCAATGCTTCTTCAATACTTTGTAATGGCTTTTCTTCACTATTCATTTGTACTAAACTAGCTTCCTCTCCTTTCATAAATTCTTTAGGCAAGTTCTTTAAGAACCATGGATGCTTCTTTATTTCTTCGATCGTTATCCTCTACAAGCATAATATTAGAAGATTAGCATATTCTAGGATCAATGTGCAAAATCAAAACGATTAAGAACTAGTAACAACCTTCTCAGGATCAGCAACGAATATCCGAGATAAGAGGTGATTACACTCCTTGGAGACTCGGACATAGTAAGGGATCGAGTACTGTACGCTTAATATCCTCTGTCACACAAAAGAAGAATTAGTCTAAATAGCTGCCCATCCAACCGCTTAAACTAAAAATAGCCAGCAGATGTATAATATATGTTTTTAACCGTGTATAACCTATGTATACCAGCTAGGAAAAGTAACCAATAAATCAGGCCGGCTATTTGTGTAGAGATCTAGTCAAAGAATGCATATCTTTGAGACAAATTAACAAGCAAATCAAGAAGTCAACTATGGTTTTTAAAGAAATGAAGCAGAAGTTTACAGTTATTGTCTTCTTGAAGTTTCTTGGATCATCAGGATCTTCAAACGGATATGCACCAACCAGCATCACATATAATGTGACCCCACAAGACCAAACATCTGCTATCTTCACATCAAAATAATAACATAAAAATCTTGAAGATTAGGTCAACAGATCAATTTATGAATTGAAGCTGTATGTCAAACGTCAATTGGCATACCTTTCCATCATATTCTTTTCTCGATAAGACTTCTGGTGCGATATAGGCCGGAGTTCCAACTGTAGATTTTGGTTGTGAATGCAATGCTGCTGACTAAAACAATGAATTGACACAACTCAGAAACTGAATCAAGAAACAAAACCAATCAAAAGATTGAACATATAGTTCTGGTTCATTGCCTTAGAATAGCCAAAATCGCATATTTTTAGACATTGCGTAGAGCTCCCGTCTAACAATGTGTTTTCAAGCTTAAGATCTCTGTGGCAGATTTGCTGCAATTCAAGAAAACGATCACATCACAAGCTAATAATCCAAGAGTAAATTAATGTACTCGAATAAAAATAATTTGAAGCGAACTAGCATAGGCCTAATTCATACCATTGAATGACAGTAACTCACTCCTGATATAAGTTGTTGAAAGAAAAACCTTGCCTGATGAAAAATAACAACAACTTGGACAGATAAGCTCAACAAATCTAATAAAATTTCGAGATAATAACTGCTACGCGTTGGAATGAGATTGAAAGCAGCTGCTTATCACTTGATTTTCATCAAAAATGAAGTAGTACTAATTTGGTGACTTACTGTTACATGGAGCAATGACAATCACAAAAAACAAACGAGAATTTTAAAATCTTGATTCTTGTGTTACCTCATCTTCACTGAATCTTCCAGCATTGCATATTCGTTCAAAAAGCTCTCCGCCAGAAGCATATTCCATCACTATAGCTAGATGAGCTGGTGTGAGAAATACCTGCACAATCACGAAAACCTGCATAAGCACTCCGGTCTATACATCTCAATCAAATTAACCACAGTCTTAAGCCCTCTTAGTAACAGAGAATTACAAAATGAATCATGTACAAAGTCAAGAACCTGCGGGATTTTGACCAATCGACTAGTAAAATTAACCAACTCGCAAATCAAACATAATCCGATAAAGCATCTTAGGCCTCTTAAAAAGTTGGTACTAAGGAGACTATAAGATCAATGATAATATCAAATATTAAGGCAATTTGGTTAGAAATATCTTTTTCATTGCATGATTCCAAATTCCCACTTAGTGGAAAAATAAAGTGTATGAAAAACATTCAATTCCAACTTTCACTTTGTGTGGAATAAACAGTTGACAGAAACACTTAGGGAATCTGATTCACAGTGGCCATTTTTTGAGAAATCTCCAACTTTAACTTTCAAATAAGCACAATTTTTTGGCAATCTCGAACGTACTACTAATCGATTATTTTCCCATCGGAACAACCTAGGAAAAATTATCAGCCTACATAACCAACTTCACATACCAAGAAGGCCAGGTTATATAACCAAAAGTACAGTGGCAGTTAGTTGAGCGTGACGTTACACGACATTCATAACCAATCTTGAAGTGAATAAACTAGACCGAAGTAAGGAAATGAGACGACTTTTTCTTGAACTATATGATAAACAAATCTTCCCCTCCACACCAATCACGAGTTTTCCTCTATTTCATTATCAATTCAATACTGAAATATTACCTCCTTAAATCGAATGATATTCGGGTGCCTCAAAGATCTGTGATTCATTATTTCCCTTTGAACATGCTCATCAATCTGCAGAGAAAAACCCAAATGAATTAAAAGAAGAAAAACAATAATCAACAGAGTAACAAAAAATAATCTTTTCAATGAAAAAAAACTCTGTAACAGCCTAATATGAAGAATTCGATATATCCAAATATGTATTTATTCAGGGGCGGAGCTACAGTTTTGCCTACAAGTTCGGTAGAACTCAATAGCTAGGCCCAAAACACCGTATTTCTATTTATAAATTCACTTTATATGTATAAATCATTTATCAAGAATCCAGTAAACTTTGTTTTCTATAATCCAAAATCCATAAATTCAAAACTCTAGCTCCGTACTTATTCAGAAGAACTGATCATGAGAAACTTGATCAGAACTTCAGGGGCGGAGCTACAACTTCACCTACAGGTTCTGCAGAACCCATTTTTACTAGGCCAAACACCGTATTTATGATTAAAAATTCACTTAATATGTATAAATAGCTTATCAAGAATCCAATAAGTTACATTTTTTACAATCCAAAACTCATAAACTCGAAATCCTAGCTCCACCTTAAGAAAAAATGGATGGAAGAGAGATAAAGATCAAACCTTTTTGCCTACAAGATCGACAGAACTCAATAGCTTAGTTTAAAAATTCACTTAACATGTATAAATAGCTTAACAAGAATCCAACATATTACATTTTATACCATCCAAGACTCATAAACTTGAAATCTTAACTCCGCCTTCAGAAGAATTGGATGAAAGAGAGATAAAGATCAAACCTTTTTGTCTACAGCTTCGACAGAACTCAATAGTTTGGTTTAAAAATCCACTTAACATGTATAAATCATTTATAAGAATCCAAAACTCATAAACTCAAAATCCTAGCTTCGTTTTTGAAAGAATTGGATGAAAAAGAGAGATAAAAATGAAACCTTTTTGCCTCTTTCAATATATTTGACAGCAAAAAGTTCACCACTCCATTTATCTTTCACAAGCTTAGCAACACCAAAATTCCCAGAACCAATGTCTTTCTGAATTTCATATCTTTCCATTTTTTATAAATATTTCAGCTTCAATTAATACCTCAAATAATAATCATACATAAAAAAATAAAAATATTATTTTTTTAGAAATAAATTTTGAAGAAGCTGTCTAAATCTTGCTAACTGGAAAGACAGAAACTTTTTTTCTTTGTGATTTTTGGTTTTTCCTCAATGACATGCTTCCTATATTTGTAAGGAGCATAAAATGGTGGGACCACCAAAAATTTTAAATATTTATTTTAAAAAAAAAAATACTAAATGTCATACTTGGAAATTTATAAGGAAACAATTTTGAACATTTTTTGTCATCAATGGACTAGAAGTATTTTTATTTTTTAATGTGATGACATTTGACCAAACATAAAGTTAAAAAAAAATAAAAATTATGAAACTTGTAATCGTGGTTATAAAATTGAAAATTTTAAAGTTAGATTATTTTGAACATAAAATATTTGTTTTATGTAATAGACGACAAATATTATAATTTTTTAACGAAGGAGATTCGATTGAATCCTTGATATGTCATTGGGACCCGGCCTATTAGGGCACCACCAATCAAATGACTTGAAATTAAAAGGAAGGCAAAAACAAGTTGCACAACTCAAACGTGGTAGTATAATTTAGTTGTCGAATACGAGAATTATAGTCTATACTTTTTTTGGGAGGGCTTCTTGGCGAGTATTCAGTATTTATATTAGCATTGATTGATTTAAATTCACGTTATATAAGTTTTACTAAGGAAAAAACATTTCATGACATTATTTCTTTTTTCAACTTCAAACTTGCATTTGAACTCGGGATTATTGATTAAGATGGGAGAGTTTTATTTATTCCACTACAATTTTTATCAATGATAAAAGACAACAACTATTTCCGGTTCGTGAACCGAATGTCTCATTTGGTGATTCCAGATTTGAGTTCCGAAACCACAGTCATTCAACGGGATTCGAAATGAAAAGGCTCTTGATACATAAATAGGCTCTACGTGCAATTTCCTTTGTCATATAGTATTTGTTAAGTGTGATCTACTCATTTGTCCTTACTGAAAGCAACTGAACAGAAAGAACTATTTAAAAAAATACAATTAATTTTGTATATTTTTGTTACAAATTTTCAAATTTGGACAGAAAATTAATTTGAGAAAATTAGTGTAGAGTGCCTAAACATGGCTATTTTATGCAGACCAACATTAGAAATAAAAAAAAGACAATTATTTTCTATGTTTCAATTTATGTGGCACAATTTGAATTTCGAAAGTCAAATTTGTTTAGTTTGATCATAAATTTGAACATAGAATCTTTAAAGCTTTAGAAATAAAATTTACACATCTAGAAACTACGTAAAAGCACTTTAAGTCATAGTAATATAGAGAATTCAAAATTCAAAATTCAAAATATTTGAACGTCATATGAAGAAATTACGGTGAAAAAAAATTTGTTTGAATCTCAAAATTCGAAAAGTATCACAGAGACAGAATATATTAGCTCTATTCAAAAGGAACAAAAAGATTAATTTTTAGGGGAATTCTGTTTTTTTACAAAAAATAAAATTGAGAGGACCACTGAATTTTTGACAATGTATCATTATTTTTGGTAATGTAGAAAATGATGGAAGTCGGATTTAAAATTTCAAGAAGATATGTATATTATTATGAAGAACTGTAATAATTATATTTAACGAGTTTAATTTTTAATGTCATATTATCAATTCATTACGATTTTGAACTTAGAAGTTCAATTTTTTTTATTGCAAATTTAATGATTTTTTATGTATATTATTTATACTCTTTTTATTGAAAATGTTGGGATATATAAAGATACTAGTTTTTCAACATAAAGATTTATTTATAACTATATAAAACTTTACAATGCTTTTGGTATGCTTGCCACCTAAAGATGCACGATAGGTGGAAATTTTATGCATACTCAATTTTTACAATAAACTATATTAATTTATAATAGTTCAATAATAAATTGAGATATGATTACGTATATTCAATAACTGCCTTTGACTTTACGAAGAATTGTTGATTTAGTCTACTCCTTATGTGTATCAATTGATTTTTTTTAAAAAAATGAGAATTTGAACGTTCATCCAATTAAAGAAAATGTATATTGAACGACCATAAAATGAAACATGTTATATAGGGATTTTCACGGGTCGATTTGGATCGGTTATTGGTCAAAACCAAAACCAAACCAACTTAATCGGTTTTAAAATTATCAAAACCAAACCAAACCAAATATAATATACATTTATCAGTTTGGTGGTTATCGGTTTCGGTTTGGTTTGGTTCGGTTATTCGGTTATTAACCATACACAAAAATAAAAGAAACAATTCATTCAAAATGTGAAAAAAGTGACAACAGTCCATTCAAAACAAAAAATAGTTAGAATGATTTAAATTACCGAACTTTCGATCACTGAATTTACTATCAATAAAGCTTTAAAATTCACTATATTGGCCTAGAAGGAAGAGACAATAACATTTTCAGTCCCACAAAGAATTGTTATAGATACTCATATACATGAAATCAATAAGAAAAGTGTTTTCACCTTAGGCATTCTTGCTTTCATGTAAGTAAAATTTAAAGAAATTTTAGTGGAAACATATATAAGATCTTTAAAATTGTTAATAAAAACAATATATTAAGTATGTATATTACTAAAATATATGTATATAATCCATCTGTTCGGTTCGATTATTTCTTCATTTTTTTCGAACAAAATCATAACCAAACCAAATACTACCGGTTTTTAAAAATCTAAAACCAAACTAAACCAAACCCAAATAAAATCGGTTTTATTTTATCGGTTTAATTTGGTTTTTCGGTTTGGATCGATTTTTATCCAAACCGTGAACACCCCTGGTCTTTATGCGTATGCAAACTCACGCAATTCAATAACAAAATTGATGTTAAATAACAAATTATTCCCTCCATTCACTTTTACTTGTCACCGTTTGACTTGACACACTCATTAAGAAAATAATTAATGATATAGGTATTTTACCAAATTATCCCCTATTAAATGATGTCTTGAAAAATAAGTATTTTAATGATGAGGGTAAAATATGAAAAAAAAAATAGCGTCTTTTCTTGATATGTCAAAAGTGACAAGTAAAAATGAAAATTTATTTTAGAAATAAGTGACAAGTAACCGTGAATGGAAGGGTATTTTGAAATTAAGATTTTTTTTTATTCAATATTTGTTAAAATTAATATATGAGATTACTTAAATATGGATCTCTTTACTCATTTTCATGTGTTCACTCTATAAAAGTAATTTTTAAAATTTTTACCTATTCACTTTAGTATATCAAAAGAGAAATTAAAAAAAAATTACTTTCAACATAAATTATTCATCCTCCAAATTATCTATTTCGATTTAACTTTAAAAATAAGTCACCTTAATTTTTTATTTTAAAAAAAAAAACTATGACCGCTAATTTGAAACGATCAATCAATGAAATAAATGAATAAAAAAGGACACATCGTATTCGATTTCTCATATGAAGAATGTATATCATCAATTGATGTTCTTTGAATCAGCACACCGGGCGTCTTCGGTATACACAAAAATATTTTCCAATTTTACCAAAAATAAAAAATAAAAAATATATATATTTTATGTTCGATTGATTAATATTTTATTTTTTAAAAAATATAAATACATCCCTTAAAATGAGTGAAGTAATTTTTCTAGTGAAAGTAGGAAAAATAAGTTAAACAAGTGACATTCCACATTAATTGTATAATCTTCACCTTTCAATTCACGAGATCTACATCCATGGATGGAGCCACCTTAAGCGAAGGGTGGTCCAGAGCATACTCATTGTTCAAAAATTATATGATGTACGAAGATTAAATATTAATTATTATGATTATATATTATATTTTGTACATCCTATACTAAATTTCTTGCTCTGACTATTGTCTACTATTTCCCACCCCACCCCTAACCCCCTCATTCCCACCACCTGCACTCCTATTTTCACATTCTTATTTTTCATAGTATTTATCTAGATTATATGCAAATGTTCTTTTAACACTTTTACTTAAGTATCAAATACAATAAAATAGATAAGAAAATTCATTTTTTTATGATCCTCGTGTGTCAAAGTCAACTTTCATGTCCATCAACTAATTCCATGAGATCTCTGTCTAGAATTTGAACCTCGAACCTCATGATTCTCTACCAAATTACCAATTAATGGACCACTAGATTACACTCATTTGCGAACAATTGGACCACCACATTGAAACGACAAGGTCATCAAGTTGAAAACGACGTTGCCGTCACGTAAATTAACCTCGAAATTCTCAATTTGTTTTGCGAATGTGAAGTTAACGATTGGAGAGACAACAGCAAGCAAAGGGAAAAGGAAAATCACAGGAAAATGCAACCTTTGTCCTTTTGTTCCTCTGTAATACTTTGAACAAATCATTGTCTTCCCATCTTATAATGGTAGGTAGGAGGAGTGGATTATTCGTCCCTATTAATAGTCGTAGTATTACTTTTATAGTTTGTTATTTTTCGATTTCTCTTATTATATGTTTGATTGTTATATTATTTTGTTGTGGTATTATTCTTTTACTGTCAGTTGTTTTTATTCTATCGGATAAAATTATGTTCTTGAGTGTTGTTCTTAATATGTGTGCATTGTCTCACAATTTCAGTTAACATTCATTCTGTTTCTATTTATAAGTCGTCCTTATTAAAAATAGATGGTCCTTAATACTCCTCCGTCCAACAATAGTTGTCTACTATACTATTTTGGGATGTCCAACAATACTTATCCATTTTATGAAATCAAAGGATAATTTTACACTTACTTCCTAATTTGCCCTTATCATTAGTTATAGTCATTTTCCTATTACATTTTTCAAGACATTGTATTTTTTTTTCCCTTATTATCTTTCTATTTATAATTTCTTAAGAAGTGTGCGAAATAAATAGTGGGCAACTATTGTTGGACAGATGGAGTATTTGTCATTTCACAAAATCAATGCATAAATGACAATATTCTTCCTATTTTACCCTTGTGAGTTATTAGCCTTGAAAATATACATTTGACCAATATAGAAAAACTAAGTAAATGATTTATGCCCATTGGTCACATTAATTAATCAAAATAAATTAATTTATGTTCAGTTATTGAAAATTTGAGTACAAAAAAATATTAAATAAGGGTAGAATAGTAAATGCACTTAGTTTCTTAATGCACGTGAAATCTAAAATAGGAACATAGGGAGTATTGAATAGAAGGAGTATTGTAGTTTGACTTGGAACGGAGTTTAAGAAATAAGTGATAGATATGTCATAAAAAAAAGAAATAAGTGATAGAGTTTGTGTGAGACTATAAATCATTTTATTAAGGGTAAAATGAACATTTTACAGTTAAATTATTAGGAAAAACTACATAATTAGACATACTTCTCTATCATATATACTATTGTTACCTATACTTTCAAAATATTGTATTATTACCATATATTGAAGAAAATACACTTAGATACATGTATTTTTGCTACCAGATACACAAAAATATGAGAAAGACAAGCGAGATTGGAGAGGGAGGTGAGCAAGATTCATATGTATCCAAATACATGGGAGTCACACTAAATACATGTATCTCGATCTATCTGAAGTGATTCACATGTATTTGGGATACCAGATACATGAGAGAGCGGCGAGCGAGATGGGAGAAGGGCGACGAAGGCAAGCGAGATTTGCTGTGTATTCAAATAAATGCAAATCTGCGTGAATATAATGTATTTAGAACAAATTACACCTAATTTTGATCACATATGTATGAGAACATATAAGTGCACGTATCTAGAGGCACGAAAATTTGATAAGATACGTAATATTACAAACTAGAGTAAAGTATTTAGCTCCTAAACTAGTGAGATTTATGTAAGTTCCCCAAATTATCACATGAAATAAGGCTCAAAAATTCACTTAATATAAAATAGAGGAAGTATTAAGTATAAAAATGTGTCATTTTTATATAACCGACTAAAACAATGTAAATTATATAAATTAAAACAACGAGAGTATTATATTATTTGATGCGAGGTAGAATACAAAGTAAACATACAACTACTAATAATACTCCTGTCCAACAATACTTGTCCACTATTGACTTTACACACTTCTTAAGAAACTATAAATAGAACAATAATTTTACTATATCACCATTTGAATATAATAAAGTATAAATTATAGAAACCACATATTATAAGTACTAAATAACATCCTATCCCTTCTAGTTTTTTATTTACCAAAAATCCCTAAAAATGATGTTTGCGAGATACATAGTGTTGTGCACGGGATACATTAAGTTTGATACATTCCACATAGCGGGATACATAACGTTGTGCACGGGATACATGCGAGATACATACCGTTGTGCACGGGATACATAGCGTTTGATACATTCCACATAGTGGGATACATAGCATTGTGCACGGGATACATGCGGGATACATAGGTGAAATAAGAGATTTTTGAAAATTTTGAAATAAGTAGGGATAAATAGATATTAAGGTAAGTAAAGGAGTGTAGTTAAGTAATTTGTCCTATAATAAATACAATGTCTTGAAAAATGTAATAGGAAAATGACTATAATTAATTATAAGGGTAAATTAGGAACTAAATGTAAATTATCCATTGATTTCATAAAGTGGACAAGTATTATTGGACATTCCAAAATAGTATAATGGACAACTATTGTTGGACGGAGGAAGGATATGATTTTAGACACAGAAATTAATGACAATAATTATTGTTGTTACTCGTTCAGAAAGGAAAAAAAGATCACAAAATCAATCAAATAAATATAAGCAAGAGGAAATGTCATACTGCATGATTGTTTTATGTGTGTTGGCAGTTCCAATTCAAAATGAAGAAGAAACAAATTAATTAGTTGCTGCAACAACTAAAATTTGGTTCTTTCGTCTATCTTTTATATCGTCCATCTGTCGACTTTTAGCCTTTGAATACATGACTCACTTTTCTTGTCGTGGACATAACATTAAATGTGTGAACAAAGTCTAATATAAGGTGTATATGAATATTCTAATGATGAGATTTTTTAGAAATACCGTATGGACTTGATTCAAAATGGATAACATAAGCTACATCAAGACTAGCTATGTATTTTGGATTTGTTTCGCCCAACAATTGGTATTAATGATTCGGGGGATCGATAAAAAAATGGCAAAGTGATGACATAGGGCTCAATTTATTATCTTTAGTTCTTTATACATGTCGAAAGGTACTTAGAGACTCATGCTCATAAGAAGCTAGACTCTGGGTTATAGTGACCATAAATGTTCGATCATATGGATAATGTAACACATAGTGAATTTCAAAAAAATTGACACGTAAATCGCGTTGATGAGTCATGTGGAACTTAGTTGGAGGAGCTTGTTGATGGGCTAATTATTGTGGCGGAATGTTGATATAGGTCATGCATAATTTAGTTCTACGGAAAAGATTGTTGAATGAGCGAACAAAGTTTTAAATCGATAGCTCAAAAGAAAATGAAGCTACATATAAGACGTATTATGAATATTCTAAATAGTGTAATGCCTTTTCAAGGAAATCATACGGACTTGTCAAAATAAATAATATCACATCATATTAAAAATATTCCTACGCTAATTTAGCCTAACAAGTAGACATTTGTCACTCTCCTCATATGGTCATCAAACCATCACTATCCAATGTCTTTCAAAGACATTGGATTTCATCATTATTATATGAAACTATGGAGGATATATGGTGAACACATGTCACCCATTCCAATGCTTTATAATTTGGGCATACCCTAAAACAAGCTGCACCTGTCAGTTAGGGGTGTACAAAACCGAATCGAACCACAAATTGAGTCAAATTAGAAAAAAATTCGATTAGTGGTTTGATTTGACTTGATTTGGTATTGAAAAAAAAAACCCGACTATATTTGGGTTGGTTTGGTTTTAACTAAAAAAAAATCAACCCGAGACCAAACCAACCCGACATTATATATGTAATTTAAAAATTTTATTTTATACATAAAAGTATTTACTTTGATATAATTTTAAAATATTTCTTATATTATTTCATAGTTTTTATCTTTTAATATATTATTTCAAGTTTAAAACTTAGAATTCGGAATGGTCCAATAAATATTATAGTTCATAGATGTTGATAATTATAATAAAACTTAAATCAAGATCAAATTAATACTAATGCAAAAAGAAAATCAATTCAACACTAAGAATGACAATAATATTGAATATTTGTTTTTTAGTTTTACATTGGTTTAGACAATTAAAATATATAATCTAAATTTAATTTTCCTTAAATATTTAGTAATGTAACTAATGCTTATTAAACTTATTTTAGCATGATTTTGTACTTTTAAATTATGATTATTTTCATTATGACTTTGCAATATTTATTTTATATGATGATTTCATTATTATTTTTTATTGAATATTTTAGTGTCATCAGACTCATCTCATATTTTGTGTTATTTTCTTAAGAAACACCTTAGATAATTGTATTTTGGTTGGACTAAAGAAATATTTAGAGCACAAGTTAATTATATGTTTGTATGCAAACTTTATCGAAAAAATCCAAAAATCTGAAAAAATCCGAAGTTTATTAGTTTGGTTTGATTTATAAATTTAAAAATTCGACACAATGGTTTGGTTTGGTATTTGAAAAACCGGAATCAACCCGAGGTTGAAAAACCCAAAAAAATCCAAATTTTATTAGTTTGGTTTATAAATTTAAATTTTTTACACAAATGATTTGGTTTGATATTTGAAAAATCCGAACCAATCCGGTCATGTACACCCCTACTGCCAGTGCATTCCCCAAAAAAAAAGAGTTAAAAATGAAGACTACTAGTTGGGGTAATACATTGTATTTGGCTATATATGCCTTTAGGGGTCGTTTGGTGTGAGGTATTAAAATAAATAGTGATAGGATACAAATTTTGTATCTTATTTGGTTGCCATGTTTGAGATAACTTATCCCAACATTTATATTATAGTGATGGAATAAGTTATCCCACCATCTGTTATATGTTTGTTATGGACCATAACTTATGGAAGAGTTTCTCATTGTTCAAGTTGTTTATTGGCATAATGCATAAGCAAACAATCAAACTAGATCTCAATTGGCAAATAAGCACCTTAACATTATCTTAACTAGCACCTAAACATTCTACTCATCCTCATTGTATCTCGTGGACATATAAATTTTGGAGGTATCTAAATAATTATTATTTTAGAAGTTGGAGTATTCAACTAACACAATAGAGACGAGTTGAGGTATCTAAATGTGCATACTCAAAGTTAGAGTGTTTACTTGCCAGTTAAGGTCAAATTTGAGCGTCTGTTTGTTTGTGTATTATTCCTTATTTAATCATGACTTGATACAATTTTCAAAAAATTAATCTAGATTCTTTGAACTTGCCAAAGTCAAAAAGCTGAATAATGATACATTAAGTGGAATGTAGCAGTCAAATCAAGATTTCAATGTCTAGTTATTCTAAGCTTAAAATTAGGTGCTTGAAGTGATCAGAATAGAAAGCAGCTTCCACTCATTGAAAATGTTTGGCATAAAAGTTCAATGGACCATTTCTCCTTATCATGAGCCAGGAAGGCGAAAATTTTGAGACGGATCTAGCATTTTAAATTTATAACGAGTTTTCTTTTCCCCGATAAAACAAAAAACTCGTTACAAAGCTTACTTGAAGTGGACCACCCAATAAGCTGAGAGCTAGGACATTAGGTCTTGCAACATCACTCGACAGTAGCTATACTTTAGGTGCATTTGCTTTAGCTCGATTGAATGCTTTCCATACACTGTAAACAACGACAACAAAACCCGGCTCAATCCCAAACAAGTTGGTAAATATGATGAAAATTTGAAAGCCAGCTAACCAAATCCCATCACCAAGAACTCCATAATTACCGTCTTACAATTGAGTATTCACATTCACTTACAGACTTCAAAAGAAGATTAGAGGTTTGATATCATTCACATGTGCTTGAATAGAAACAAATAGTAAGAAACTAGAAAATAAAAACTTGCATATATATCATAGTAATGTCACTAGAGAAGCCATTATTTAATTGTCAGATATTATACGAGTAATGGATTAGAGTATGATAAAATACACCACCTTCAAAAGAGGTTTCAATTCTTGGCCCTGATTGAGTTGTTTTCCTTGATCCTAGCTCGGTTATCCAGCTTGGCAAAGCGTTTGAGGTCCTCATAAGGGAGAGACTCAATGTCATTCCTTCTCAATTCGCTGAGTGCAGGACGTTTATCCAGCAGGTGCCACACCCATCCTGAGTATTCTGAGTCCTGCAATATTTTAGGATTTGCTCCATCCTTGAGGATATTTGCTCCAACAACTGCAGTGGCCTTGACTTCCTTGCTGATTGTTGATGCCTTTGAAGCATCGGCAGCTGCACCCCCTTTACCACCTTTCTTTGATTTACTGCCCACAGCAAATGTTCTGCAGCCTCCCAATTGAATTAACTCTTTGGGAATGTTCATGCTTCTCAATGATCTGATACAGGACAATGCCATGTCTTTTAGCCTGCAGCAACTATTATGATTAATATAATATAATCAGTTTCAAACGAAACAAGTTAGATTAAGAGGGCAATACTATATCAAGATTGGACATTTAACATCACAAATTAAGCCAAAAATACATCCTGATATCTGTTATGACCTTGGAATATAATCGATAACGTGCTAGAACAGGAACAAATACAGCAGAAGTCCTTGGACCTTTCCTATTTTTCATTCCACAAAAATCCCACTGCATCCTATGCAGAGGTCCATATAAAGTTCAAGGTTAGTATCGCAGACAGGCCAGATCCTTGGTGCCAAATAATCTTTGACCATAAGGATTAAGGACTACCGACACATTTTACAGAAGACGCACAGATAGGGGACGTAATTTCTTTCATGACTCATTTGAGATCCTTGACTAAAAGAAGCTGTATTGGGCAAGTTGTTCATGCATCAAAGAGCATCTAAAATGCTGCATTCATTTTTAGGATCCTTAGGTTCTCCTTGGATGCAGGGATCTTTTGATATTCTTGTTTTTGCCATCCACAAAGAAGAGATGGAAAAACTTTTGAATAAATAGAAAGGGGCACAACAACAAGGTGAAAGGTTTTAAAACATTGAAGATGTTAAAGAGAAGATAGGCCAAACTAGAAAGAGACATAACGAAGAATGATCATTCACCTTTTGTGCTTTCAAAATTGTGAAACAAAAGTAAAAGTCCCCTGATAAAACATGAATTTACTACATATGAGACCAGCTCGAGCATACAGTAATAAGGACAAGGACATGGACAAGCAATTATGGAATACACTCATTTATCAAGTAATTCAGCATCAATTCTCGCAGAATCCTACAGCTGAAAGGCAGTGTTTTCATATATCTTGGAGATGACATCTGCACTGAACTAGTTTACTCACAGGAATCACTTGTTTATCAGAAATACATGTAGATATGCTGTAAATACATCTAAAGATAGAGGCGGATTCATCAATTGAACAGTATGAGTTCGAGTTTGGGATTCTGACACAGCACAACTGATTCACTATGTTCGACATCTATTAGTTATACTTATTTAGTTGATCTTTTAACAAATATTCATGGTCCAAGCCAAAGCAACTAGGTTCGGATGAACCCATAAGTTACCTTCTACATATACCCTGGTAAAGAGTACTACATCGGTTATTCAGGAAATGCATTCACTTTCCGACTTCACTTTTGGCAATAAAGAGTCCTAATTTGAACATCAGTTAACAAATTAAAGCATAAAACCAAGATTATATTTTTACCAACATTAGCACAATTAAGCAAGTGATCAACTACTATACAACATATCCAGTGAACTAGTGCTGTCTGGGGAGGAAAGAGTGCAACCTTAACTTGGAAGGTAGAGTGATTGTTTCCAATAGATCCTCGGCTCAAGAAAAAGTAAATGAAAGCAGTTCGGAAAAGAAAATAATGGAAGTGAAGAAGACATGACAAAAAGGTGATCAACTACTCTTCTGAAAAAGTAAGGCAAAGCCAGTCCTTTACAATGCAAAGCTAGAAGAAGAGCTAAATTTGACACAATTCCAAATGAAATTGTAGATTCTGATGCAAGAGCGATTTGGATTTTTCACTTAAAAATTACTATAACTTTCTCATGTGTTAAAAACCTATGTTGCACCCTCTTTAAAAATGTGGGTGGATGATTGCAAATTCTCCAAAAGTAGTGCATTTTTGAATAATCCGACACGGGTGAAACATTCGTTTTGGAGAGTACGCGCAACATAGCTGAAAACTAATAGCAGTAACCAAATGATTATTAAAAAATCATCATTTATGGCCTAATTCAAAAATAAATAATACTATTATTTAGCGGCATATTAGCACAGAATAAAAAATTAAGAGTCAGTAAGCAAAACCAAATTTGCAGATGAAACACACAGCACATAGTAAATCCAATTCAGTGTCCGGTATTTTAACAGCTGAAATTCATCGAAAAACGATTACAGAGATTTTGTTTTGTGTGTTAGAGTATAGATCGGAATCGACGGACAAAAGAGGGAAACTTACAACTGAATTTCGCCGGAGAATGAGACGGCGAAGAGTTCACCGGAGGAAGAACCGGAGATTGTGAGAGCCGAAGAAGCTGGGCCTAATTCAAAAATGGGCCAAAAGTACTCAAAAACATGGGTCCTGTATTTGGACTATCCATGGATAAAATTAAAACAATAGCCACTTCAAACCATTTAATTGAAATATAGTCATTTGTATAATTAACCACGTTTGTATAATTTGCCACATTTGTATAATTCACAACTAACAATTTTTCGTTTGATTTGTATTTGTATACGATGATTTGTATTTGTATATGACGATGATTTCCTTTGATTTTTCAGTTTTGTCACTATTTACATTCAATCTTTTTATGTATAACTTTTTAAAGTTTGTATAAACGTGTAGTTTTTGGATTTTGTATAATATAATTTATATAATATATTTTGTATAATTGTTTAAAGTTCATATGTTTGTGTTTGTATCAATTTGTTATTTCGAGTTTTATCATATTTGTATAATTCCAGACTTTATATTACTGAATTATACAAAAAAACGCGAATTATACAAATGTACCCGCAAATTATACAAACGAGATGCTAATTATACAAATTATTTCCCTCTCTTGCTCGCCTCTCTCCTCCCTCTCCCAATCTCGCTTGTCATATATATAAATACATATGTATAATATACAATTATCTAACTGATATACATATACAATTCACCTCTCTCCCACTCTCTGCTCTCTCTCGCTCGCCTCTCTCCTCCCTCTCCCAGTCTCGCTCGCCACTCTCCTCCCTATAGCATATAACTATGAATCGTAATTAACAAACTATAGTTATGGAGTGTAGTTAGACTAGTTTTGAGTGACTATATGCAAAGGTTTATTTTTCTTTAAAGTTGAAGTGTGAGTAGTGTGAAGGCCCAAATGAGGCAAAGACCCCATCCTTAAAGATGGCCCAAGTTAACCACCAGCAGCCCGGCCCACATTTGCAGACAAATAAAACCAAAATGGAAGGTGGAGAATTTCCAAAACCGCTCATTCCATTTTCTCAACTTTCTCTCTCTAAAACCACTCTTTCTCTCTCTAGAACACAGAACCATCAATGGCGTCTCCACGTGAAGAGAACGTGTACATGGCGAAGCTTGCTGAGCAAGCTGAACGCTATGAGGAGATGGTAGAATTCATGGAGAAGGTCGTCGCCGCCTTGGACGGCGAGGAACTAACCGTCGAGGAACGCAACCTTCTCTCCGTCGCATACAAAAACGTGATCGGAGCTAGGAGAGCATCCTGGCGTATAATTTCATCGATCGAGCAGAAAGAGGAGAGTCGTGGTAACGAAGATCACGTTGCCTCCATTAAAAAATACAGATCTCAGATCGAGAATGAGCTGACTTCGATCTGTAACGGCATCCTCAAGTTACTTGATTCAAAACTCATCGGGTCAGCTGCTACCGGAGACTCCAAAGTTTTCTATTTGAAAATGAAGGGAGATTATTACCGGTACTTGGCTGAGTTCAAAACCGGAACCGAGAGAAAAGAAGCTGCAGAGAATACTCTTTCGGCCTACAAGTCTGCTCAGGTATTTAGACTTTCATTCTTTAACTTTTTTGGAAATGCTGGAGGAAAATCTCATATGAGTTCTGCGAATGGAAATGTTCTCTGTGTGTTTGGAAATTGCATAAACAAGTACTGCAAGTCACAATTTTTATTGAGAAGAGTAACTAAAATCCATTAGAATTTGTTGTCAAAAGGAAAAAAAATGTTTCCTGTGGTGAACCATGTAGTATTATTTAATCGGAGCATGAACGTGACGTCTCTCTCGTTTTCAGGATATTGCTAATGGCGAATTGGCCCCTACACATCCAATCCGATTGGGTCTAGCTCTCAATTTCTCAGTCTTTTACTATGAGATATTGAATTCTCCTGACCGTGCTTGTAATCTCGCCAAACAGGTAACAAATTTATTGTTATCTCTTGTTTCCCAAATGAGCATCCAGGGTAATTTTGGAAAGAAAAATAGATGTTTGGGTCTATTCAATGTTGTTTATGGTTTGTATGGTTGTGTAAAAGGCCTTTGATGAGGCAATTGCGGAGCTTGACACCCTGGGAGAGGAGTCCTACAAGGATAGCACTTTGATTATGCAACTTCTGCGTGATAACCTCACTTTGTGGACCTCGGATATGCAGGTAAATCCTTGTGTTCTTTTGTTAATTTGATTGTTTTGCTTATTGGATTGTTTGGCTAATCCATCTCTTGTTGACTTTTCTTCTTCAGGATGATGGAACTGATGAGATCAAAGAACCATCAAAAGCTGATAATGAGTAGTAACAACGTGAGTGAAACCTCTTTGCTTAGGATCGAAAACCGATGATGTAATTTTACTCATTGATCAAAATTGGCTGTTTGTAGTCCTTATCCTGTGATTTGTAAACCCTATTACCTAAAGGCGCTGTTTCTTGCCATTTGTTGTTTTCATCAAGATTACTTTTTGTCTCAGTATTTCTTTTGTATTTGGATGCTCTGATGAAGCACTCTTATTTCGTGGAAATGAATATTTATTTTTACGAAGCAAGTAGCACTTTGTATTTCCCTTTTCTCAAAGAAGTAGGGCATTGTGGATTTGATCTTCCTTCAAATTCTGCATTTTGATTGTCTACTCCATTTTGTGTTCACTTGGATATGTGTCTCTAATAATTTTGTATCAAGTCAAGATTAAATTTTTCTTGTGACACACATCGTTTGTGTTGCATTCACATTTCTTTATTGAAGGCAGCAAGTACATATACATCCATACCTTTAGCTTGGATTTTTTTAAGAAGATTATTACTTTGCGTCCTTAATATTCCATCTGTTTTAATAGAGGCCCATTTTTGGTAGGCATTTACAAAGTATATGATAGATCCGTCTACCTCCATAGGTAGAGGGTAAGGTGTCCGTATACATTACCTGCCACGTACACGTTGTTGTTGCTGCTGCACAATGATAGATCTTGGGAATGACGTTTGCTCTGTTTCAGAGTTGGCAAATGCTGTAACTAGTTGTTGACTTTTGGTTTCATTTGTCCAATTTAAAAATGTATTGCCAAGCATGACGTGCACACTAGAACCGTCTTTTTTTTGGTCAATAAAGGGAGGCCCGTCATGGTCCTTGCTTTCTTTGAATAAAGTTCTCAATTTGGGGCGGCAGCATCTCATTGGCTAGCTGTAGTTTATTCAAGATTCTTTGATGAATTTTGGGTTGGAATTTGAAACTTCAAATACATACCGTAAATATTGGTGATAAATGAGTGCTCGTTTGTCTTTACCCTTTAGTATTTATGAAGCTGTTTCCAGCATCAGCACGCAGAAACATTGACTGGCGAAAGGCAACATAACGCCTGATACTAGCCATTACTTTAACTGATATGCTAAAGCATCTTCTTGATGATTAAAGCTGGCACTGGACTCTTTTTGTTCCCCTTTTCCAATCTTCACAGTTTGATTCACGAGTCTTGCAAAATTGTTGGTCCTTTGGTGTATGTTTCATTGTATCTGTTACTTATTGCTGATAGTGCAACCTACCGTTAGTGTTGGGGTTCTCAATTGAACAGATTGGTGACACATTGCACCCGCGCTCTCTCCCTTTCTTTCAGTATTATTATTGGGTCACACAATGTGCTTTCAGACAAGTGTCGCTTTGAGCAATGCCATTCAAAGTGATTCCAACAGAAGTGGCTATTTCAACTTTAAGGAGTTGGATTAATGTTGATACCATTGTATATTGGATAGATAAATTAGTCTGGTTTTTCACTTCAAGCCTCATGAAACTAGTAGCTTTTTTGCGGTTTTTGCTTTTATAAACAGTTCTCCTTCTTTCTCTCTTCGACCCCTAACATGCAATGGCTACTAATTTTGTTGCGTGTGCCGTGGATGTCTCCTCCAATATGTATACATGTGTGAATACAGAGTTTTGCAACGCCTTTGAATGTGAATTTGTGCCTGGTTGACTTGCAGAGTTGCAGTAATTTGAAGGCACTATGTCCTTTGACCCTTACAAAAGGGCATTAAATGGGGTTCACACAAAGTAAACGTTCTTTGAAGTTTGCAATGTCTAGTGGGTCCAGATTTTCATCCATCCATACTGTGCAGCAGGTTTATTCCTTCTCAAAACATTTATGAAAGTTGACGACTTTTTTATTATAGTATGTTTAAAAACACACTTGAAGTATCATCTTATTTTGAGTTTTCTAATTAATCTATCTGGTGTTAGCAAACACCTTTTCTACTTGAACTATCATCTAAACACACATCAATTAGTATTTGATGGTATGCGGTGTACTCGTTTTATTATTTTTTAAAAAATAGTGTCAAATGACACTCCACGTGAGAATAAAATAACTTAACTGGAAAATTGAATCATTAAGAAATAATGGTATAAAAATACATCTGAAGTATCGTTTTCTCCTAGTTTACAATCGGAAGTTAGCGTTTTCTACCTAAACTATAGTCAACTATTTATCCAAACATGTCTCGAATAAGTCGTTTGTCATGTGCATGAAATTTTATGGGCAAATTATGTTGTGACGTGCCTTTTAGCGATTGTATTACAATACTTGATCTAGTCAATTTTGAGGTGTGTTTTGATAAATATGTTGATACTTCAAGTAAGAAACGCAAAAAAATGATACCTCAAGTGTGTTTTTGATCATTATCTTTGAGTCAAGTTGCACATTACAATTAATTTCATGAGATAACTACTATGTCATTTTAGCATACAATTACCTATAACTTTATCCACCAAAACTTGAAAAAAAGTGACAAGTTGAATAAATAAAAAATCAACAAGTTTATGCAAAACATTTACCACACAGGTCACCTAAAAGGCAATAATATCCAACTCTCTATTAAAACTTGCGAAGACAAATAGGAAAAAATATTGGATCCTTTCAATTAGGTGTACTTTATGTGCATACCAATACAACTCAGCTTTGTGCCGTATAGCATTTAAAAAAAATACAACTTAGAATGATGATTTCAAATTTTGAGCTGTTTGATACTACCCATGTGAACAGCAAGACACAAGTACATTCCATTACATACAAAGGGCAAATACATAGATAGCCCCTCTAACTTGCACCAATTTTTCATTCTAACACTCCATTTCAATGAGTTCGGCATCAAAACAGACACTTTTCAAACTCTAAAAATCAAAAGGGATACTCTAAAAACACACGCTAAAATGGATAGTTCGCTTATTTATGAGCGAACTATAACTACCATATTTTAACACCGTCATCCCCGTTAACTCCTAATATCCAAAATAATATTACACAAACTTTAAAGATAGTTCGCCCACAAATTGGTGAACGACAATTCTTTTTATTTACTCCTACAGGAATCTATATCTCTATATTCAACTATAATAATCTTACTAAAATTGCTTCATTCATACTACATGAAAAATTCAAACTACTAAAATTCTAAAACATACTACATAAAAACTAAAATTAAGTAAAAATAACATAGAACTAATCGACTATAAAATATTTCCAAATCAAATAGAAAATCAAAAGACCACATAAAAACGTCCAACAATTATTTTTTTTCTCTTCTTCATTCAATTTTCTTTCAAAATACAATTCTCATGCTGAGTTTCATTATTCTTAAACTGACTTTGTTTTTCTTCTGATTCTTTTAGCAATGTCCTTATATCTTCTCTATCTTCTACAAATTTCATATTGATGTGGGAAGTTATATCATCGTCGAAAGAGCTGGGTCTCCTCACCCTTGAAAGAATGGTGTTAGTTTCATTTATGAGCATGTTTTCTGCCCACAAAAAATAATCGCATCCATCATTTTCCTAAAATAACAAAACAAGCGAATACCCAAATATTTTGAAGTGAACAACTTACTCTTTTTTTTGTTTTTACCTTTGAACGAGCACAACTCCAAAACTTACGACGGGAATTTCTTGGAGTCCTCTATGTTTTCATTTTACAATACTCTTTGCATTTACAAACATTTGGTTCAATTGAATATACACACTTTCCGAATTGTTGGGACATGACTATCAAATTTCAAAAATCAAAAGATGAATGAGAAAATGTGGAGTGAATAACTCATACTTATAGTTGAAGAAA
The DNA here is from genome assembly GCF_019186545.1 of Solanum stenotomum. NCBI lineage: Eukaryota > Viridiplantae > Streptophyta > Magnoliopsida > Solanales > Solanaceae > Solanum > Solanum stenotomum. The sequence continues at coordinate 60,072,137 of NC_064283.1, forward strand.
GAGATATAGCTTCACGTGAGGAAAAAAGAGATATAGATTCACGTAAGAAGTTAATAAAAATAATTGTAGTTTGCTCATTTGTAGGCGAACTACCTTTAAAGTTTGTGTAATATTACTTTTGATGGATTTGGAGTTAACGGGGATGACGGTGTTAAAATATGGTAGTTATAGTATGCCCATAAATGGTCAACTGTCCGTTTTGATGTGTGTTTTTAGAGTGTCCCTTTTGGTGATCAGAATTTAAAAAGTGTCCGTTTTGCTGTCGAACTCCCATCTAACCATTGTTCCATCTTAATCCCCCAACTTCATTCATTATGAACCATTATTTAAACATAAAAAAACTGATTACAAAAAACATATTAACTTGCCACTAAAAAAGAACACCACTTTAAGAGATGCTAATTTCTATGTTCCTAAAAATGTGTTTTTGATTTTGTTAAGCCTCTTCACTACGTCTCTCATAGTTATCCTTGTCTCTGACATTTCCTTTGTGCAATCCAAAGCCAATTCCATCATGGAGGCTATGCATATTTCACTTTTGAAATTGACAGATTCTTCCTCATGAAAAAGATTGGCATCTACGACTTCCATAATTGTCCTGGGAAATGCTTGTCTTATCCACTGCCTCAAGCCAAGATTTTCGTTGAATATCTCGTCTTCAGTTGGTCTTCTTTTTGTCAATACCTCCATCATCATGATGCCATAGCTGTAAACATCACCACTAATGGACACTACTCCTTCCAAGCCATATTCTTTAGAAGAATGAAAATGAAAAATAAATTACAATCGGAAGATAATAATTGTTTTGTACAATGAAAGACTTGGTTTCTGTTTAGTTCCAGAATTCGGAAGAGCTTAGTTCTGATAAGAGAAAGGGTTAATGATAAGTGAAAAAGAACGAAACTAGTGTACGTACCTGGTGCAATGTAACCAAAAGTGCCTAATGTCTCAGTATGTACCATGGACTTGCTTACAGCTAATATTTTAGAGATGCCAAAATCACCAACATGTGCCACCATTTCTTCATCCAAAAGAATGTTGGCTGGCTTTAGGTCGCAATGAACTATTGGAGTATCATGACCGTGGTGTAGATATTCAATTGCCACAGCCACATCAAGCATTATGTTGACTCTTTGAAGAAGGTTCAAGTGGCAATCTTCTTTGTACAACCAATTATCAAGACTTCCATTGGGCATATACTGTAGAACAAATGCTCTTATGTATTCACTAGAACAAGTAGTAATCACTGAAATAAGGTTTCTGTGCCTAACATTTCTCATCACTTCACATTCAGTATCAAACCTCTTGCATACTTCCTCATTTTGCAAATCGAGAACCTTTATTGCCACCACAGTTCCACTAGATAATGTACCTTTGTACACAGAGCCAGAACCTCCCGTACCAATTAAATTGGATCCATCAAAATTATTTGTTGCTCGTTGAATTTCATGATAAGAAACCAATTGATAAGTCCTGATCTCTGGTACCTTTTCCATGTCTTTGGACTTTCCTTTCATCTTTTGTTTCATTATTATCCAAGCTGACACAACCAATAATATCAGAAAGGATGAAGTAACCACTGGAATAACAATTTTCAGCACAAGCTCCTTAGACTTTGATTGTTTTCTAGGATTAGTGATAGCACAAGCAGGAATCTCCAATATGTGTACTCCACATAGACCTTTGTTCCCAAGAAATGATTGCAACGTGGAATTTGAAAACACACCATCACTAGGTATCTCACCATCTAAATCATTAAATGAGACATTGATGCTTTTAAGGTATGAAAGCTTTTCCAAAGACTTAGGAATAGTACCTGACAATGCGTTGAAAGACAAATTCAAGTATTCTAGACTTATCAAATTGGCAAAGGATAAGGGAATTGAGCCTGAAAATGAATTGTTTGACAGGTCAAGAACTTTCATGTTTTGGAGGTCCCCCAATTGGCTTGGTATCATGCCGGAAAAGTGGTTACCAGAAAGATCTAGTTTTACAATGGCCTTCAATCCTCCAATGTCCTGTGGAACTTCTCCCTCTATAGAATTTCGTGACATGAAAAGATAGAGAAGTCCACTCATCTTCCAAAGACTCAAAGGAAGCTTTGATGAAAATTTGTTAGAACTCAATGAAAGAACTCGTAGCGTGGTAAGATTTTCTAAACATTTTGGGATCACCCCAGAGAGCTCATTAACATGCAAAGATAATGTAACCAAATAAGATAAATGACAAACTACCTCTGGAATATTCCCTTGCAATTTGTTGCTATATAGATACAGACCTTGGAGATGTTCAAGCTTACCGACTTCAGACGGAATGGTTCCCATCAAGTTGTTTTCCACAAAAGCTAGTGACATTAGACCGCTTAAGTTTCCTATACCTGTGGGAATGAAGCCACTGATTTGTGCATTTCCCATGTGAATTGATTCAATAGTAGATGAAAGATTTCCAATAGTATCGGGCAAAATACCATTTAATGGATTGTTACCCACTGTTAGATATTGCAGCTTCCTACAGTCCACTAAAGAATTAAAGAATTGCAACTCATGATTATTTGGTTCATTGGTAAGTTGATTACCCTCTAAGTATAAGCGTCGCAGGTCACGAAGATTTCCTAAATTGGAAGGAATATTGCCTGTGAGGAAGTTCCTGTTTAGCCCCAGTATCTCAAGCATGGAAGCATTTGATATGAACAATGGAATTTCCCCTTGGATCTTATTGACTCCCAAGAAAAGTTCTTTAAGGTTTGGAAGATGAAGACCTGTAGTGGTTGGAATTCTCCCCGAGAGGTTATTGTAACTGAAATCGATTATTTCCAAAGAAGATATATTAAATATAGCCTTTGGAATATGACCTATAAGATTATTATTTTGGACAAAGCTAATTTGCCTCAAATTTGATAGCTTCCCCAATTCTGGAGGAATTGGCCCCTCCAAGTGATTGCTTCCACAATAAAGATTTTGCAGAGTGGAAATATTTCCCAATGATGCGGGAATAGTCCCTTTTATTGGATTGTCACCAATATAAAGCTCCTCGAGATTGGATAAACAACCAATATTTTTGGGTATTCCTCCAGTTATCTTGTTGAAAGATATGGACAACGCTTTGAGTTCTGTGAGTTGGCAAATGTTGGAAGGAATGTAACCAGAAATTTGGTTGTTAGATATAGTTAATGACTCTAGATTTGACACAACGTTCCCTTCATCAAGCAAGAAAGGGCCGGAAAGGCTATTGAATGCTAGAGATGCGACAAGAAGCGAGGAGATATTAAATAGTGCTGCAGGAATAGAACCTGTTAATTGATTATCGAACAAGGAGAAAAATTCAAGTTGGCTGAGATTACCGATTTCCTTTGGAATGTTCCCGCCGACTCTATTCCCATACAAACTGAAGTTCAGCAACTTTGTGGCATTTCCAATAGAAGGAGGTATTATACCTGTGAGGCTATTGTTCCTGAGATTTAAAACTGTGAGTTCGGGTACATACCATGGCCCTTTCCACATTTCACCACCGAGTTTATTGAAAGCCAATGAAATGATTTGAACTCTCTGGTGTTGAAATAGACTTGTTGGAATACTTTCTTGGAGTTGATTGTTTTGAAAATCAATCACTCGCAAGCGAGGCAAGTGGCCAAGTCCGTAAGGGATGCCGCCATGGAAGTTGTTGATCCGGAGATTGAGCACACTGAGAAAGGACAAATTGGCCAAAGACGGGGAAATTGTGCCTTGAAGTTGTAAATCAGGAAGAGTCAAGGCCACAACCCTTTGCCTTTTTGGAGTGCAAGTGACACCAAACCAAGAGCAAAAAGAAGTATTTTTGGTCCAATTATTGGCCAAAAAATGACTCGGACTTGTAATAAGATTTTGGAAAGCTAGTAGAGCTTCTTGGTCCGTCTCATTTGAGGAGGCAATTGATATAGAAAATTGAACTAGAAAGAGAAGAGTCAATATAAAAATGTGCTTCTTCATGTTGTTACTATGCACTGGAAAGGGAACTTGAATTAATTTATGTGTGTGGTCTTGCCAAAGATCAAAGTTGCTCCACAATATTTTGAAAATATGAAAACAGATTAAGACGGAGGAGGAAAATAAGTAGTAAGAAGATTAATGTCTGAACAGATCAAATAAGTAGCAAAAAGAGTAACGTGAAAACACATCAAAAGGACTAAAATAAGTAGCAAAAGGAAAAAGAATCTGTCCACTTCACTTGATAGTCGACAATAGTAGCTAACTCATAACAGAAAGAAGAAATTAATCTTGCTATATTGTCAAGTATAAAAACAGAGATAAGAATTTGAAGAATTTGATCTGTTATCTCATTACATGAAGGAAGAATATATATACATGAGTTTAGTCTCCTACTCCTAAAATCTCAGAATATTATATTAACATATCCTACAATATCTAATAGAATATTACATCTCTGACAAATACAATATAAACTTACTATATTTACACAGATCTTTACTTAATATTAAGAGTCAATCTTTTAAGTGGGGGTGGGAGGTGGGGTGGGGTGGGGGGTCTGTGAACTGACGGTGTAAAAGATATTGAAATAATTATAATGGCCTTGATAGTCCAATCAACTTGCATTGAGAAAGATAGAATCAGATCTAAGTCCATGAAAATCCATGCAGTTCAGACAAGTTGTCCATAAACCAAGTCAATGGGAATCAATTTGTAGATACTGTTGATTCTTGATCCAATTTGCTTCAAGGTTCACACCTATTCCACAAGATTCTTCTTCATATCCCATAATAATCTCAGTGAAGAAATTCCTTCGTCTATTTGCAATTTGATATCATTGGTAATGCTAGATTTGGCGAGAAACAACTTGAAGGATCAATTCCGCAATGTTTGGGCAATATCAGGGCCTCATGGGCAACTTGCTTTACCTCACAAAACTCTGTTCTTTTCTTCTTCAACAAAAACTAGATGTTCTTCCTCAAGTTTCCCTAATTGCTCAAATGTCTATCGATCCGATTTCACACACATAAAACAAATAGTATTCATTGAAAATCATTTCTCCAAAAAGGAATAAATCAATAATTTTCTTGCAAGCTTCCCAACATTACACTTGAGTTACAAAACTAAAATCAAAACTCATCATTCGCGCTCAGCACACTAATAAAGAAAAGGGCGTTTGAAGTACGAGAGTCAGTTCATCATTTTTGTGTCGATCAAATTCAATGTCAAGATGTATTTATCATTGCTGCTCCTCCAATGATATTCGTGAGCCTATTTCAAGGCATGGACTTTATGAAAATAATATTGTTTTCGGTGTTATTATTCCTGCTTCTGCAGCTGTAGGTTTACATTTTTACTCAATCTTGTTACAACTTGTGTTTACCATGAAACTACACTTGGAAAGAAGTAAAAATTATATGTTAAAAGTTTGAAATCAATCTATATACAGTAAATACCACTTTCATCCGCAGTTACTTTCGAATATTATGTTTCCAAAAATTAGATTGCTTCCCATCTTTTTGTCATTGTCAATTAATACATATTATGAATTTTTTTTAATGATAAATTTGGTTGAGTGATTTTGTCGATACAAAGGCTTAAGTTTGAGTGATTTTATAAATATAAAACAAAGTTTCTAATGACTCGAATGGCAACTTGTCCGTGGTTGACTTGCAGAATTGCAGTAAATATGAAGCCAATATGTCCTTCAGTTGAGGGTTCACATGAAGTAAACGTTCTTTGAAGTTTTTAATGTCCAGTTGGTCCTGATGTTCATCCATACTATGCAGCAGGTTAGTTCCTTCTCAAACATTTATGAAGATTAACAACTTCTTTTTATCAGGCTTCACTAATTTTGCGGGTTTCTGCTACATCTTATCACCACACAAATATCAATACCGATAATTTTGTCTACCAAAGCTTGGGAAAAGGTGACCAACTTGAATAAACATAAACAGCAACTCAAGTTTATGCAAAAGATTTACCACAACCAGGTCACCTCAAGGCAATAATATCCAACTCTCTATAGTAACATGCGAAGACAAATCAGAAAATTGGATCCTTTCCTTTATTTGTACTTTATTTGCATATCAACACAGCTCAGTTTTGTGCTGTATAACATTTTAAAAATAACTACAACATAGAATGTATTCAAATTTATAGCTGTTTGATAGAACCCATGTGAACAGCAAGACACACGTACATTCACACAAGGTCAAATACATAGATAGCCCCTCTAAGTTACACCAAAATTTCATTTTGGTACTCCATCCCAACCTTCCTCCATTTTAATCCTCGAACTTCATTCCTTATAAACCATTTAAACAGAAAAAGCTGATCAACATATTAGCTTGCAACTAAAAAAGAACACTTTAAAAGATGCTAATTTCTATGTTCCCAAAAATGTGTTCTTAATTTTGTCAAGCCTCTTGACTACGTCTCTCATTGTTATCCTTGACTCTGGCATTTCCTTTGTGCAATCCAAAGCCAATTCCATCATGGAGCCTATGCATATTTCACTTTTTGAATTGAAATGTTCTTCCTCATGAATAAAATTGACATCCACAACTTCCATAATTGTCTTGGGAAATGATTGTCTTATCCACTGTCTCAAGCCAAGATTTTCATTGAATATCTCGTCATCAGTTGGTCTTCTTTTTGTCAATACCTCTATCATCATGATGCCATAGCTGTAAACATCACCACTACTGGACACTCTTCCTTCCAAGCCATATTCTTTAGAAGAATGAAAAATATATAAATTATAGTCGAAAGATAATAATTGTTTTTTACAATCAAAGACGTGATTTTTATATATTTCTAGAAATCGAAAGAGCTTAATTTTGATTAGAGAAAAGGTTAATGATAAGTGAAAAGGAATGAGACTAGTGTACGTACCTGGTGCAATGTAACCAAGAGTGCCTAATGTCTCAGTATGTGCCATGGACTTGCTTGCAGCTAATATTTTTGAGATCCCAAAATCACCGACATGTGCCACCATTTCTTCGTCCAAAAGAACATTGGTTGGCTTTAGGTCGCAATGAACTATCAAAGTTTTATGACCATGGTGTAGATATTCAATTGCCTGAGCCACATCAAGCATTATGGTGACTCTTTGAAGAAGGTTCAAGTGGCGATCTTCTATGTACAACCAACGCTCAAGACTTCCATTGGGCATATACTGTAGAACAAAGGCTCTTACGTATTCACTAGAACAAGTAGTAATCACTGGAATAAGATTTCTGTGCCTAACATTTCTCATCACTTCACATTCAGCATCAAACCTCTTGCATACTTCTTCATTTTGCAAATCGAGTACCTTTATTGCCACCACAGTTCCACTAGATAATGTACCTTTGTACACAGAGCCCGAACCTCCCACACCAATTAAATTGGATCCATCAAAATTATTTGTTGCTTGTTGAATCTCGTGATAAGAAACCAATTGATAAGTCCTGATCTCTGGTACCTTTTCCACATCTTTGGAGTTTGCTTTCTTCTGTCGTTTCATTATCCAAACTATAGCAAACAAAAATATCAGAAAAGAAGCAGCAATCACTGGAATAACAATTTTAAGCACAAGCTTCTTAGACTTTGATTGTTGTCCAGTTGTAGTGATAGCACAAGCAGGAATCTCCATTATGTGCATTCCACATAGACCTTTGTTCCCAATAAATGATTGCAGAGTGGAATTCGCAAACACACCACCACTGGGTATTACACCTTCTAAATCATTAAATGAAACATTAATGCTTTTAAGGTATAATAGCTTTTCCAAAGACTTGGGAATAGTACCTGACAACACATTTAAAGACAAATCCAAGTATTCTAAGCTTATCAAGTTGGCAAAGGATAATGGAGTTGAGCCTGAAAATGAATTGTTTGACAGGTCAAGAGTATTCATGTTTTGGAGGTCCCCCAATTGGCTTGGTATCATGCCTGAAAAGTGGTTACCAGAAAGATCTAGTCCTACAATGGCCTTCAGTCCTCCAATATCCTGTGGAACTTCTCCCTCTATAGAATTTTGTGACATGATTAGATAGAGAAGACCACTCATCTTCCAAATGCTCAAAGGAATCTTGGATGAAAATTTGTTAGAACTCAATATAATGGCTTGTAGCATCCTAAGATTTCCCAAACATTCTGGAATTAATCCAAAGAGCTCATTACCACCCAGACTTAATTGAACCAAATTAGATAAATGGCATACTGCCTCTGGAATATGTCCCTGCAATTTATTGTTATTTAGATACAGACCTTGGAGTTGTTCAAGCTTAACAACATCAGAAGGAATACTTCCCGCCAAGTTGTTTTCTCCAAGGCTTAGGGCTATTAGACCGCTCATGTTGAGTAAGCCCCTGGGGATGGGGCCATTGATGTGTGCATCTGCTATATGAAAGTTTTCAATAGTAGATGAAAGATTCCCAATAGAATCGGGCAGAACGCCATTCAACGGATTGAAACCCACTTGTAGATATCGCAGCATCCTACAGTCCGCCAAAGAATTGAAGAATTGCAACTCATGCTCTCTTGGTTCATTGGTAAGTTGATTATCATGTAGGAACAGTTCTTGCAGCTCACGAAGATTCCCCAAATTAGTAGGAATAGTGCCTGTGAGAAAGTTATTTTCTAGCCCCAATATCTCAAGCTTGGAAGCATTTGTTATGAACAATGGAATTTCCCCTTCCAGCTCATTGTGCCCCAAGAAAAGTTCTTTAAGGTTCTGAACATGAAGACCTGATGTGGTTGGAATTCTACCTGAGAGGTTACTGTAGCTGCAATCAATCATTTCCAAAGAAGATAAGTTAAAAATATCCTTTGGAATTTGCCCCACTATGCGACTGTTTCCACAATAAAGATTCCGCAGAGTGGAAATATTACCCAATGAAGTGGGAATAGTCCCTGTTATTGGATTATTTCCAATATAAAACTCCTCGATTTTGGATAAACAACCAATATTTCTGGGTATGTTTCCAATCATATTGTTATAAGATATGGACAAAATTTTGAGCTCTGTGAGTTGGCATATGTTAGAAGGAATGCAACCAGAAATTTGGTTCTTAGATATACTTAGATACTTCAGATTTGACACATTATTCCCTTCATCAAGTAAGAGAGGACCAGAAAGGCTATTGCTTGCCAGAGATGCTCTAATTAGCGACGAAATATTAAACAGTGTTGCTGGAATGGAACCTGCTAATTGATTATTGAACAAATGCAACTCTATAAGTTGGCTAAGATTACCAATCTCAGTTGGAATGATACCATTGATTCTATTCCCAGACAAACTGAAGTTCAGCAACTTTGTGGCATTTCCAACAGAAGAAGGGATTATACCTGTGAGGCTATTATTCCTGAGACTTAGGACTCTGAGTTCGGGTACATACCATGGCCCTTTCCACATTTCACCAATGAGTTTATTGTAAGCCAATGAAATGAATTGAACTCTTTGGTGTTGAAATAGACTTGTCGGAATACTTCCTTCTAGCTGATTGTTTCGAACATTAATCACTCTCAAGCGAGGCAAGTGGCCAAGTCTGTACGGTACGCCACCATGGAATAAGTTATTCTCGAGATTGAGCTCTCTGAGAAAGGACAAATTGGCCAAAGACGGGGATATTGTGCCTTGAAGTTGCAAATTAGGAAGAGCCAAGGCCACAACCCTTTGCGTTTTTGAACTGCAAGTGACACCAAACCAAGAGCAAAGAGAAGTATTTTTGGTCCAATTATTGGCAAAAAAATGATTCGGACTTGTAATAAGATTTTGGAAAGATAGTAGAGCTTCTTGGTCCGTATCATTTGAGGAAGCAATTGATATAAAAAATTGAACTAGAAAGAGAAGAGTCAATAAAAAAATGTGCTTCTCCATGCTGTTACTATGCACTGGAAATAGAATGTTTTCTGTGTGTGTGGTCTTGCCAAAGATCAAAGTTATACTCCACTATATATGTAAATTGTTGAAAAGGATAGACTACATTATTTCAAAAATGTGAAAGCAGATTAATATGGAGGAGGAAAATAAGTATCAAGTAGATTAATGTGAAAACAGATGAAAAGATGGAAAATAAGCAGCTAAAGGAAAAAGAACCTGTCCACTTCACTTGAGTCACTTGCAGCAGTCCCACACTTACGCTTACTTCCTAATACCTTTCCAAAAGAGGGTGGGGTGGGGTGGCCTTGATAGTCAATCAACTTGCATTGAGAAAAATAGGAACTCTTCATATTTACATGGTTCAGAACTAAGTCAATGGGAAATTATGCAGTCCAGACAAGCTGTCTCATAGCTCGAGTCAATGGGAATCACTTACTGGCAAAAAAAAAAGGTTCTTTTTTAAAAGTATTTTTGGAGAAAAATAATTTATATTCGACTAATCAATTATAAAAATATTTTACAATACTTGACCAATGCTCCAAAAGTGGTTCCAGGAAAAAAATACTACTTTTTTTTACTTTTGAGTACTAGCCTACTCAAAAACTTAAAATCAAACACTTCAACTCTCTAATTTTGTTTTTAAAAAATACGCACTTTTAACGTTTCAAGCCAGACGATTATAAATTTGTACTCATTTTATTAGTACATGATGCATGAAATCTGCTAACTTGATAATCGTAAGTTTGATTATGCTCAGTCGATCACCGTGTGATTACTATAAGAACATTCTGTTCTGAGATATCACAATAGATCATAACAAAATGGGAAAATGCATAAGTACCCCCCAGCCTATGCTCGAAATCCCAGTGACACACCTAATCTTTACTAAGGTCCTATTACCCCCGAACTTATTTTATATGTAATATTCTACCCCTTTTTGGCCTACGTGGCACTATCTTGTGGGCCCAGCTCATGTTGACAATTTTTTTAAGGATAGTGCCACGTAGGCCGAAAAGGGTAGAATATTATAGATAAATTAAGTTCGGGGGGGTAATAGGACCTTAGTAAAGGTTAGGTGTGTCTCTGGGATTTCGGTCATAGGCTGGGGGGTACTTATGCATTTTCCCTAACAAAATAGATGACATTACTTGTTTTGTACTAGAACAATGAGTACACTTCAGTTCCAAGTTAGTTGTGGTCGACTATATGAGTTTCACTATCCATGTGACTTGATTAAGACTTACCAAATTATACGACTGAATATGTTGCATTCATATGGAATTGAATAAAAAAATAGTGTCCAGTTGGCAGCTACAGACCATTTTGCTCTCAGGTTTGATCTTTATATCAATTAGTAAATTACTTTCTTACTCAGAGAGTATAGAGCAAGATTATAGGACTCCATGTAATTACGAATACCATATTAGAGGTCTTCGGAGATCTCTGGCGATCAAAGTTTTATTCTTATGATAAATGACCATATTTGTGTAGCATAGTATGAAAACATCAAAGATGAAAATACAAATGCCAATTTAATGATCCATCACTATATGTCATTTTGAGGTTACCAACTCTTGGAAATTTAATGATCTATTACTAGCTGAATTGCTATGATATGGGTCCTTGAAGTTCCCTCTGACTGTTGTTTCTTCGTCTGCGATTTTAGGACACTAAGATTAAAGCTGAAAATTTTCTTGGCTTATTTGATCTTCGCGTTCATCAACCATTAGCTTTGGCAATTTCATCCCTCTTGATCCTAACCTGCATTTCTATCATGGGTGTAACAGTAAATATCTTTTACGCTATGCCCATTGCCGAACAGTTAGGCTCTTAAACTGAATAAATACTAAAAAAGGGTGATAAAAATAATAGTTTGAGTTTACGTTACATGTATTTACTGTGTAAGAAATGTTGAATCACTAGATCTGGCCTTTCATTCACCTGCAAAATTCACGGAGTCCAACTAAGCATTTCCATTTAGCAAATAGTTTAATATAACAGAAGAAGCTAATGAATCAACATATGAAGGAGAGAAAAAAGAGGTGCAACACTACACATTCATTATATTTCTTCATTTAATTAAGAAACCACTCAAATCTGAAATAACAAAATGAGGGAAATGCAACATATTAACTTGCAGCTAAGAAAGAACACCAACAGAAGAGATGGTAACTTTTACATTTCCCAAAATGCGTTCTTGATTTTGTTAAGCCTCTTGACGACATCTTTCATGGTCATTCTTGATTCTGGCATTTCCTTTGTGCAATGTAAAGCCAATTCTATCATGGAGGCTATGCAGATTTCACTTTTGGAAGTAATTTGTTCTATCTCAGGAAAAAGATTGGCATCCACAACTTCCAAAATAGTATTTGGAAATGCTCGCCTTATCCACTCCCTCAAGCCAAGATTTTCATTGAATATCTCTTCATCAGTTGGCCTTCTTTTTGCCAAAACCTCCATTAGCATGATGCCATAGCTATAAACATCACCACTAGCGGACACTATTCCTTCCGAGCCATATTCTTACAAGAATGAAAATGGAAAAAATTACTCACTTGAAGTATAACAATAATGCTTGTACTAGAAAAGACTTGCTTTTTATATAGTTCTACCACTTGGAATGGCTTCATTTTGATAAGAGAAAATCAAAGAGAGAGGGTTCATGTCTAATTAGAAGGAAGAGAGTAGTATACGTACCTGGTGCAATATAACCAAGAGTGCCCAATGTCTCTGTATGTGCCACGGACTTGCTTACAGCAAAAATTTTAGAGATGCCAAAATCACCAACACGAGCCACCATATCTTCACCCAAAAAAACGTTGGCTGGTTTTAGGTCACAATGAACAATCGGAGTATCATGACCATGGTGCAGATATTCAATTGCCATAGCCACATCAAGCATTACGGTGATTCTTTGAAGAAGGTTCAAGTGGCGATCTTCTATGTACAACCAATTATCAAGACTTCCATTGGACATAAATTGCAGAACAAAGGCTCTTATATGATCACTGGAACAAGTAGTAATAACCGAAACAAGATTTCTGTGCCTAACATTTCTAATCACTTCACATTCAGTATCAAATCTCTTGCATACATGCTCATTTTCCAAATCCAAAACCTTTATTGCAACCACAACTCCACTAAATAATGTGCCTTTGTACACTGAGCTAGAACCTCCCACACCAATTAAATTTGATACATCAAAATTATTTGTTGCTCGTTGAATCTCATGATAGGATATCAATTGAAAAGTCTTGATCTCTGGTACCTTTTCAACCTCTTTAGACTTTCCTTTCTTCTGCCATTTCATTATCCAAATTGAGACCAACAAGAGTATCACAAAGGATGAAATAATCACTGGAGTAACAATTTTTACCACAACCTCCTTAAGGTTTGATTGTTGTCCAGGATTAGTGACAACACAAGCAGGAATCTCCAATATGTGCGCTCCACATAGACCTCTGTTCCCAAGAAATGATTGCAGAGTGGAATTTGAAAACACACCACCACTGGGAATTTCACCTTCTAATTCATTAAATGAAACATTGATGCTTTTAAGGGGGAGTTTTTCCAAAGACTTAGGAATAGTACCTGACAACGCATTTAAAGACAAATCCAAGAATTCCAAGCTTATTAAGTTGGCAAAGGATAATGGAATTTGGCCAGAAAATGAATTGTTTGACAGGGCAAGAGACTGCAGGTTTTGGAGGTCACCCAAATTGCTTGGCATCATTCCTGAAAAGTGATTACCAGAAAGATCTAGTTCTACAATTGCCTTCAGTTCTCCAATATCTGATGGAACTTCTCCCTCTATAGAATTTTGTGACACGTTTAGAAAGAGAAGACCACTCATTTTCCAAAGACTCAAAGGAAATTTTGATGAAAATTTATTAGAATTCAAATAAAGATGTTGTAGCATGCTAAGATTTCCTATACATGCTGGAATTAAACCAAAGAGCTCATTACCTTGCAGATATAATCGACCCAAATTAGATAAATTGCATACTGCCTCAGGAACATGTCCCTGCAATTTATTGTTATTTAGATACATCCCTTGGAGTTGTTTAAGCATACCAAACTCAGGAGGAATATTTCCAGTGAAGTTGTTATCTTGAAAGACTAAGGTTGTAAGACCACTCATGTTGCCTATACTTGTGGGGATGAGGCCATTGATGTGAGCGTCGCTTATTTCAAAGAATTCAATAGTAGATGAAAGATTCCCTATTGAATTTGGCAGAATGCTATTCAACGGATTGTAACCCACATCTAGATATTGCAACATCCTACAGTCTGCCAAAGATTGGAAGAATGGCAACTCATGTTCACTGGTAAGTTGATTTTCATGTAGGAAAAGAAGTCGCAGATCACAAAGACTCCCCCAATTAGTTGGAATACTGCCACTGAAGAAGTTGCTTGCTAACCCCAAATATTCAAGCTTGGAGGCATTTGTGATGTGCGGAGGAATTTCCCCTTCAAGCTCATTGTCAGTCAAGTGAAGTTCTAAGAGGTTTGGAAGATGAAGACCAGTAGAGGTTGGAATTCTCCCCGAGAGTTTGTTCGAAGTTAACGCAATGTATTTCAAAGAAGATATATTAAAAATAGCCTCTGGAATCTGACCTATAAGATTATAGTTTTGTTCAAAATCGAATTCTATCAAATTTGATAGCTTACCCAGTTCTGGAGGAATTGGCCCCTCCAAGCTATTGCTTTCACAGTAAAGATTTCGCAGAGTGGAAATATTTCCCAATGAAGTGGGAATAGTCCCCTCTATTGGATTATTACCAATATAAAACTCCTCGAGCTTCGTTAAACAATCAATATTTTTGGGTATTTCTCCAGTTATGTTGTTGAAAGATATGGACAATATTTTAAGTTGTACGAGTTGGCAGATGTTGGAAGGAATTCGACCAGAAATTTGATTTTGAGTTAAACTTAAACTCTCCAGATGTGATAAAATATTTCCTTTATTAACCAAGAGAGGACCAGATAGGCTGTTCATTCCCAGAGATACAGAAAGTAGTGACGAGACATTAAACAGTGCTTCAGGAATGGAACCTGTTAATTGATTATCAGTCAAGGACAAAACTGCAAGCTGGCTCAGATTACCGATCTCCTTAGGAATGTTGCCGTTGATTCTATTATAAGACAAACTAAAGTTCAGCAACTTTGTGGCATTTCCAATAGCAGGAGGAATTATACCTGTGAGGCTATTATTCCTGAGATTTAAGACTCTGAGTTCAGGTACATACCATGGCCCTCTCCACATTTCACCACTGAGTTCATTGAAAGCCAATGAAACTACTTGAACTCTACGGTTTTGAAATAGACTTGTTGGTATACTTCCGTTGAGCTGATTGTTTTTAACATCAATCACACGCAAGCGAGGCAAGTGGCCAAGTCCATAAGGGATGCCCCCATGGAATAAGTTGTTCTCGAGATTGAGCTCTCTGAGAAATGACAAATTGGCCAAAGAAGGGGAAATTGTGCCTTGAAGTTGTAAATTAGGAAGATTCAAGGATACAACCCGTTGCCTTTTTGAACTGCACGTGACACCGAACCAAGAGCAAAAAGATGCATTATTCTTGGTCCAATTATTGGCCAAAAAATTATTGGGACTTGTAATAAGATTTTGAAAAGCTAGTAGAGCTTCTTGGTCTGTCTCATTTGAGGGTGCAGCTGATACAAAAGCAGAGAAAAAGACAAGAATCAATAAGAAAATGTGCTCCTCCATATGTTTTACTATATGTTTTGTTGCCAAAGTTACACCATTATATAACAATCCTTGGTGTAGAATATTATTTTTCCACCAGAATCTTTTGTCTCCTCTAATTGGCTACAGTTCCTATGTCATACAATCATATTATTCTAACACAAGTTATTGAGATTCCCTAATTATTAAGCTACATTAAATAATTAGTACTCCTATAAGCAAACTATTATTATATCTCATCCTATGTTATTCACAACCTTGACTTAACTACTTACGGGGTGCGTTTGGTTTAAAGAATGAGAAAAAATACTTATTCAATGTCTAGTTTTGAGTGTAAAATTTAGTAACTTACGTATTCTCTGAATAAATAATACAACGTTGATTTCTGATATTAAACTCCGCATAAGTTATGCAAAGTTATTTCAATACCGGAAACCCATAAGAACATACAATGATCTTTCCTGCCCTCAGGTTTAATCTTTAATTATATTTCTTAATATTATTCAAACATTCAAAACATATTAAAGACTCTGTAGAACAAACAGTATATGACTCCAAGTAGTATGAATGACTTACGACTATATATATACTAGTTCTGGACACGTGTATTACACATGCGTCCCATGTTAATCCATGTTGATTCATTCAAATATTATATATATAAACACCTAGACTATTGCAAAACAAATAAAAANTTTACAATAGTCTAGGTGTTTCATGAGTTGTAATCGGTAGGTTGTTTATGTAAACCTAAAAAATTTAACTTGTTAAGTTAACTTAGGCTTGCACAATATTTAGAGAGTTTATTGTTTGTATTTTTAAGAACAAATATGTGGTATAGATGCAACAAATATTATGATATATTTATATCTAATATAATATTTATTACGATTATGATTATATTTAATTGTCTTTCACAAAATTATAATATTAGTATTTGATAGAATGATTATTGCTTTTGAAGGCCCCCAATATAATGATGGATTGTTAGAAATTTGGTATTAAAGAATGATATACATGTGCATATAAGAATAAACTCTTCTTTATCTCTAGCAAATTTATAAGTGGTTTAGACATTTAAAATGTGATTTCTTGTATACTCAGATATAAGATAATCCCACATTATTTTAAATTGTCACCCCTTCTTCATTTCACAAATATTAAAATCGTTAATGAGTGACACCCCTTCAATGTTTATGATGTCATGACGATCCAACACTTGAAAGAGGTAAAATCTATTTAAAACTCTCATCTCATGTTGCAATTTTTTTAATTTGGAGAATTATAGTTAAAGGATGAATTTTAAGAACTGTTAGATTAGTTTAATTTTTAATTATATTTCTATTTTATAAAGTTTGTATTGAACTACAAATAGATGTTAAATTGGAACATGATTATCGTGTTATATTTTGTAAGAACTATATTTAATCAAATAAAATAATTAAAAAAATTATTTATAATGAGATTAAGAATAGTAGAAAATTTCAAATTGCACTTGAAAAATTCCTTTCTCAATCATGAATCCGAGCTTACTACTTGAATCACGAAAGGCGATTTTCTCACTGCCTATTCAATAATTGATTCCTCAAATAGAAACTAAAACACATTATAAATTGTGAAGTTTATAAGCTAATAATTTTCTTTAAAACGAAAATTGCCAAACCAACAATAATATAACATGCAACCAAAGATAAACAAAATTAATTAACATTGCATCAAACGGTTGGCTAGATGTGATTTACACTCCTAGCGGTATATTGTGTTAACTGTTGAGTATATATACGGGGGTGGCTCAACGTAATTTGAGGCCTAAAACGAAATTTTAATTGAGGCCTAAAATTTATATAAATATCAAATATAGATGTTTATTTTTTAAAACTTTTTAAATGCAAATAATAACTTGATATCTTTTCTTAAAATGATTTTTTTCGAATATCATTTTTAATTATTAATTTTAAGTAATATTTTATCAATTCAACATTGAAAAATATTATTGTACTGAGGCAATCATTATATAAATTGTTAACATAATACTATAAGTAATAAGTTGACAAACTTTACATAAAAATAAGCATTAGAACCATAAAATTTGATACAAGAAATTGATAACTTGATATAACCCTACTTTAATATGTTTATGTAATACTTGAATATTTAAGAAGAAACAAACAAAAGAAAAATTGTAAGTCACTTTGTTGAATTTTTTCAACTATTAATTTATATTTTTGATAGTGTATTACTCTAACTTATCAAAAAAATTTAAAAAGAAAGTGCAAAAGACTTTTAAAAAGATAAATAATACGAGTGTTAGCGAAGAGAAAGTAAACATACAAAATAATGTTTTCTTAATTTCTTCTATTTGAATGGCGTTAAAAATAATAAAATAATATATATCTGTTTAAAATTATACTTTTTAAGAAAAAGTAATTATTTTTTAATTAAAAAAATGAACACATAATTTTTTTTTCATGAAAATTTGAGGCCCCCAAAAGGCATGTGCCTTAAATTTATCAAGCAAGAGCCGGCCCTGTATATATATTAGATCAAAACATCTACAATTACAAACTTCGATTGCAATTTCTTAATAATTCTCTTTTGATCTCATGACGTGTTAAAAACAACATGAAAAAATATGATAACAAGGAAAAAATTTTAAATAATAATAATTATACATAAAAAATAAAAAAATAACTTATCTAAAGCATGAATATAATACGAAAATTAAAATGTTTTTATTTGCAACTTAGTTTTTTACATGAATAAATTTATTTTTATTGGTAGGTCATGCAACAACCATTGTTTATATATATATATATATATATATATATATAACCTAGATGTTCAAAGCTTTAAGTATGAAGAAATCACCAGCTTTAGGTCCCAAACAAAGCATTTTCGTACAATAATATCTAATGTCAACATAATATTAAAATAAATTATCATAATGAACAAACCTTTATAGTAGAATTCATTCAAGGATTTGAAATATCAGATCTGATTAAAAAAAAAAAAAGGAAATAACAAATATAGGTATGATGTAATTTCATAGAACATGAAAATGATCATGGTTATCAATAAAGTTGCTTAAAGTCCAACTTGTTCTTTTACAGATGATTTCAACCTCCGGGAAGATTTCAACATCCCTTCTCTCGTTGTAAACTCCATTAGAAGATCTAACAATTTGTACACATTTCCTTTCTGTAAACAACAAACGAATATAAGGAGAATTAGTGATCAGTGTTATGAACTGAAGCTAAAAGTGATATTAATACTAAAGGATAAAAACAATAGAAATATAGACAATTTTTTTTTATTTCTTCCAAAGTGTACCTAAGTCTCTTCAAAGTGTATAGATTGTTGTGTCAAATACCACAATTTATAGGACATCATTGAGTAAAATCAAAAGGTATCATAATCATGCCATTAATTTCTTGAGAGCGTGGGAAGATTATGAAGGTGTGAAGATTAATGATGAGATAGTGGAGGTGTGGTATTAATACACATTATGATAAAAATTACACCTAAAACTGATCAGATAGAGAAACGAAAAGTTTCTCTAATAGTTTTTCGTAACTTTATAATTAATTATTTTTACAACTCTTCATTCTCCTACTTTATTTTAACAATAAGTGAATCAACTTAGCAATTTAGGCATATTTAGTATTTAATTAATTAGATATTTTATAATATTTTAATTTAGTATAGGGATAAAATTGTAATTCAACTTTTAACTTTTTTGTTCCCACTTTTAATAATACTAGTCTTTGGGAACGTGCTTTGCACATTTGTCCCATATTATTATTATTATAAAACTTCTTTATATTTTAAAAATTGAATTATAAAATAGAAATTGTTGAAATTTAAAATATTAATTCACTTTCCATGTTTTCTGATAGGAACACCTAATAGTTTAAATGTGAACATAAGCAAAGTTGGTTATGTTTTCAAATGCTTCGCATATTAAAACTTATGTCATGACTTTCAGAAATTAGGAATTCCTCCTCTTATGTATGCATAACAAGAAGTTGTTGTTGAATATATGAAAGTAGTATTTTGTAAATGTTGAACAAAAAATTGATCAACATATGTCTTCTTTAATATGGCTAGAATATCATTGTCTATAGTATACACCTAGTAAAAAAGTAAGAATTATATTATGACGAAGATAATTAATTATTACTGACATCAAAAAAATTGAATCAATATATATTAATTATCATTGCACCTACATGTATCCTTTCTTTATTTGATTCAAGATTAGGATTTCTTTAACATAAGAATATTATTTGTATGGTTGAAATATAATCGTATTACGAAATATAATAAGAATCAATCTCTCTATTCAAGAACATTTTCTTTCATATGAAAATTTGACATAAGAGTATTACTTGTATTGTTTAAGTATAATTGCATTACGAAATATAATAAGAATCAATCCTTAGTAAAGAATAAAGGACTTGATATAAAAAGTTAAAACATGTAAAAGATGTTAAAAAGTATAAGATCTAAATATCTTGAAAATTATACAAACAACTTCTCAAATCTCAAAAATCTTATTTCTATATCACGTTTCCTACAAACTATATTTTATGTATGTGAAATAATAAAATTGATAAAAAAGAGAGTTGTAAATAGCATATTCATTATGTACCTGATGATGAGATGTGAAGAGCGCACAACTACCAAATAAAATCTGAAATGTAGAGAAATAAATAAGAATTAGCTAGCAAACTCTAACAAATCTTCATATATTAATTATATATTGTTGAGAACTAAAATGAGCATAAGAGGAATAAAGCAGTTACCAATCAACAATATATATTTATATATTCAAACTTTTATGGCATATAGCTGCTAATCTATATATTATATAAAGCTTAAAGATGAAAGATTAATGTGACTTGAGTTGTAGAAAATCACTGCACATGCACTATATATTACTCAATTCTATTTGACAAGGAACATGAAAAGTTCACATAACTTTTGAAAGCTCAAGGGAAAAAATAGTAAATGTGAGATATGAAATAGTAGGATTGTAAATTGAGTTCAAGTAATCTGTATTAGGTTAATTAATGGGGAGATGAAATATTTCTATTAATTAAATATAGTTAAATTACTGATAAATAACTTTTTTTCAAAATGATAAAATGATTACTCAACTTTTAACTATTTAATATTTTATTATTTACATGTTTTATAACATTTTTATTTAATCTAGGGAAAAATGGTATTCCAATTTTGAATGTTGGAGCTTCCCACTTATACTAATACTAGTTATCGCACGTGTATTCTAATATGTTCAATGTTTTTAATCACACAAAAAAGATATAAAAATCTGAATGTGTGTGATACATAATATAAAATTCAGAAAAATTCTCAGAACACAACATACAACATAACAACACAAAAATTAATCAATAGCACTATAGCTACAAACTCCTTTAGGTAAGGATAAAAAATTAGGTTAAATAAATGAAGTAACAAAAAATTAATCAAAAAATAAATTGAAACTTAAATAAATCAAAAGCCCTAAATACTAAATAAACAGAAAAATTTCGAAGCTATACACCATAACAAATAATTTAACTAACAATATAATAAGGAAAATAATTAAAAATATGTATCTTTATAAAAGTCAAATTGAATTCTATGAGAGGCTATGAACTTCGCTATCAATCAACTCTTTATTTTTTCCTCTAGTTTGGCCATGAATATCCAAGCTGACAATCTTATATCAAGAATATAATGTAACTCACCACATCAAAGAGTGCATCTAATAAAATATCCTTTGAAATTGAAAAAACATGAATGAGATAGAAAGAAAAAATTATATGTCATCAAACGTAAGAAACCTCCTAATTAAGGTTGAAGATGCATCATAGAAGAAGTTGATACTACTCTATCATATATAAGTAAAATAATTGATTCTTTAAGGAAAAGGAGACAAAAGTTCCACAATTATATATTAGGGATAAAATTTGGTCTTTCCTCTTCATGTTTTCTTTTTTCTTTGAAGCAATACCCGTAATTTAAAAAACAAACACTTGCTACAAACAAAAAAAACTGATAATTAAATAACAATGAATTGGCAATAAATGATACCTTTGTAATAACATTTGGAAGATGAAAGTAATTCTGGGTTGAATATAATGTGTCATTAAAATGACTTGAAAAGGGTCACTAAAAAGTCTTAAATTGTGAATATAAAAAAATAAAAAAAGAAGTGAGGGTAAATTATTAGTTTATTAGTGAGAAGATATGCAAATAATCGGTTTTGGTATATTAGTAATTAAATATTGAATACGAGGTTATCGATAATTAATATCTAATTAATTAGTTATTTTTTAATATTTTGATTGATAATAGGGGCAAAATCATAATCTAAATTTTAAGATAGGAGCTTCCCACATTTAGTATAACTATTACCCCAGCTCTTCATTCTCCTTATTCAACATTATTATTGTTTGAGCAATAAGTGAAATTTTTTCTCATAATTAATACCGTGCAACTCTTCATTCACCTTCTTTAATATAATTATTATAGCAATAATTGAACATTTATAGGTTCTAGAGAGTAATTTAGATTAGGAAGAAAATCAAAAGCCAAAAGTGGATAAATCAAACAAGCTGATTAGCATTAGTATAATAACATAATTTAATTTTTATTTAATATTTAATTTATTAAATAGCTTATAACATTTTAATTTAATGTAGGGGTAAAACGGTAATCTAACTTTTACCTAACATTCTTCCAATTTTATAATAGGGATAAAACCGTAATTCAACTTTTAACTTTTTTTGTTCCCACTTATAGTAATAGTAAGTTAATAAAAAATAAAATAAATATATACAATAATAATATAATATATATATGATGATATGATATATGATTCAAGAGCAACATGTTAAATTGTATCTGAGAAAGAACACCACCGGAAGAGATGCTAGCTAACTTCTATGTGTTCAGAAATGTGTTCTTCATTTTGTCAAGCCGCTTGACTACTTCTTTCATTGTTATCCTTAATTCTGGCTTTTCATTTGTGCAGTCTAAAGCCAATTCTATCATGGAGGCTATGCACATTTCACTTTTGGAAGTGATCTGTTCTTTCTTAGGAAAAAGATTGGCATCCACAACGTCCATCATAGTCCCCCGAAATGCCTGTGTTATCAATTTCCTCAAGTCAAGATTTTCATTGCATATCTCCTCATCGGTTGGTCTTCTTTTTGACAAAACCTCCATCAACATGATGCCGTAACTATAAACATCACCACTAGTGGACACTATTCCATCCAAGCCATATTCTTAGAAAAGAATGAAATGAAATAAAAAAAATTACTCAATTGAAATATAACAATAATTATGTACTAACAGACACTTGCTTTTATTGAGTTTTAGATTTTGGAAGGGCTAAATTATGATTTGTGAAAATAGAAAAGAAAGAGTCAATATAAGTGAAATAGAAAGAGACTATTATACCTGGTGCAATATATCCAAGAGTGCCTAATGTCTCGGTATGTGCCATGAACTTGCTTGTAGCTAAAATTTTAGAGATGCCAAAATCACCAACATGAGCCACCATATCTTCATCCAAAAGAACGTTGGCTGGCTTTAGGTCGCAATGAACAATCGGAGTATCATGACCATGATGCAGATATTCAATTGCCATAGCCACATCAAGCATTATGGTGACTCTTTGAAGAAGGTTCAAGTGGCGATCTTCTCTGTACAACCAATTATCAAGACTACTGTTGGGCATATATTGCAGAACAAAGGCTCGTATATAGTCACTAGAACAAGTAGTAATCACCGGAACAAGATTTCTGTGCCTGATATTTCTCATCACTTCACATTCGGTATCAAACCTCTTGCATACTTCCTCACTTTGCAAATCCAGAACTTTAATAGCCACCAAAGTTCCACTAGATAATGTGCCTTTGTATACAGAGCCAGAACCTCCCACACCAATTAAATTTGATTCATCAAAATTATTTGTTGCTCGTTGAATCTCATGATAAGAAATCAATTGATATGTCCTTATCTCCGGAACCTTTTCAACATCTCTGGACTTCCCTTTCTTCTTTCGTTTTATTATCCAAGCTGACACCAACAAGAATATCAGAAAGGATGAAATAACCAGTGGAATAACAATTTTCAGCACTAGCTCCTTAGACTTTGATTGTTTTCCATTATTGTTGATAGGGCAAGCAGGAACCTCCAATATGCGCATTCCACATAGACCTTTGTTCCCGAGAAATGATTGCAAAGTGGAATTTACAAACACACCACCATAGGGTATTTCACCTTCTAATTCATTAAATGAAACATTAATGCTTTTAAGGGCGAGTTTTTCCAATGACTTAGGAATAGTACCTGACAAGGCATTTAAAGACAAATTCAAGATATCCAAGCTTATCAAGTTGGCAAAGGATAATGGAATTGAGCCTGTAAATGAATTGTTTGATAGGTCAAGGGACTGCAGGTTTTGGAGTTCCCCCAATCTGCTTGGTATCATGCCTGAGAAGTGGTTACCTGAAAGATCTAGTTTTACAATGGCTTTCAGTTCTCCAATATCTGATGGAACTTCTCCCTCTATAGAATTTTGTGACACGTTTAGAAAGAGAAGACCACTCATTTTCCAAAGACTCAACGGAAATTTTGATGAAAATTTATTAGAACCCAAATAAAGATGTTGTAGCATGCTAAGATTTCCTATACATGCTGGAATTAACCCAAAGAGCTTATTACCTTCCAGATTTAATCGTCCCAAATGAGATAAATTGCATACCGCCTCTGGAATATGTCCCTGCAATTTATTGTTATTTAGATACAGCCCTTGGAGTTGTTTAAGCTTACCAAACTCAGGAGGAATATTTCCCATAAAGTTGTTATCTTGAAAGAATAAGGTTATAAGACCGCTCATGTTGCCTATACTTGTGGGGATGAGTCCATTGATGTGAGCATTGCTCATTTCAAAGAATTCAATAGTAGATGAAAGATTACCTATTGAATTGGGCAAAATGCTATTCAACGGATTGTAACCCACATCTAGATATTGCAACATCCTACAGTCTGCCAAAGATTGGAAGAATGGCAACTCATGTTCACTGGTAAGTTGATTTTCATGTAGGAAAAGAAGTCGCAGATCACGAAGGTTTCCCAAATTAGTTGGAATACTTCCACTGAAGAAGTTGGTTGCTAGCCCCAATCTTTCAAGCTTGGAAGCGTTTGTGATGTGCAGAGGAATTTCCCCTTCAAGCTCATTGCCAGACAAGTGAAGTTCTAAGAGGTTCGGAAGATGAAGACCAGTAGAGGTTGGAATTCTCCCTGAGAGTTTGTTCGAAGTTAACGCAATGTATTCCAAAGAAGATATATTAAAAATAGCCTCCGGAATCTGACCTATGAGATTATAAACTTCTTCAAAATCTATTTCTATCAAATTTGATAGCTTCCCCAATTCTGGAGGAATTGGCCCCTCCAAGCGATTGCTTCCACAATAAAGATTTCGCAGAGTGGAAATATTTCCCAATGAAGTGGGAATAGTCCCTGTTATTGGATTATTACCAATATAAAACTCCTCGAGCTTGGATAAACAACCAATATTTTTGGGTATTTCTCCAGTTATGTTGTTGGAAGATATGGACAGTATTTTAAGCTGTATGAGTTGGCAGATGTCGGAAGGAATGTGATCAGAAATTTGGTTTAGAGTTAAACTTAAACGCTCCAAATTTGATAAAAAAATTCCCTCATCAAGCAAGAGAGGACCAGAAAGGCTATTCCTTCCCAGAGTTAGGGAACGTAATGACGAGATATTAAAAATTGATGTAGGAATGGAACCTGTTACTTGATTATCAACCAAGGACAAAACTGCAAGCTGGCTCAGATTACCGATCTCCTTAGGAATGTTGCCGTTGATTCTATTATAAGACAAACTAAAGTTCATCAACTTTGTGGCATTTCCAACAGAAGGAGGGATTATACCTGTGAGGCTATTGTTCCTGAGATTTAAGACTCTAAGTTCAGGTACATACCATGGCCCTTTCCACATTTCACCACCGAGTTTATTGAAGGCCAATGAAATGATTTGAACTCTCCGGTGTTGAAATAGACTTGTTGGTATACTTCCTTGGAGCTGATTGTTTTGAAAATCAATCACTCGCAAGCGAGGCAAATGGACAAGTCCATAAGGGATGCCACCATGGAATGAGTTATTCTCGAGATTGAGAACACTGAGAAAGGACAAATTAGCCAAAGACGGGGAAATTGTGCCTTGAAGTAGCAAATTAGGAAGAGTCAAGGCTACAACCCTTTGCCTGTTTGAACTGCACGTGACACCGAACCAAGAACAAAAAGACGCGGTCTTGGTCCAATTATTGGCCAAAAAATGATTGGGACTTGTAATAAGATTTTGGAAAGCTAGTAGAGCTTGTTGGTCAGTCTCATTTGAGAAAGCAGTTGATATAGAAAACTGAATTAGAAAGAGAAGAATCAATAAGAAAATGTGCTTCTCCATGATGTTGCTATGCACTTGATTTGTGTAGTTGCCAATGTTACTGCATTATTTAGAACCACTTCATATGGATTGTTGTGTTTACACCAAACTATGTAAATTTATCTATTGACTAAGTACTAAAAGTCTCGATGCAAATACATATCATGTAACTATTTAACTCATGATAAATATCTAATACAAATAAGTTTTTTATAACTTGTATCATTAGTCATTAGGCACAGGTATCAACTTTAGAAAAACAAGTTAAAGAGCGAGTTAATGTATTTATAACATAAATCTTAATTATAAATGGCATTTCATTGATTAGTCAACTTTAGAAAAACAAGATGAAGGAATTGATTGATCAGATACAAGTCAAAAGCAGGAGGAGGAAAATACACCTTCATAGTTGACAAAACTTGCACGCATTATTTCCAAAAAATCAAAGAAAAGTCAGTTAAACTTGCATTAAGTTTAATTGTCTACTTGTGCACACTCAAAATTGAAGAACATATATATCGATTGAGATCAAGTTAAAACACACATTTATATATTATGTCAATTCTATTTAATAACATTAAGACGTAGCTCAAACTAAATAATAATTAACTTACTATAACCAATTAAATTACTTAAGTATTAAGAAATTTATTATACTCATGATAAATATCTGATACAAATTAAATAAGTTTTTTATAACTTGCATCATTAGTCATTAGGCACAGGTATCAACTTTAGAAAAACAAGTTAAAGAGCGAGTTAATGTATTTATAACATAAATCTTAATTATAAATGGCATTTCATTGATTAGTCAACTTTAGAAAAACAAGATGAAGGAATTGATTGATCAGATACAAGTCAAAAGAAGGAGGAGGAAAATACACCTTCATAGTTGACAAAATTTGCATGCATTATTTCCAAAAAGCCAAAGAAAAGTCAGTTAACTTTCATTAAGTTTAATTGTCTACTTGTGCACACTCAAAATTGAAGAACATATATATCGATTGAGACCAAGTTAAAACACACATTTATATATTATGTCAATTCTATTTAATAACATTAAGACGTAACTCAAACTAAATAATAATTAACTTACTATAACCAATTAAATTACTTAAGTATTAAGAAATTTATTATATTATTATGGATAAATCTAACTTATATTTACATTTATGTGGGACAAAGTCAATAGAAATCCAGACAAAGTCAATAGCAATCCAGATGAGTTAAGGAAAATTGTGACCTATGTCACCATCACAGCCCTACATGCATTTATCATCTTTGGACCAACTAACCAGAAATAGATATCACCCATTTTAAGTTGAATTATAGTACTCCCTCCGTCGAGGGAAGCCTTGGTGTAGTTGATAAAGTTATTGTCATATAATCAGGAGAACATAAGTTCAAACTGTGGAAACTACTTCCAACATAAATAATGGAATTAGGTAAGGCTGCATACAATAGACGTTATGATTTGGTCCTTCCTTGAACAACACGCATAACGGGAGCTTTATATAATATTCCCTCTATTTTATATTAGTTCTCAAAGGTTACTAAATTATAGTTGTCCCAAAATATTTGGTCATTTTATAAAATCAAGTTGAACTTAATTATTTTTTCCCATTTTACCCTTAGTATTATGTGTTGTCAAAAATAGGCAATATTAATTGCATAGCATAGAAATTATTAATTTGAAGAATTCAAAGTAGTGAAATTTATTTAAGGGAGATAAGTGTAAAGTACAGTATTCAAAGCCTTGACCTTTGATGATGCAATCTTTTCATTCTCTTTTGCCAATTCGAGTTCAGACAATAGATTTTCCATTTTATTTCTCTGTTGAATTGACAATTTCCTTTTAGTTAAAATTGTTACTATAACAGGGTAGGGAACACTCTGAACTATAACAGGGAAGGGAACACTCTGAAGTACAAACAATACATGACTCCAACTAGTACATACGACTTTATGATTGGCCGACTCGGTTTGATCCCAAATTTTGTGGATTTATTAGTGATGACCTAGTGAACGATGATCTTTGGCTCTGCAGAACTGGCGCTACTATTTTTGAAGTTTTGAGGTTACAAAAGAGAAATGCATGATTATCTAAATTTTTCGTGTGTATTTGTCCATGAACTTTCTGGAATATGTTGACTAACTTTGTTTGACACCAAATTTTGTAGGCTCATTTGAAATGACCTAGTGAATGATACTTATTGTTTCTCAAGGAATCGGCGTCGCTTTTTTGGAGTTTGTAGGTCACGAATTAGGAATTCAGGTTTATCTTACCTATTTGTGTGTATTAGTCCATGATTTTTTCAGAAAATGACGTACTGACTCCGTTTGATCACAAATTTTATGGCTACATTTGTGACGACTGAGTGAACCATACTCTTTGCCTTTACAGGACTATCGTCACTTGTTTTGAAGTTTTGGGATCACAAAATACGAATTTAGGATTATCTAAGCTCTTCATGTGTATAATTAGTCCATTAGTTTTCCAAAATTTGTTTGACCAACTCTATTTCACCTCAAATTTTGTGGGTCCATCTATGATGAACCTAGTGAACGATACACATTGCCTCTACAAGACTGATATATGCCAATTTTTTGGAGTTTTGAATCACAAAATATGAATTCAGGATTATCTATGTTTTTAATGTGTATTAGTCCAAGAATTTTCTGGAATATGACTTTCTGACTGTGTTTGACTCTAAATTTTGTGGGTCTATATGTGACGACTGACAACCTAGTGAATGATACTCCATCTCTGCAGAACAGACGCCATTTTTTAACAAAATTTCGAGGTCATAAAAATATGAATTCGAAATTATCTAAGCTTTACGTGTGTACAAGTCTATGAATTTTTTGGAAATGTATGACATACTCAGTTTGACACCAAATTTTATGGGTCAATTCGAAACAACCTAGTGAACAATACTCATTGTTTCTCAAGGACCGACGTCTCTTTTGGAGTTTTTGGGTCACAAAATAAGAAATTCACGATTATCTCAATTTTTCATATGTATTAATCTATGAATTTTCTGAAATATGACTAATTGATTTCATTTAACCCCGAATTTTTTTGGTCTATTTGTGACGACCTAATGAGCGATACTCCTTGTTTCTACATGGCCAATATCAATTTTTTAGAATGTCAGGGTCACGAAACAGGAATTTAGGATTATCTAAGTTTTATGTGTGTATTAATCCATGATTTTTTTTCGCAATATGCATGAATGGCTCAACTTTTGTCATGACTCAATTTATGATCAAGCTGTGATCGGCACCTCATGTCTTAACTTAACCGAGTGAACCATCTTGGCTTTCTATTATATTCTAACTCAAATAAATTTGTGCAACTCAATGCAATTCTTTGTAAAGTAAATATAATATTTGGATCTCAAATTCAAGTAAACATTCTGAAAATTTGTATTAATTGTGTTTATGAAATTTCTTATCATTGTACAATATTTATGCATCATAAGAACGCATAAGCCAAATTCTAAGACTGTCTATAAATCCTCTAAATTGAAGATAATATCAACATAAAAGGAATAATTGAAATATGAATATATGTGTCTCCACCAAAAGCAAGAAGTGGAGCTACCAAAGCATGGAAAGTATTGGGGGGTCTTTAGCCTATAGTCTGCTCATCTGCAAAATTGGCCCCTCCGTTGTACCTAGGGGTGGCAAAATCAAACCCAACTTGTCCAACCCGTTATGTTAGGGCGGGTTATTGACCCGCCCATATATGAGTTCAACCCATTTCCATCAAATCTGTTTCAACCCATTAAAAGTTGGGTTGATGTGTAACTCAAATGGACTCATGAGAAATCTTGTCAAAATATTTTTAAAAACTTTTTTTCAATTTGATATGTTATATATGGTCTTAATAAAGAAAAAATATAATTTTATTAGGTACTAAAATAATTTAAAAGACCAAGTAAAACAATTAAGCTTGGTAAAAATTGGGTTGGGTTGGGTCTTGACCCATTATGTAACCCATTACCTAACCCATTTTGACCCAAGCAGATTTGGGTTGGGTTACATCTTGACCCGATTGTTGTCTTAATCCATTATGATCCGCCCAAATTTAACTCAACCTGCTCAATTGTCATCCTTAGATACAGCAAACCAACACAAGTTCGTTCACTAAAGTTTAAACGAGGTTTAAATAAACATGTATGAAAAAACATAACCTCTGAAATAGAACGGTTCATAAACCTCATCATGTAAGTAATATTTTATGGGTCTATTTGGAACGATCTAGTGAACAATACCCACTAGTTCTCAAGAAACAACATCACTTTTTTAGAATTTTTGGGTCACTAAGCATGAATTAAGGATTATCTTAGTTTTTCGTATGTACTGAAGTCTATGAATTTTCCGTAATAGGACTGACCGACTCTGTTTGACCCCAATTTTTGTGAGTCTATTCATGATGACCTAGTGAGCGATACTCTTTATCTCACTTTTTTTGGAGTTTCAAGGTCACAAATATGGAATTTAAGATTATTTAAATTTTTCATGTATATTAATCAATGAATTTTCTAGAATATGTCAAACCGACTCTATTTGACCCCAAATTTTATGAATTCATTTGAAATGACCGATAAACGATACGCATTGTCTCTGCAGGACTGACACCATTGTTTTTGGAGTTTTGGGTTAGGTTTGAAATTTCAAAAGGACAAGGTCACGGGTTGGGTCTCCAACAAACAAAATGATGGCAATAATATATCATCACATGTGGAGAGATTTTAGTTGATTTTGTTTGACACAAGGGCAATTTGCTTTTTCATAATGAAAATAAGAGAAAAATAAATCAGTACCTTTCTTGTAAGGTTTTTGTTGCATTGTAAAAATGAAATTTCGATTTCGAAACCTCAATTCTAATGAAGGATTGAAAGAGACATATACCTAATTTGTGTTTATTGTGAAAGTGTAACAAATTAAATAGATGCATTGTAGCTTTAGTTTAAATTTAATTGCATATTCAAAAGTTAACATAGTAACAAAACACTTGTGCACACTTTACAAAATAGGACAAACATATTATTATCATCAAAAGCATACTCAACAGCCAAACAAAGATAATTAACACAGATAGGAGTTCATCTCTGATAGACATCGGAGTAGATCTCCACTAAAACAGACAAAGAACACCCTAAATTAAAACACATTACTTTGCGTCTAGACGCATAAGCAATAACTAAGAACATGGTGCAGCTAATTTCCCTGACTGATCCTTCAAAGCGCTGCTACAAGTGGAGTAGTGGCAACTGATTTTGGAATCCACACTAGATCATTACTTGATGTGAAAAAGTGACAGATAGGTGATGTTCCTGGTAATACACCGAGCGAACGGAAAGATTCATGAGATGGATTCCAGTCAGAAGTATCCAAATGACATACAACCATCGCTTCCACTAGTCGATCACCATTTGCTTCATTAATTCTCCCTAATGAAACTTTGAACACCTTGATTTTATTGTCAATTGTGTGATGACAGTAGAAAATCGCGTAAGGGCTAGACAATAGAAGACACGCCACGATTTTAGGAGTGGTAATTTGTTGTGGAGTGTCTAAAATTGTATAACGACGAAGCAGGGGAGAGATATCATGAGTTGTTATCGTTGTCAGAGCTTTGATTTGGGTATTTTCTCCCATGATTTCTTGCACAAAATGCAGCATTGCCTCCGTGGATGTGGCACAATACTTTCTCTCTCCTTTTATAGGCGAATCTTCGCATATTTTCAATTTATTTTCCATGGATTTAACTTGTGAAAATGGAATGGAATCAACTGCTTTTTTCGGAAAAGAAGTTAGATTTCTTCGTGTTTGAAAGGAGAGAGTCATTATTTTCCCTATTTTTAGATCATCCATAAGGAAGAAAAATGAATCATGCTTTTTCACATGCTTATCATTTCCCTGTTTATACGAACTACGAAAGATGTTTCCTAAATCGGAAATCTCCTTCTCATCATTTCCATGTTAATACGAACTACGAAAGATGTTTCCTAAATTGGAAATGTCACGCCCCGAGCCTACGCCCTAGATGTGGCCGGCACTCGAAGACCATTACTGGCCCCAAGCGAACCCTTGGCCTAGCTTTCTTAACTCAGTGGAAACCTAACTCAACAGAATAACTCCATGCAATGCAAGGACATAAAACAACTTAACTGATAAAAATCTAGCCAAAAAGGCAACTCGAGTCCTAAAATAGAATATTTACATATATATATAGATGAGAGACTCAATACTAACTGACTAACTATCTATGAAGCCTCTATAATACTGAGATGGATGTTGGGACAGACCCCGCAACATCCTAACGAAACAAAACTAGGAACACAAAATAACAGAGTCCTCCGAAATGCAAGGAGGCTCACCACTGATTCTAGAGTGCTCAACTGGATCAACGGCGTGCTGGATGCTGATCCTAGGTACCTTCGTCTGCATCATCATAAGATGCAGGCCAACTGGCATCAGTACATTTAATGTACGAGTATGCGAGCTGAAAAGATAAGCAACATAGGCTAGAAGGAAATCTGGAAGAAACTGAATAACTTACCTGGCTCAACTCAACTCAACCTGACTGACTCATTTCAATATAAGGCAATTTAAAACAAGTGCAATATAAAGAAAAGCTGTTTAAAACCTGCTATAAACTCTGTGTGTATACAAAGATACAATAAGTCTGAGATGTATATCGAAATACAATTGAACTGATGTATATAAAAATACAATAATTTTGGTGTATGAAAATACAATAACTGATGTGGGAGTTTCTCTAACCGACAACCATCACTTAGAGATGTAGTGATGATATAGCGATCGACCTCACGCTGCCAGAGCATCCTATACCCGGCCAAAGGTATAAGACCTGAATTG
Organism: Solanum stenotomum; assembly: GCF_019186545.1. NCBI lineage: Eukaryota > Viridiplantae > Streptophyta > Magnoliopsida > Solanales > Solanaceae > Solanum > Solanum stenotomum. The sequence goes on from NC_064283.1 coordinate 60,105,064, forward strand.
CCTAATGGATCCACTAGTCTATCTGGAAAAAGGATTCACCTAAAATGTATGATCCTTTTATACCCATGGTGGCTAACATGGTTCTATGGGGGCTGTGGGTTCCTTGAACGCTCCCCCAACTCGGTGCTCGATACTACTCCCAAAAATGTACTGGCTTTTATGTTTTTTTTTAAAACATATTTCTTTCTGCTGATTTGAGATTTTTACTCAAAAACTTAGCTCAAAGGCTATCTTGGAAATCTCAGTTTCTTCTTTTGCTTCATTTAGAAAGCGATAACTCTTTTTCTGAAAAACTAGCCCGAAGGCTCTTTGGAGATCTCAGTTTCAAAGCTTGTTTAAATGTAAAAACATTTCTTTAAAACTCCTTTGGGAATACATAGTTCCCTAATAACTTTTGATAAATGAACTCAACTTAAACTCTTGACTTAACTTGAAACTCGATACTCTTTACTCAACTTGAAACTCTAAACTCTTTGCTTGACTGGAAACTTGAGCCTTAAAATGAAGTTAAAACGTTTATTAAAGACTCTTGCTTGACTTACTTCTTAACTTCTAAGCTTGACTTCTAACTTCACTTGACTTTGATCCTAACTCGCCTTGAATTTGATTATGGATTCAAGGTATATGATCACACGTTTATGGATGAGTTCTTGACGTTTAAACGTACTTTGGAGTGTTGGAAACAACTAGGAAACATAGGTACAATACCAAATACCAAGGAACATGCATGAGAAAGTATGAAAAGAATGGAGAAACTTGGCGTCCATGGCGCTCTGCAAGGCGCGGAGCGCCAGCCCTCGAAGCTCAGAAGGGCTGCTGGGGCGCACTGCTAGGCGCGCCGCCCCAAGGGAGAAAACTCAGAAACTCTTTTGGGGCGCGCTGACAGGCGCGACACCCCACCCCTGACCCCCGAAAACTCGACTTTTCTCCTTCCTTTTTCCAACTCTAAACCTCCTTAACTTCCATGGATCCAGCCCCAGACACTTACAAACCCCTCAACATACAATAGATTTCAACTCACAAACACAACCGGAAACTTGTCCCAAATCAACAAGAACTTCAACACAATCACAACCAACAACTTCAACAAACATAATCAATCCTTTCTCTTAAACGAGTTTGGCGTGTGGGGGAAAGAACCAACCCAACACTATGAACTCACATACCTTAATAGGGATCACCCCCGATGATATCCACGACGATCTCTACGAAGTTGCTTCTTCTTCTCCTTCTCCTCTTCTTTCTCTCTTCACTCACAACCCTAACTCTCACTTTTTAAAAGGGAAAACTGATCTAAAAATCAGTCTAAATCCCTAATATAACCAAAAGAATTGGTTAGGGAAAAGACCAAAATACCCTTACAATTTCAGGTGAACTGCCCTGTGCCAACAACCCAACTTCCAAAGGACATAACTCACTCATACGAACTCAGAATCGACCAAAATCAGCGGCGTTGGAAAGATCATTCTACGAGCTTCGCAAATATAACTGGAACTACACCTAACTCATCTTGATCTAGAAGTTATGACTGATCAAAGTTGGCCAGAAACTCACTTTTTCCCATACTTGGCTAAATTCCAGATTTTTAATTATTTCCAAAAAAAAACTATTTCTAATTCTAAGCCTCTTCATAGTTATTTCAAATTGCCGGATGTTACAGGAAATCTCCTTCTCATCATTTCCCTGTTTATACGAACTACAAAAGATGTTTCCTAAATCGAAAATCTCCTTCTCATCATTTCCCTGTTTATACCAACTACGAAAGATGTTTCCTAACTCAGAAATCTCCTTCTCATCATTTCCCTGTTTATACCAACTACGAAAGATGTTTCCTAAATCGAAAATCTCCTTCTCATCATTTCCCTGTTTATACGAACTACGAAAGATGTTTCCTAAATCGAAAATCTCCTTCTCATCATTTCCCTGTTTATACCAACTACAAAAGATGTCCCCTAAACCTGAAATCTCTTTCTTATCATTGCCATGTTTATACCAACTACAAAAGATGTCCCCTAAACCTGAAATCTCTTTCTTATCATTCCCCTGAAATCTCTTGTTGATGATTGTCATCAACTCCCTGTTTCAATTTACAATAATCGAACGTATATTCGGAACCATAAATCTCTTTTAATGCTTGTTCGTGATTGTCTTCATAATTTCCTTCAACAACTTTCCTAGCTCCTGTTCCATAAGCAACTTGACATATATATAATTAATCAGAGTTTTTATATAATAAGTGGCTAATTGTATTTAAGATGGAGGAGAATATTGAAATTACCAGCAGAATTAGGGAGACAAGTACACAAAAACCAAGCTTAACATCCATTGATTTTCTGTTGAGTTCTTAAGAAATTCTACTGAAATAAGAGGTATATATATACTACCAGAAGAGAAGAAAACTCACTAAAGAAAAAGAATCAAAATTGTTACTCATTGTGACGTTGTTTGATATGACACGAAGTTTAAGAAAAAAATAAATATTTTTTAAAATTTTGAGCTAAAATAAGTCCAAAAAAAAAAAGTCATATATATTTGTCACTTTTGTGTGGCTATGAATAATCTCGTTAAGGATAAAATTGACATTTTAAAATTAAACTATTATTCTCCTATCTCAATATATATGATTTATTTTGCTTGTTAGTCCAAAAGAACGACATATTTCTATATTAATTAATGATTTAACTTTAAAATGTTCATTTTACTCTTAATGAAGTGATTTGCAGCCACACAAATATCTATCACAATGTTCAAAGTCACACAATCTAATCAAACAATTCATCACAATAAGATTCTAAAAATAATAACACTCACATCAAACAATTAGAAAAATGGGTCAAAGCAACTCAAAAACTCAATTTCAAAATGAAGTTTGGATCCGAAAATCTTTATTTGAAAACATTACTCAAGGCATTTGGAACTCACTGGTGAAACCATTTCGAAAACAAAAATAATCAATTCACAATCACCATTTTACTTTAGAACTCAAGTTCTTGAAAACCTTGCCAATTGTCAATCAAAAATCCCATTTTTTTTATGTTAAAATCCACAAATGATAAAATGAATTGAAGTTTTAAGGTCACAAAGACTTTACCCAAATGATTTTGCACAAGAGATCTCTTTAAAATTGTCTCCAAGGGGTTTCTAAAACTCAAAATAGGGTACAACTGTTTACATCCCTACTCTATTCAAATAGGGCTAAATGTCGCGGTGACTCAAAATAATAAACAATTGAATCAATTTTAAAAGAATTTTAAGAATAAACGAATTTTAAAAGAGTTGCCACCTAATTTTAGGAAAACTAGAAAATCAATTAATTAATCTACGAAACCATTAGATTCTAGGTAAGGGGTTCAAATTATTTCGAAGGGAAGGTGTTGAGCATCCTTCGAATCCACAAATGTGGGTCCCGACTGAATTCATTTTTTCAAATTGAGGAGAAGATAACAATAATATACAACTATAATAAACATGCAATGTGCACATGTAAAAAATTAAACAAATAATATAAGAAACAACCTAATGTTTGTCTATCGCTAACAATAAACATAATAATGAATATAGTCTTATTTTAATAGAATGACTTCAATGGGAAGTGACTCTGAGGTACCTGTAAAGACACTTAGTAAAAGTGTTAGTACTAAATATATATATGAACAAAAATAAATGAATCAAATATTAACTTAAAAATAAAACTCCGTCTTATTAACATGGGAGGCCTTGAAAATCGACGATAATTTCTTCATCGGCCATTTTGAACAAACAAAATACATGAACTTAAATTAAATTTCCTTCTTTTACAATGTAAAGGTCTCCAAAATCGACGGAAAGATTTTCTCATTGACCATTTTTAACAAATAAAATATATAAACTTAAACTAAAATTCAACAACAATATCTTAAAAATAGATCAATAGTAAATTGCTAACAACCTCTAGACAATTCAAAATAAATGATAAAATAAGGCAAACATGCCAACAATTAATACCAGAATCACTGGAAATGCTAAACTTTGAAAGAAACAAAAAAATAACAATGATAAAAATAATAATAATGGCCAAAGTAACCCAAATCAAAATGACAATTAAACAAAAAAATATATATATAAAACAAAATACAATCATTCTAAATGTAACTAAATAATGCATAATCTGTATATGAACAAGAAGATAATAACAACAAAAAATAAAAAAAATAAAGCAAGAACGGTCCAATAATACAAAATAATACTAACATATATTATGAAAATGAAAACAAAACAATGATAAACTAAGAGTTGTCGGCTAACACAATCACTTAATAGATAAAACATAATACAAATGTTGAAAATATTGAAGAGAGCTATGGTAAAACTTTAACAGCAGAAACAATAGAGCAACACCGAAAAAGATTAAATCCAACCAGATCTATACCAAATTCATATAAAATCCAACAAATACGGCTGACCGGAGATAAGCAAACTAAAATAACAAAGAAAGAAAATGTGATAAAACATAGGAAGAGAAGAGGTTTAAGAAAATGAAAATGAAGCTAGAAGGGAAGAAAACATAGCTAATAGTGACTGGGTTTCCAGCTTTGTCGGAGTTGGAGCGATTGTGGAGACTTGTTTCTGCCATGGTTTGAACGTTATGGAACTCGCTATTGGTCCGAGCTAGTGGGTTCGTTTGAATTTTGCTCCAGATCATCAGAGAAAGACAGCGACTGGGTGGTCTCGCCGGAGCTCACCGATACTGAACTGAAACACCTAAAAGTAGTAGAAATCGTAAAAGGAGAAAGGGGGAAAGGGATCTGGTGTTGTTTAGTGAGGGAGAAAGGGTTGAGATGGGTTGGGTTTGGGTGGTTGTTGGTTTCTGTTTTCTGGTTGTTTTTCGCCGAAAAAGGGAAGAGTAATGGTGGTGTAGTGGATCTAGTGAGGTTTGAGGTGGTGGAGGCTAAGGGAGGAAAATGGGAGAGGGAAAAACAAAATTAGGGTTTTGCTATTTAGAAAATTCTTATCTCCTAAAAAATAATTCACCACCTCCTATTTTTTAACCTAATCAAAACTTATATAGAAAATAATTGTTAAATGGGCTCAATTGTGGACTTGGAATTGTGGTCCAAAATTATCGATCAAGTAAAATATCAGTATTTGAATTAATTTCTAGACTGTGCAAAATATCAAATAAATATTAACAAATGTAACAAATAAAATGAATATTAAAAAGAATAATAATAAACGTAACTAATGACATGTAAAAAATGTAATTTTAAGATTAACTAATAAAAGAAAAATCTTAAATTTTGATGAATAAGGATAGTTATCGATAAAACTTATTTAAAATTATAAAAAAATTATTTTGAACTATTAAATAAATAAAACTTAAAAGTTACGAAATTTTGAAAATGTTAGGCCAAAATTGGGTGTTAATAGTTGTCCCTTTCGTTGGATATGATTGATGCAAGAAATAGTGGACAACGAAAATTGACAAACCCGATTTTGGCCGAACACATGACCTTTATATAAAAATACGGTTGGAATGTGGTGGAAGTTGATTTCGGACTTACCTCCAAAAGGTTCCACGCTGTGTTCCGTCCTTGTTGAAGTAGTCCACACTTGTGGCTCAAGTGAGAATGCATCCTCTTGGATGTTCTCGAAAAAACAAAGATGAAACTCATTAGTAGAGACAAATGAAGATGATCCATTGGTAGGATAAAAATGCATGTCCGTCGGCAGGACGAATGAGGATGATGATCCATTGGTAGAATTTTGAATGTATGTCCATCGGTAGGACGAATGAAAAAAGATTATTCATCGGTAGGATTTTGAATGTATGTCTATCGATAGGACGAATGAAAAAGATGATGATCCATCGGTAGGATATGAATGTATGTCCATCGGTAGGACGAATGAAAAAAGGTGATCCATCGGTAGGATTTTGAATGTATGTCCATCGGTTAGGACGAATGAAAAAAGATGATCCATCGGTAGGATTTTGAATGTATGTCCATCAGTAGGATGAATAAAAAAAAGATGATCCATCGGTAGGATTTTGAATGTATGTCCATCGGTAGGACGAATAAAAAAGATGATCCATCGGTAGGATTTTGAATGTATGTCCATCGGTTAGGACGAATGAAAAAAGATGATCCATCGGTAGGATTTTGAATGTATGTCCATCGGTAGGACAAATAAAAAAATGATGATCCATCGGTAGGATTTTGAATGTATGTCCATCGGTAGGACGAATAAAAAAGATGATCCATCGGTAGAATTTTGAATGTATGTCCATCGGTAGGATGAAATAAAAAAAAATGATCCATCGGTAGGATTTTGAATGTATGTCCATCTGTAGGACGAATAAAAAAGATGATCCATCGATAGGATTTTGAATGTATGTCCATCGGTAGGACGAATGACAAAAGATGATCCATTGGTAGGATTTTGAATGTAGGACGAATAAAAATTCTTTCGACGCAAGTCACCTCCGACTTGAACGCGAATAGATAAGGTGCACATCCTTCACCTCCGAATAGATGCGACCTAAATGCAAATATCTTTCAATGCAAGTTTCCTTCGACTTGAACATTGAATACATTTGGTGCGCATTCTTCACCTCCGAATAGATGCGACTTAAATGCAAATATCTTTCANNTAGGATTTTGAATGTATGTCCATCGGTAGGACGAATAAAAAAGATGATCCATCAATAGGATTTTGAATGTATGTCCATCGGTAGGACGAATGACAAAAGATGATCCATTGGTAGGATTTTGAATGTAGGACGAATAAAAATTCTTTCGACGCAAGTCACCTCCGACTTGAACGCGAATAGATAAGGTGCATATCCTTCACCTCCGAATAGATGCGACCTAAATGCAAATATCTTTCAACGCAAGTTTCCTTCGACTTGAACATTGAATACATATGGTGCGCATTCTTCACCTCCGAATAGATGCGACTTAAATGCAAATATCTTTCAATGCAAGTTTTCTTCGACTTGAACGTTGAATAGATATGGTGCACATCCTTCACCTCCGAATAGATGCGACTTAAATGCAAATATCTTTCAACGCAAGTTTCCTTCGACTTGAACGTTGAATAGATATGGTGCGCATCCTTCACCTCCGAATAGATGCGACTTAAATGCAATGGCCTTCTCGACAAATGAAAATGCAATGGCCCTCTCAGCAAAATGAAAATTCAATGGCCCTATTGGCAAATGAAAATGCAATGGCCTCCTCGGTAAATGAAAATGCAATGGCCCTCTTGGCAAAATGAAAAATGCAATGGCCTTCTCGGCAAATGAAAATGCAATGGCCCTCTTGGCAAAATGAAAATGCAATGGCCCTCTTGGCAAATGAAAAAAGAAATTCGTGAAAGTCACAAGAAAAAGCATAATGCCTAAGCATCTGAACCCCTAATGTTAGCCAAAGTCATCCCCAAAAAAAATAGCGTCGGTTCTGCAGAGCCAAAATCATCCTCCAAAAAAAATAGCGTCAGTTCTGCAGAGCCAAAGAACATCATTCACTAGGTCATCACTAATAAATCTACAAAATTTGGGATCAAACAAAGTCGGGCAATCATAAAGTCGTATATACCAGTTGGAGTCATGTATTGTTTGTACTTCAGAGTGTTCCCTTCCCTGTTATAGTAACAATTTTAACTAAAAGGAAATTGTCAATTCAACAGAGAAATAAAATGGAAAATCTATAGTCTGAACTCGAATTGGCAAAAGAGAATGAGAAGATTGCATCATCGAAGGTCAAGGCTTTGAAATACTCCACTTTACACTTATCTCTCTTAAATAAATTTCACTACTTTGAATTCTTCAAATTAATAATTTCTATGCTATGCAATTAATATTGCCTATTTTTTACAACACAAAATACTAAGGGTAAAATGGGAAAAAAATAATTAATTTCAACTTGATTTTATAAAATGACCAAATATTTTGGGACAAGTGTATATTTTAGTAACCTTTGAGAACTAATATAGAATAGAGGGAATATTATAAAAGCTCCTATTAATTATTATGCGTGCAGTTCGAGGAAGGACCAGATCATAAAGTCTCCTAATTCCATTATTTATGTAGGAAGTAGTTTCCATAATTCAACTTTAAATGGGTGATATCTGTTTCTGGTTAGTTGGTCCAAAGATGATAAATGCATGTAGGACTGTGATGGTGACATAGGTCACACTTTTCGTCAACTCATCTGGATTGCTATTGACTTTGTCTGAGCCACATTAATGTGAATTTAAGTTAGATGCATCCATAATAATAAAATAAATTTCTTAATAATTGGTGTAATTTAATTGGTTATAGTAAGTTCATTATTATTTAGTTTAAGTTACATCTTAACGTTATTAAATATAATTGACATAATATATAAATGTGTTTATTAACTTGGTTCCGATCGATATCTATGTCGTTCAATTTTGAGCGTGCACAAGAAAATATTTAAACTTAACGAAAGTTAGCGGACTTTTCTTTGGTTTTATGTAAATAATGCATGCAAGTTTTGTCAACTATGAAGGTGTATTTTGACTTGTATCTGATCAATCAATTCGTTTCATCTTGTTTCCCAAAGTTCACTAATCAATGAAATGCATTTATAATTAGGATTTATGTTATAAATAGATTAACTCGCTCTCTAACTTGATTTCAATTGATATATGTGCCTTCCAATTTTGGATATTCACAAGTAGACACTTAATAGGATGTGAGTGCCTACTTGAATAGATGCCAGCTGAGGTAAAATTAAGTGGCATGCTTATGTATTATGCTAATTTAATTTTCTACATCATTTTTTCTATGTTATATATATCAATAAAAACATATTAAATAGAGTTACCTGTTAGTAAAATATCTTTTGGTGAAAACATATAATGGTACCTGTACCGAATTGGTTGGTGCAATTGAAGTTTATATTACTGTTTATAATATAAGATGATGCAAGTTATAAAAAACTTAACCGTATCAGATATTTATCATGAGTTCAATAGTTACATGATATGCATTTGCATCAAGACTATTAGTACTTAGTCAATAGTTAAATTTACATAGTTTGGTGTAAACACAACAATCAATATGAAGTGGTGCTATATAATGCAGTAACATTGGCAACTACACAAATCAAGCGCATAGCAACATCATGGAGAAGCACATTTTCTTATTGATTCTTCTCTTTCTAATTCAATTTTCTATATCAATTGCTTTCTCAAATGAGACTGACCAACAAGCTCTACTAGCTTTCCAAAATCTTATTACAACTCCCAATCATTTTTTGGCCAATAATTGGACCAAGACTGCGTCTTTTTGTTCTTGGTTCGGTGTCACATGCAGTTCAAAAAGGCAAAGGGTTGTAGCCTTGACTCTTCCTGATTTGCTACTTCAAGGCACAATTTCCCCGTCTTTGGCCAATTTGTCCTCTCTCAGTGTTCTCAATCTCGAGAATAACTCATTCCATGGTGTCATCCCTTATGGACTTGGCCACTTGCCTCGCTTGCAAGTGATTGATATTCAAAACAATAAGCTCCAAGGAAGTATACCAACAAGTCTATTTCAACACCGGAGAGTTCAAATCATTTCATTGGCCTTCAATAAACTCGATGGTGAAATGTGGAAAGGCCCATGGTATGCACCCGAACTTAGAGTCTTAAATCTCAGGAACAATAGCCTCACAGGTATAATCCCTCCTTCTGTTGGAAATGCCACAAAGTTGATGAACTTTAGCTTGTCTTATAATAAAATCAACGGTAACATTCCTAAGGAGATCGGTAATCTGAGCCAGCTTACATTTCTGTCCTTGGTCGATAATCAATTAACAGGTTCCATTCCTACATCAATTTTTAATATCTCATCATTACTTTCCCTAACTCTGGGAAGGAATAGCCTTTCTGGTCCTCTCTTGCTTGATGAGGGAATTTTTTTATCAAATTTGGAGCATTTAAGTTTATCTCGCAACCAAATTTCTGGTCGCATCCCTTCCAACATCTGCCAACTCATACAACTTAAAATATTGTCCATATCTTTCAACAACATAACTGGAGAAATACCCAAAAATATTGATTGTTTAACGAAGCTCGAGGAGCTTTATATTGGTAATAATCCAATAACAGGGACTATTCCCACTTCATTGGGAAATATTTCCACTCTGCGCAATCTTTACTGCGCAAGGAATAGCTTGGAGGGGCCAATTCCTCCAGAATTAGGGAAGCTCTCAAATTTGATAGAAATAGATTTTGAAGAAGTTTATAATCTCATAGGTCAGATTCCGGAGGCTATTTTTAATATATCTTCTTTGGAATACATTGCGTTAACTTCTAACAAACTCTCAGGGAGAATTCCAACCTCTACTGGTCTTCATCTTCCGAACCTCTTAGAACTTCACTTGTCTGGCAATAAGCTTGAAGGGGAAATTCCTCTGCACATCACAAACGCTTCCAAGCTTGTAAAATTGGGGCTAGCAATCAACTTCTTCAGTGGAAGTATTCCAACTAATTTGGGAAACCTTCATGATCTGCGACTTCTTTTCCTACATGATAATCAACTTACCAGTGAACATGAGTTGCCATTCTTCCAATCTTTGGCAGACTGTAGGATGTTGCAATATCTAGATGTGGGTTACAATCCGTTGAATAGCGTTTTGCCCAATTCAATAGGTAATCTTTCATCTACTATTGAATTCTTTGAAATGAGTAATGCTCACATCAATGGACTCATCCCCACAAGTATAGGCAACATGAGTGGTCTTGTAACCTTATTCTTTCAAGATAACAGCTTTATGGGAAATATTCCTCCTGAGTTTGGTAAGCTTAAACAACTCCAAGGGCTGTATCTAAATAACAATAAATTGCAGGGACATATTCCAGAGGCGGTATGCAATTTATCTTATTTGGGACGATTAAATCTGGAAGGTAATAAGCTCTTTGGGTTAATTCCAGCATGTATAGGAAATCTTAGCATGCTACAACATCTTTATTTGGGTTCTAATAAATTTTCATCAAAATTTCCATCAAACCTTTGGAAAATGAGTGGTCTTCTCTTTCTAAATGTGTCACAAAATTCTATAGAGGGAGAAGTTCCATCAGATATTGGAGAACTGAAAGCCATTGTAGGACTATATCTTTCAGGTAACCACTTCTCAGGCATAATACCAAGCAGATTGGGGGAACTCCAAAACCTGCAGTCCCTTGACCTATCAAACAATTCATTTACAGGTTCAATTCCATTATCCTTTGCCAACTTGATAAGCTTGGAATTCTTGAATTTGTCTTTAAATGCCTTGTCAGGTACTATTCCTAAGTCATTAGAAAAACTCGCCCTTAAAAGCATTAATGTTTCATTTAATGAATTAGAAGGTGAAATACCCAATGGTGGTGTGTTTGTAAATTCTACTTTGCAATCATTTCTCGGAAACAAAGGTCTATGTGGAATGCGCATATTGGAGCTTCCTGCTTGCCCTATCAGTAGTCATGGAAAACAATCAAAGTCTAAGGAGCTTGTGCTGAAAATTGTTATTCCAGTGGTTGTTTCATCCTTTCTGATATTCTTGTTGGTGTCAGCTTGGATAATAAAACGAAAGAACAAAGGGAAGTCCAAAGATGTTGATAAGGTTCCGGAGATAAGGACATATCAATTGATTTCTTATCATGAGATTCAACGAGCAACAAATAATTTTGATGAATCAAACTTAATTGGTGTGGGAGGTTCTGGCTCTGTGTACAAAGGCACATTATCTAGTGGAACTTTGGTGGCTATTAAAGTTCTGGATTTGCAAAGTGAGGAAGTATGCAAGAGGTTTGATACCGAATGCGAAGTGATGAGAAATATCAGGCACAGAAATCTTGTTCCGGTGATTACTACTTGTTCTAGTGACTACATAAGAGCCTTTGTTCTGCAATATATGCCCAACAGTAGTCTTGATAATTTGTTGTACAGAGAAGATCATCACTTGAACCTTCTTCAAAGAGTCACCATAATGCTTGATGTGGCTATGGCAATTGAATATCTGCATCATGGTAATGATAGTCCGATAGTTCATTGCGACCTAAAGCCAGCCAACGTTCTTTTGGATGAAGATATGGTGGCTCATGTTGGTGATTTTGGCATCTCTAAAATTTTAGCTACAAGCAAGTTCATGGCACATACCGAGACATTAGGCACTCTTGGATATATTGCACCAGGTACGTACACTAGTTTCGTTCTTTTTCACTTATCATTAACCCTTTCTCTTAGATTTTCTCTTATCAGAACTAAGCTCTTCCGAATTCTGGAACTAAATAGAAACCAAGTCTTTCATTGTACAAAACAATTGTTATCTTTCGATTTTAATTTATTTTTCATTTTCATTCTTCTAAAGAATATGGCTTGGAAGGAATAGTGTCCATTAGTGGTGATGTTTACAGCTATGGCATCATGATGATGGAGGTATTGACAAAAAGACGACCAACTGAAGACGAGATATTCAATGAAATTCTTGGCTTGAGGCAGTGGATTAGACGAGCATTTCCTGGGGCAATTATGGAAGTCGTGGATGTAACTCTTTTTCATGAGGACGAACATGTCAATTTCAAAAGTGAAATATGCATAGCCTCCATGATGGAATTGGCTTTGAATTGCACGAAGGAAATGCCAGAGTCAAGGATAACTATGAGAGACATAGTCAAGAGGCTTAACAAAATCAAGAACACATTTTTGGGAACATAGAAATTAGCACCTCTTAAAGTGGTGTTCTCTTTTAGTAGCAAGTTACTATGTTGTTTTTTAATCAGTTTTTTATGTTTAAATAATGATTCATAATGAATGAAGTTGGGGGATTAAGATGGAACAATGGTTAGATGGGAGTTCGACAGCAAAATGGACACTTTTTAAATCCTAATCACCAAAAGAGACATTCTCTAAAAACACACACCAAAACGGACAGTTGACCATTTATGGGCATACTATAACATAATGCAATTAGTTTTCTAACAATTCAAGCTTCATTTCATTTCAACAAGTAAAGTTTTATACAAACATAAGACCATTTCACGAGTTTCATCACGTTTCCAACTATACACATTTTTCATAAAAAATATATTTTCAATTATTGAATCTAAAGTTTTTTTCTAAAAGTTAGCTTTTATAAATAATTTTTATTTTCTTACACTTACCCTAATTAATTAATTAAGTTCGGCAAGTTATCCATTTTTAATGGATCTTAAAGGGTGCCTAACCCCTTCCCTTTAGATTAGTTGAACCCTTACCTAGAATCTTATGTTTAATAGACCTTAAAATGAAGTTTAACTTTAGACATGACTTTAATCAATCTTAGGTGCCCTAATTCACCATAAATAATTAGGTGGCAACTTCTTATGTTAGTTAATAATTTAGAAATCACCAAAATGGTGTACACTATTTTGACCCGGTTAAAATGGGGTATAACAATCAACGCAAGTTCGTTCACTAAAGTTTAAACAAGGTTTAAATAAACATGTATGAAAAAACATAAACTCTGAAATAAGACGGTTCATAAACCTCATCATGTAAATATTATTTTATGGGTCTATTTGAAACGATCTAGTGAACAATACCCACTAGTTCTCAAGAAACAACATCACTTTTTTAGAATTTTTGGGTCACGAAGCATGAATTAAGGATTATCTCAGTTTTTCGTATGTACTAAAGACTATGAATTTTCCGAAATAGGACTGACCGACTGTATTTGACCCCAAATTGTGTGAGTGTATTCATGATGACCTAGTGAGCAATACTCTTTGTATCACTTTTTTTGGAGTTTCAGGGTCACAACTATGGAATTTAAGATTATCTATATTTTTCATGTATATTAATCCATGAATTTTCTAGAATATGTCAAACTGACTTTATTAAACGATACTCATTGTCTCTGCAGGACTGACACCGCTATTTTCGGAGTTTTGGGTTAGGTTTCAAAGTTCTAAAGGACAAGGTCACGGGTTGGGTCTCCAACAAACAAAATGATGGCAATAATATCTCATCACATGTGGAGAAATTTTAGTTGATTTTGTTTGACACAAGGGAAATTTTAGTTGATTTTGTTTGACCTAATTTGTGTTTATTGTGAAAGTGTAACAAATTAAATAGATGCATTGTAGCTTTAGTTTAAATTTAATTGCATATTCAAAAGTTAACATAGTAACAAAACACTTGTGCACACTTTACAAAATAGGACAAACATATTATTATCATCAAAAGCATACTCAACAGCCAAACAAAGATAATTAACACAGATAGGAGTTCATCTCCGATAGAAATCGGAGTAGATCTCCACTAAAACAGACAAAGAACACCCTAAATTAAAACACATTACTTTGCGTCTAGACGCATAAGCAATAACTAAGAACATAGTGCAGCCAGTTTCTCCGATCGATCCTTCAAAGTGCTGCTACAAGTGGAGTAGTGGCAACTGATTTTGGAATCCAGACTAGATCATTACTTGATGTGAAAAAGTGACAGATAGGTGATGTTCCTGGTAATACACCAAGCGAACGGAAAGATTCATGAGATGGATTCCATTCAGAAGTATCCAAATGACATACAACCATCGCTTCCACTAGTCGATCACCATTTGCTTCATTAATTCTCCCTAATGAAACCTTGAACACCTTGATTTTATTGTCAATTGTGTGATGACAGTAGAAAACCGCGTAAGGGCTAGACAATAGATGACACGCCACCATTTTAGGAGTGGGAATTTGTTGTGGAGTGTCTAAAATTGTATAACGACGAAGCAGGGGAGAAATATCATGAGTTGTTATCGTTGTCAGAGCTTTGATTTGGGTTTTTTCTCCAATGACTCCTTGCACGAAATCCAGCATTGCCTCCGCAGATGTGGCACAGTACTTTCCCTCTCCTTTTATAGGCGAATCTTCGCATATTCTCAATGTATTTTCCATGGATTTAACTTGTGAAAATGGAATGGAATCAACTGTTTTTTTGGGAAAAGAAGTTAGATTTCTTCGTGTTTGAAAGGAGAGAGTCATTATTTTCCCTATTTTTAGATCATCCATAAGGAAGAAAAATGAATCATGTTTTTTCACATGCTTATCGTTGCCCTGTTTATATGAACTACGATAGATGTTTCCTAAATCAGAAATCTCCTTCTCATCATTTCCCTGTTTATACGAACTACGAAAGATGTTTCCTAAATCGGAAATCTCCTTTTCATCATTTCCCTGTTTATACGAACTACGAGAGATGTTTCCTAAATCGGAAATCTCCTTATCATTTCCCCGTTTATACGAACTACGAAAGGTGTCCCCTAAACCTGAAATCTCTTTCTTATCATTCCCCTGTTTATACCAACTACGAAACATGTCCCCTAAACCTGATATCTCTTGTTGATGATTGTCATCAACTCCCTGTTTCGATTTATAATAATTGAACGTGTATCCGGAACCGTAAATCTCTTTTAATGCTTGCTCATGATTGTCATCAGAATTTCCTTCAACAATTTTTCTAGCTCCTGTTCCATAAGCAACCTGACATATATATAATTAATCAGAGTTTTTATATAATAAGTAGCTAATTGTATTTAAGATGGAGGAGAATATTGAAATTACCAGCAGAATTAGGGAGACAAGTACACAAAAACCAAGCTTAACATCCATTGATTTTCTGTTGAGTTCTTAAGAAATTCTACTGAAATAAGAGGTATATATATACTACTAGAAGAGATGTAAACTCACTAAAGAAAAAGAATCAAAATTGTTACTCATTGTGACGTTGTTTGATATGACACGAAGTTTAAGAAAAAATAAACATTTTTTAAAATTTTGAGCTAAATTAAGTCATATGTGTTTGTCACTTGTGTGTGGCTATGAATAATCTCGTTAAGGATAAAATTGACATTTTAAAATTAAACTATTAGTCTCTCTATCTCAGTATATATGATTTATTTTGCTTGTTAGTCCAAAAGAACGACATATTTATATATTAAATAATGATTTAACTTTAAAATGCTTATTTTACTCTTAATGAAGTGATTTGCAGCCACACAAATATCTATCACAATGTCCGAAGTCACACAATCTAATCAAACAATTAATCACAATAAGATTCTAAAAATAATGACACTCATATCACACTTTGAAAAATGAGTCAAATCAACTCAAAAACTCAATTTCGAAATGAAGTTTGGATCCGAAAATCTTTATTTGAAAACGTTATCAAGACATTTGGAACTCATTGGTGAAACCATTTCGAAAAAAAAAATTAAAATCAATTCACAATCACCATTTTACTTTAGAACTCAAGTTCTTGAAAACCTTGCCAATTGTTAATCAAAAATCGCATTTTTTAATGTTAAAATCAACAAATGATAAAAGGAATTGAAGTTTTACGGTCACAAAGACTTTACCCAAATGATTTTGCACAAGAGATCTCTTTAAAATTGTCTCCAAGGGGTTTCTAAAACTCAAAATGGGGTAAAACCCCGAAATGGCAAGCCAAAACACCTCTCTCAAGTCGCTTAAGCGAACACAAGTTTGCTTCAACAGACCCTGCTTAAAATGGGGATCTCGCTTTCACAAACAAGGGCTTTCCACATCATCGCTAAAGTGAGCATTGATTCTCTTAAGCGAACTCCGCTAAAACGTGGCCTATCGCTTTCTAGACCCGGTATTTGCTAAAGTGAAGGTTGCGAAAGTGGCCAAGTGTTTGTGAAAGCGAGGCTCGCTATAGCAAACAACCTCTCGCTAACGTAAGCACACCAGACACCAGAAAAATGGCCAACTATCAATTCATCGAAAGGACCCTCAGGATTCATTCGGAACCCCTTACACACAAAATAAATATGAAACTTGAATAAACTCAATGTTTCAAACTCAATGAAACCATCAAAACACAAATCCAAAGTCTCCTTGACCCGAAATTCGTGAAAGTCACAAGAAAAAACATAATGCCTAAAAAGGCTAAAACAAGCTCGGAACCTCTGAAAATTCAACTACGACCTCATCTAGGCCTAAAATCATCCCCCAAATCTAGTGGAACTCTGAAATTCCGATCTAAGCATCTGAACCCCTAATGTTACCCGAAGTCTACTCAAAGGCTAATATTTTATAAATTTCCAAATTAGAACCTCAAATCCATGAAAAAACTCCAAATTTGAAATCGAAAACTCTCTTAGACCGATTACCACATACTGGAGATGATAGAATCGATGAAGTTCCATTATGAAATTCAGAACTCTAAAAGACACCGAAAACCACTTTTTAACAACTTTAGCCTTTCAAACTTCCAAAATTTCCATAATTCATAACTTTTCACTCAAAACTCAAAATCAATTTAAAAAACATTCAAAAATGACTCGGGGCCAATATTGAAAGAGGTATAACAGTAATTTTATAATAATTTCTAAAAATGACTGACCAAATCATTACAGATATATGCCAATTTTTTGGAGTTTTCAATCAAGAAATATGAATTCAGAATTATCTATATTTTTTATGAGTATTAGTCCATGAATTTTCTGGAATTTGACTATCTGACTGTTTTGATTCTAAGAGGGTGTTTGGATAGGCTAAAAAGCTGATCAAACCTACTTAAAAGTCAGTTTTTGACTTCTGAAAGTGTTTGACAAAAATAAAAATAACTTAAAATAAGTTAAAAAGTGTTTGGCAAGGTTAAAAATAACTTAAAATAAGTTTAGAAAAAAACAAAAGTAGGTCTCCCCCTACTTTTTATTTTTTGACTTAATAGTCATTTCAGTTTGACTTTTATTTTTGACTTAAAATATACTATTTTTAAGTCAATCCAAACGGGCTCTAAATATTGTGGGTCTAATATGTGACGACCTAGTAAATAATACTCTCTCTCTACAGAACAGCACGATTTTTAACAAAATTTGAGGTCATAAAAATATGAATTCAAAATTATCTAAGATTTTCGTGTGTACAAGTCTGATTTTATTTTAATATGTATGACATACTCGGTTTGACACCAAATTTTATGGGTCTATTTGAAATAACCTAGTGAACAATACTCATTATTTCTCAAAGATCAACATCTCTTTTTTGATTTTTTGGGACACAAAACATGAATTCACGATTATCTCAAATTTTCTTATGTATTAGTCCATGAATTTTCTAAAATATGACTAACTAATTTCGTTTAACCCCAATTTTTTTGGGGCGACCACATGAGCGACAATTGTTTTCTCTACATGACTAATATCAATTTTTCAGAATTTCAGGGTTACGAAACATGAATTAAGGATTATCTAAGTTTTCTGTGTGTATTAGTTCATGATTTTTTTCACAATATGTCTGACTAAATCAACTTTTTTTATGACTCAATTTCTGATGAATCTGTGATCAGCACCCGATGTCTTAACTTGACTGAGTGAACCATCTTGGCTTTCTATTATATTCTTATTCAAATAAATTTGTGCAACTCAATGCAATTCTTTGTAAAGTAAATGCTC
This sequence comes from Solanum stenotomum, assembly GCF_019186545.1. Taxonomy (NCBI): domain Eukaryota; kingdom Viridiplantae; phylum Streptophyta; class Magnoliopsida; order Solanales; family Solanaceae; genus Solanum; species Solanum stenotomum. Next base: position 60,123,486 of record NC_064283.1, read on the forward strand.
CATCCATCTCATTTTATGTGGTACTTTTCGGATTTCGAGATTCAAACAATTATTTGACCATAAATTTTTTATAGATCTTTTAAACATTTTGAATTATCAATTATTGTGACTTATAGTAATACTTTTTACGTAGTTTACAAATATATAAATTTCATTTCAAAAAAATAAGATTCCATGCGCAAACACTACAACAAAAACATCTTTTAGCGGCAATAAATATACACATTAATAAAGAGAGTTAATGTGAAACATCTCGCTAAATTGAAAGAACTAGAAAGAGTTAGAATTGGAAATAGTGATTTTTGGAAGTAATAAAAATCTAAAATATTGGTCAAGTTAAGTTAAGTTTGAGTTTTTGTTCAACCTCAAACGACCATAAATCCTAGCTCAGGATGAGTTAGGTGTGTTTCCAGATATCGTAGGAAATATCCTGGAATAATATTTCCAACGCCACCGAGTTTGTATGAGTGAGTTATGCCCTTGGAAGTTGGGTTATTTGAATAATTAAGGAAAGTCTAATCCGGATTTTGGAAGGGTAACTTAGTCTTTTCCTTACCTAATTATTCTAATTCATTTTTAGGAGTTAATTGGGGTAACATCAGATTTTAGTCAGTTTATAAAAGTTGAAGTTTCACACTAGGGCTTGGAGAAAAGAGGAGAAGGGAGAAGAGAAATCAAGATTTGTCAAGATTGTCGAGTTTAGCTTGTGGATTTCGTCAAGGGGTGATCCCTACGAGGTATGTGAGATCACATAGCGTTGGGTTAGTTCACCCACGCGCCAACCATGATTCAATTCAGCTAATTTAAGTCTTTGAATGTTTAGAAATTGAGTTCTTGATGAACATTGTTAAAAGTTTCGTTTGAATTTCTTGTGGGTTGTGTTGTTGGAGTTTCTTGCGATTTGATTCATGTTTCTGGGTGTAATTTCGGTTTGAATCTATCATATATTGAGGGTATGAATGATTCTAAGTGTTTGGGGAAGGAATCATTGAAGTTTAGAAGGTTTAGAGATGAAAAACGGAGAAGAAAAGTTGTCAAACACCTGGGGATAAGGGTGGGGCGTCCCGCCAGCCAGCGCACCCCAAAAAAGTTTCTGAAGTTTCACCCTTGGGGTGCCGCGGCACGCCCCAGACCCATTTCTGAATTTTGAGGGCTGGCGCCCCGCGCCTCTCAGAGCGCCAGGGACATCAGTTCTCCCCATTCGTTCCCCATCTTTTCGTACTTGTTCCTTATCAATGTACCTATGCTTCTTAGTTGATTCCAACACTCTTAGGTACATTTAAACATCATGAAATTAAATCATCCATAAACATGAGATCATGAACCTTGAATCCATAATCCAATTCAAGGAAAGTTAGGATCAAAGTCAAGAGAAGTTAAAAGTCAAGTCTAGAAGTTAAGAAGCAAGTCAAGAGAAGTTTATAAAAATTTTCTAAAGTCTTTCACAAACGTTTTAACTTTGTTTTAAGACTTAAGTTTCAAGCTAAGCAAAGAGTAAAGAGTTGAGTTCATTTCTCAAAAAGCTATCAGGGAACTAAGTATTCCCAAGAGTTTTAAATGTTTTTCACATTTGAATAAGAAAGGGAAACACCAATTTCCAAGAGAGCTTTCAAGCTAAAGTTTTGAGTAATTATCTCAAACAAAAGAAAGAAGTTTTGATTTTAAATCATATGAGCTAAGTATATTTTGGGAATTGTATTGAGCACAGATATGGGGATGCGAGTTCATATTAACTCAAGTCTCCTCCATAAACCATGTAGCCATCATGGGTAGTAAAGGATCATACTTTTTAGATGACTCCTTAAGATGCTCTTAGCATAGGCTAGTGGATCCACTTAGTTAAGTGTTCTATATGACGGCAAAGTATAGGACAGTTCTGGTAGCGTGGGTAAGACGTTGTATCACCACTTAGGCTCATAGTAGTGGTTGTCGGTTAGAGAAACTCCAACATAAACTATATTACTTTATTATATGAGTAAAGTTGAGTTTGTTATTGCATTTTCTTAACGAACTAAGTTGTTTTCTACTGTTATACAAGCTTTCTATATATTGCATATGTTTATTGCTTTATATTGAGTTAAGTTATTCGGGAGTTGAGTAAAGCCAAGGTAAGTATTCCTTTCAGATCCTTTTCAAACTTAAGTTGTGTTTAGCACTCCAACACGCATACTCGTACATTCAATGTACTGATGCCAGTTGGCCTGCATCTTATTATGATGCAGACACAGGTAACCAGGATCAGCATCTAGCACCTCATTGATCCAGTTGAGCACTCAGAGTCAGTTGGTGAGCTTCCTTGCATTTCGGAGGACTCTTTTTATCATTTGCTTTCAGTATTTCATTGTTAAGATGATCGGGGGTCTTGTCCCGACATCCCTCTTTGTTTTAGAGGCTTCATAGACAGTCAGACAGTTAGTAGTTCAGTTGTCTTTACATTTTCATTTCATATGTTAAGACTTGAGTTGCCATTTTGGCCAAGTTGAATGTTTGACTTTTAAGCATTCTCAGTATTTTATTATTCTAGTGAGTATAGTGCTATGATCATTATAAATATGCATAGAGTCTTCCACTGAGTAAGTAAGTCAGGCCAAGGGTTCGCTTGGGACCAACAATGATTCTCGAGTGTCAGCCACGTCCGGGGTGTAGGCTTGGGGCGTGACATAAAGTCTTTACCGGCATTAGTTAATGTCATTGGATCCAATGGCGCTAATGACTTTAGGGACATATACAAAGAGTACTAATTGCCGCTAAAAGTACATATTTAGTGGCAATTAAGTTATTGCCGTAGATTAATTGCCGCTAAAGATCATTTTTGAGGCAGTGAAATTTCTGGTCAAACTTAAACTATTTGACTCTCAAAAAACGAAAGGTATCACATAAATTGGGACAGAGGGAGTATAATATTTGGATCTCAAATTCAAGTAAACATTCTGAAAATTTGTATTGAATGTGTTTACGAACTTTCTTATCATTGTACAAATTATATATATAAATATAGAGAGAGATGTTTAGCCTGTAGTCTGCTCATCTACAAAATTGGCCCATGCGTTGTACCACAAATAAACGCAAGCTCCTTCACTAAAGTTTGAACGAGGTTTAAATAAACATGTATGAAAAAACATAAACTCTCAAATAGAGTGGTTCATCTCTCAATATTTATATTAAGCATAATAGGTATTAAATAGCCAACTTGATAGCATAATGAATAAAATTTGCATAATAAAATTCAAAAAAAGGCAAAAAATCTCAACAACTAAAACAATCTAGCAAATACTTAAAATTCAAATTCATCCTAAAACTAGGCAATTTATTGTGCTAAAAAATGATTGTAGTAACTAAAAGCAAACTCAACACTCCTCCTTTGCTTTAGATACTACAATTTAAAAAAGTTTCTCCTCCTCAATTTCTTCTTCTGTTGCTTGTGCTTGAGAATTTGTTTTTAAGCCTCCACATTTTTATAACATATCCATTGTTTGCAATTTTCACTTATTGTGTTAGGTCTCCACCAAAAAAAAAATCAAGTGTGCTTTTCTTTTGCGATATTTGCAAAGAGAATAATTATATTTTTATTTTCTGTTTTGTGCATCAAAAGAGTAACATTATCTTGCATGAAGGCTCTTCTTTGCTCTTGTACTTTAAGAACACTTATTAGTTCTTCAACACAGATAGTAGAGAAATCTTTGGACTCTTATAGAGATGAAATTTTAGACTTGAATCTCTACGGAAATGTTACGAAAAAATTTCTACTATTCGGTCATCTTTGAAATCTTCGCCAAGCAACCTGATTTTATTAACAATCAAAGTAAACTTATCAGAATATTTTACAATAATTTTATCCTCTTGTATCTTAAGAGATTCAAAATTCCTTTTCAAATTCAAAATTTGCATTTGTCTGATTCAGTCACTTCCTTGATATTCTTTTTTAAAAAAAAATTCAAGTTTCTTTTGTCATCTCACAAGCAATGATTTTGAAACAAATCGAATCCACAACTGAATTTTGGATTACAATTTTGATTTGAATTTTTTGGTTTTTTCATCATTTAATTTGAGTAGGATAGAATTTGCAGGGAGAGGTTGTAAGGGTATATCTTTCATTACAACTTCCCACTGATCATAGGCTTCAAGATATGATTTCATTTTCACTGACCAAATCTTAGAGTTTTCATCGGCGAAAATTTTTGGGGCATTCAAAGAGAGGTTTCTGCTTTTATTTTTGGTTAAAAATTGGTTTAGAAAAGCATGTGCGTTGAAAAAGGCATGAATTGAAAATAATAGCCCTGACAGGTTAAAATAGGTAGCCCTGATGAGTGTTTTTTTTTCAAGAACCTGATGAATTAAAATGATTGAAAAATAGCCCTTGCGGGTTAAAAATAGTATAGTAGTTCTTTGGAAAATTTCACAGATCCAGTAAGATCAATGAAACTCCTGATGTCACTGTTGGTATTTTCTAAAAATGGGATAGCAAAAAGAATTGATCGAAATATCTAATAATATCTTTATTAAGCATAATAGGACTTTAAATAGTCAACTTGATAACATAAGTAGAAATATGCCGAACAAAGATTCATAAAAGGCTAAATAATCTCAATAATTAAAACAACCTAACAAATATTTAAAATTGAAATGTATCCTAAAGTTTGGTAACTTATTATGCTAAAAATAACTACAATAACTAAAAACAAACTCAACAATATTGTTAACTAGGTCTGTAGGACTGACATCACTTTCTTTGAAGTTTCGGGATCACGAATTCACGATTATCTTAGCTTTTTTGTTTATTAGTTTGTGAATTTTTCGCAATATTACTTACGAATTCCATTTGACCCCATATTTTATGTGTCCCTTCAAAACAATCTAGTAAACAGTACTCACTATTTCTCAAGAACCAACATTACTTTTTTGGAGTTTTGGGTCACAAAGCATGAATTAAGGATTATCACAACTTTTCGTATATATTAGAAGTCTATGATTTTTTGGAATAAGACTGACCGACTCCGTTTGACCCCAAATTTTGTGAGTCCATTCATGATAACCTAGTGAACGATACTCTTTGTCTCTGCAGAATCGACATCACTTTTTTTGTGGAGTTTCAGGGTAACAAAAATGAAATTCAAGATAATCTAAATTTTTATGTGTTAAATCCATGAATTTTTTGAAATATGCCAAATCGACTCTATTTACCCCAAATTTTATGATTTCATTCGAAATGACCCAGTGAATGATACTCATTGTCTCTAACAGGTCTAACACCACTAGTATTGGAGTTTTAGGTTAGGTTTGAATTAAAGTTCAAAAGGACAAGCTCACGGGTTGGGTCTCCAACAAACAAAATGATGGCAATAATATCTCGTATCACATATGGAGAGATTTTAGTTGATTTTGTTTGACATAAGGGCTATTTGCTTTTTCATCATGAAAATAAGAGAAAAGAGATCAGTACTTTTCTTATAAGGTTTTTGTTGCATTCTACAAATGAAATTGTTACATGAAGTTTCAGTTTCAAAAACTCAAATTCTAATGAGGGATTGAAAGAGACATAGACCTAATTTGTTTTAATTGTGAAAGGTAAAAATGAAAGAATATTCAAAAAGTAGTTTTGATGATTGAACAATTAAATTAACTTGAAATATGAAAAAAATATCGCAACAATTCAATTATTTTGAAACAAAAAAAATACTATTATTAAATGTAGAAATGCATCATTTTTATTTAGGGTCAACAAAGATTTTACTTTAACCATGTGGTGTTGTCCTATTAGTGTCTGCACAAATAATTGAGAAGCATTATTGTGCTCTCACAGGAAAAGGCATCAATTAGCTACCATGTTTAACACGTTTAAGGGAGAAAGTGTTCATCGATTGTCGCAAAAGGTCTAAATATATTTTGAGATAAGGTATAAGTATCACTTAGACTATCATCGAAATCTCAGAGACACTCTTAACTTTAATTAGGGTCGTCCTATTATTCCCGAACTCATTTTTTCGTATTTTTGTGCATTTTTTAAGGTAATGTGACACCTTCAACCACCCAAATTGACTATGCTTGTACACACGTGTCTGCCATGTGTGTAAATATATTTTCAACTTTTTTTTATTCTTTAATTTTTCTTCATTCTATTTTTAAAAAATAAAAATAAAAAAGAATTAAAATATATTCGTATTTTCTTTATCTTGTATTTAAATTAAGTTTATACACATAATTTTCTTGTGAAAATCAAATAAAAATACACATAATTTTTTTTTAAATAATTAAAAGTGAAAGAAAAAGTTATAAAAAGTTTCAAGTGAGAGAGAAATGAAAACAGTTAAATATATATGTTTTAATATCATCAAATATGTGTACTAACTAATTTTTAGCTTATTTTTAATATCATCAAAGAAATGAAAACCGTTAAATATATATATATATAAGAAATGAAAAGGGCTTTACTTATTTTTAGCTTCTCCAGAGCTGAGGCTGGGAATCCGAGTTAGAGTTGGTGTTGGGGACAGTCATATGATATCGTTAAAGAGGCTTGCAAAGGAAGAATTTAACGGAACGACCCATTTTGATGTGGAAAAGATTGTCAGTATCCCCCTTTGATTAGTTAACGGTGACTTGGTTAAATTGGATTTTATAATTTATAATAAAAAATAAAAAACTATTATTTTATATTTATTTTTGGTAGAAATTTTAACTTTGAGATTAGTAATTTAAGAATTGTTTTTATATTATAAATTGTGGTACTTAATTACTTTTCCATTTATAAAAATGGTCAGAAACTGACAGTTGTCCGTTAATATATTTGCATCTAACTAGGTTAATTTAAAGTCTTAACAACGATTTGTTTATAATTTAATTATAATTTCATAATAAAATATGACATTATTTTATATTTACTTTTGGTAAAAATATTAACTATAAAATTAGCAATTTTAGAATTGTTTTATGTTATAATTGTGGTAATTACTTTACTATTTGAAGCGTCCAAAAGCGACCAGACGCAGACAGTTGTCTGTTGATATACCGACATCTGGCGAGGTTATTTCAAAGTATTAGTGGTGGTTTGGTAATTGTATTATAATCTCACAATAAAACATGGGATTATTTCATATTTACTTTTAGTGGAAATATAACAATTTTAGAATTATTTTATATAATAATTGTGGTAATTACTTTAGTATTAGAAGCGACCAGACGTAGACAGTTGTCTGTCGATATACCTGCATCGGACAATGTTATTTTAAAGCCTTAGCGGTCGTTTGTCTGCAATTGAATTATAATCTCATAATAAAACGTGAGATTGTTTCATATTTAGTTTTAGTAGAAATATTAACTTTAAGATTAGCAATTTTAGAATTGTTTTTATATAATTAGCAATTTAAAATATTTTAAAGACACACAAAAATTTGGGTGACTTTTGAAATTCTATCATTGTCGTGTAAGTTGGAATATAGGAAGTAACATGTATTATTTAAAATGATGAAGTACTATAAATCACAATAATTAACAACATATAAATTTGAAAGACCATATAAAAAAATTATTTGATCAAAATTCTATCAGTGACACATAAATTGAAACAGAGATAGTAACATATAGTATTTCAAAATTATATAAAATGTACTACAAATCCTATGATTAACAACTTAAAAAATCTAAAAATCATATTAAAAATTTGATTGACTCTCCAAATTTATTTGAGTTGCATAATTAAATTGGTACAACTAAATAACATATGTTGAGTATGTGCTAGCATGAGCTGTTGTATCTAGTATTTCTATATATCATAATACTCTATCTGTCCAATAATAGTTGTCACTTTTCATTTTTCGAGACTTAATTGATCAATTTTTAAGCTAATATTAGATTAAATCAATTTAAATTTTTTTTTTTTTAAAATATACAAAAAATATTATAATCTGTAATTTTTCTTGTATCATTATAATGAAAAATATTTTAAAAATTAATCAAAATTCAAGTAGTCCGTCTCTGAAAAATGCAACACCGCAGATATTTTGAGACAAAATGAGTATCATATTTCATACGTAATAACAATCCTGGTACAATATAATAGATAACATTCTTGTCTTTCAAATATTTTCCTCAAAGCTACTTCAAGACATGCAAGGTTAAAATTGAAAAAAAGTATTTGGTTTAAATTAAATACAAGGTATATATTATATCCTCTATATCTCATTTTTAGTTCATTGAATCAAACATTTATCAATAAAAATATATTTATTTAATAATTGTATCATGATTGAACCTAAAAAAACATGAAATCACTACTAAAAACAACCTCAACAGGGGAAAACAACTTGTTAATTTATTTTTTTCTTTTAACAAAATTGATCTCTAGAAATCGGTCTTTGCCAAAAACTTGAAAAATGCTAACCACCTCCGGAGGTAAATGATATTGTTAGATTTTGTATTTAGATAATTCACATATAAAGCCATTTGAATATAGATATTCAATTTTCATAGTTGCCTACACTAGATAATGTGCCTTTGTGCACATAATCAGAGTCTCCCTCACCAATTAAATTGGATCCATCAAAATTATTTGTTGCTAGTTGAATGTCATGATAAGAATAAATCAATTGAATAAGTCTTGATCTCTGGAACCTTTTCGACATCTTTGGACTTCCCTTTCTTCTTTCATTTCATTATTCAAATTGAGACGGACAAGAATATCATAAAGAACGGTATAACCATTGGAGTAATAAATTTTAGCACAAGTTTCTTAGAGACTTATTGTTGTCTAGGATTAGTGATAGGGCAAGCGGGAACCTCCAATATAGGCATCCACATAGACCTTTGTTCTCGAGAAATGACCACATAGGATTTCGTGACACATCTAGAAAGAGAAGATCACTCACGAAGCACGAATTAAGGATTATCTCAGTTTTTCATAGGTACTAACTAGACTATGATTTACAGAAAAAGACTGACTGACTGTGTTTGACCCCAAATTTTGTGAGCCCATTTGTGACGACTTAGTGAACGATCGTCTATCTCTGCAAGACCGACATCATTTATTCTTTTGGACTTTGAAGGTCACGAAAATGAAATTTAAGATTATTTTAGTTTTTTGTGTAGTATAATCTATAAATTTTTCAATATGTCAAAACAACTCTATTTAACCCCAAATTTTATGAATCCATTCGAAACGACCTAGCTAGTGAACTATACTATGCAAAGGACTGATACACTATTTTTGGAGTTTTAGGTTAGATTTAAAAGTTCAAAAGGACAAGGTCACGGGTTGGGTCTCCAACAAACAAAATGATGGCAATAAGGCTATTTACTTTCATGAACGTTTCTTGTTAGTTTTTTGTTTTATTCTACAAATGGAATTGTTACCATATGAAATTTCAATTTCAAATAAAATCTCAATTCTAAGGAGGGATTGAAAGAGACATATATAGACCTAATTTGTTTTTATTGTGGAATGTGTAACAAATAGATGCATTTAGCTTTAGTTTAAATTCATATAATCATTTTATATATATATATATATATATATATAATTTTAATTGCATATTCAAATGTTACATAGCCTATAGCTTAATTACAACCTTTTAGAATTAAATATCGGGTTAACTATTATTAAACAACATTTGTTAATATAACTTAGTTAAATATCACCACTTTTATCATCCTATGTTTCACACTTACGTGGATATAATATTTATGGATACTATATTTATTACACTTAAAAAAAATTCTGCTAAATTAATTATTACACTCACCCATCTAACCTTAGAACCGAACATTTTTCATCGTCAAGAAAGCTGGGGATGCTCATCGATCCATGTGACTTAGCTTTTAAGAGTAAATCAAGGCGTTGTTGATGAAATTTGACACAGTCGACTATATTAGGGGAAAATGATACATAATTATATCATCAAAAGCATACTCAACACGTTTACGGGAAAAACAAACATAAAGAGTTTTACTAGACATGCAACATAACAAATAAAGATAGGNATTGTATAACGATGAAGCAGGGGAGAAATATCATGAGTTGTTATCGTTGTCAGAGCTTTGATTTGGGTTTTTTCTCCAATGACTCCTTGCACGAAATCCAGCATTGCCTCCGCAGATGTGGCACAGTACTTTCCCTCTCCTTTTATAGGCGAATCTTCGCATATTCTCAATGTATTTTCCATGGATTTAACTTGTGAAAATGGAATGGAATCAACTGTTTTTTTGGGAAAAGAAGTTAGATTTCTTCGTGTTTGAAAGGAGAGAGTCATTATTTTCCCTATTTTTAGATCATCCATAAGGAAGAAAAATGAATCATGTTTTTTCACATGCTTATCGTTGCCCTGTTTATATGAACTACGATAGATGTTTCCTAAATCAGAAATCTCCTTCTCATCATTTCCCTGTTTATACGAACTACGAAAGATGTTTCCTAAATCGGAAATCTCCTTCTCATCATTTCCCTGTTTATACGAACTACGAAAGATGTTTCCTAAATCGGAAATCTCCTTCTTATCATTGCCCTGTTTATACGAACTACGAAAGATATTTCCTAAACTGGAAATCTCTTTCTCATCATTCCCCTGTTTATACCAACTACGAAAGATGTCCCCTAAACCTGAAATCTCTTGTTGATGATTGTCATCAACTCCCTGTTTCGATTTATAATAATCGAACGTGTATCCGGAACCGTAAATCTCTTTTAATGCTTGCTCATGATTGTCATCAGAATTTCCTTCAACAATTTTTCTAGCTCCTGTTCCATAAGCAGCCTGACATATATATAATTAATCAGAGTTTTTATATAATAAGTAGCTAATTGTATTTAAGATGGAGGAGAATATTGAAATTACCAGCAGAATTAGGGAGACAAGTACACAAAAACCAAGCTTAACATCCATCGATTTTCTGTTGAGTTCTTAAGAAATTCTACTGAAATAAGAGGTGTATATATACTACTAGAAGAGAAGTAAACTCACTAAAGAAAAAGAATCAAAATTATTACTCCCTCCGTCCAGTGTTTTAAAAGACTCTGTTAGGACTTGCCTCGGGGCCAAGCAAAATGGTCCAAGACTCGAGTGTGGAGCTTAATTAGTTTGGTAAGACTTACGTCATAAGCGACTGTACGTCCTAAGCACGCTCAACGTCCAATACTCAGGGCTCGTCTAATACATCTTACACAAAATTACGTGTTAAATTCTTTAGTTAACATTGTTGACTCTCATAATTCTTGGATAAATAAATGATACGTAATAGTTTTTTAATCTATAGAAATAAGAAGATTGAGAGTAGCTCAAATAACAAGTTGTAGTATTGCATTTTTACTATTTGGTAACACTGTGAGTAGAGGTGTCAATATGGATTGGCCCACCCATTCGAGCTAACTCATACCGGCTTGGAAATTTGACTGGTCAGGTCGGGCTGACCCATTTTTCTTGTGGGCCAGAAAACGGTCAGCCCAACCCACAAGTACGTGGGTGTAGGCTGTGCCGGACCAACGCACTCTTTTTAAAGTATATTTTTTTTAAATCAAATTATAACTAAAAAGATATCATCATATTTCTCAATCCCCACAAATCAATAGGCATATTTAGATCGGGCTAAAAATCTTTTTTCTTAAATAAGCTTAAAAAATCTTAGTCCAACTCTATTAAATTATAGGTTAGGCTAGGCCGGCATAACGGGCCTAGGCCATATTGATGGTTCTAACAATGAGGGTGATTATATATTATGTAACATTTCTTTTAAAAATATATAGCAAAATTTTACTTTTTCACTTATCATTGGTCTTCATGTTTTTGTCATATGTCTCAAAATTATCATATTTTATTATTTAGCTATTTGGAAGTAATTTTATTTGTATTCGTATTGATTTTTTTTTATTATAATACTAGTTAAGTTTTATTGGTTATTTTCTTTTAGGGAAACTGTATAGTATTTTTAGAAATAATGGTTGTTTTACTATTAGAAAGTTAAGACATTAGAGTGGATTTGCATCTCATAATAATTTTTATATCATTATGTACATTATATATACTTGTATTATCATGTTAGAAGATTTATTTTCTATGAGTTTCCATAATCATGTTTGTAATTATTTCAAACTATTGATGTATTTTTATAATTTTGTGTTATTATATTATTATACTATATTATAAATTATAAATTTAATTATCCATGGGACTTACGCCCCATATCTCGGGGCTTACACCTCGCCTTGTGCTAAATAATAAAACGTCCCACCTTACACCCCACCTTTCATAACCTGCATATTTTCTTCGCACAAAGGATGGTTTTAACCAGATGAGGCCTCTAAAATGGGAACCTTGGTTTAATCCGGAGGCAGAGACAACTACGGCTCTAGCTTGGATATCATTCCCTGGACTATTACCACCAAAAAAAAATTGTCGAGGAATCTCTATTCTCCATGGCAAGAGCAGTAGGAAAACCCCTTCATGTGGACATGGCAACGAAGAATAAATCTAGACCTAGTTATGCCAAGGTCAAAGTTGAAGTAGATCTGTTAAGAGATTTTTCGAAAAGGATTAATGTTGGAATAAAAAAGGCTAATTCTGGAGAAATTGTATCAACATGATCAACAGATACGACTATGTGCCTAAATATTGCACAAATTGCAAGTTACGGGGGAATAAAGAATCAGAATGTTTTATTTTACATCCTGAATTGAGAGTGTTATGTTTCGAGAAATGTGTTCTTGATTTTGTTAAGCCTGATCTTCACTACTTCTTTCATGCTTATTCTGGTTTTTGGCGTTTCCTTTGTGCAGTCTAAAGCCAATTCTATCATGGAGGCTATGTAGATTTCACTTTTACTAGGGATTTGTTCTTCCTCGGGAAAAAAGTTGGTAACGTCCATCATACTCCCTGAAAATGATTGTGTTATCCATTTCCTCAACTCAAGATTTTCATTGCATATCTCTTCATCCGTTGGCCTTCTTTTGGTTAAAACCTCCATCAACATGATGCCGTAACCGCAAACATTACCACTAGCGGACACTATTCCTTCTGAGCCATATTCTTAAAAGAACGAAAATGAAAAAGAATTACTCAGTTGGATATAACAATAATGCTCGTACTAACAAAGACTTGCTTTTTATTTAGTCCTAGAATTTTCAAGGGCTTGATTTTGATAAGAGAAAAATCAAATAGAAAGGTTATAATTTTAGTATACCTAGTGCAATGTATCCAAGAGTTCCCAATGTCTCGGTATGTGCCATGGACTTGCTTACGGCTAAAATTTTAGAGATGTCAAAATCACCAACATGAGCCACCATATCTTCATCCAAAAGAACGTTGACTGGCTTTAGATCGCAATGAACTATCGGAGTGACATGACCATGGTGTAGATATTCAAAATTATCTAAATTTTACATGTGTATATATATATATTTTTTTGATAACCGAGAAATCCGTATGTGACCCGCCCTTTGGACCAATCACAGCCTTCTAAACTCGGTGGATAATGGGCCCGCCCCTCTACCCTTCTCCACTTAAATACCGGGCTTCGCTTTGCATGGTGTGGGGCTTGAACCTGCGACCTAAGCAACAAATCCTCCACCTTTTGCCACTCGAGCTAGGCCTTGGGGGCACATGTGTATATATCCATGATTATTTTTTTTGAAATATGTCAAACCGTATTTGTTTGTGTGACTTGAAATAATCTCACTAAAGATAAAATTGACGTTTTAAAATTTAATTATTACTCCCTCCATTTCAAAATAATTGAATTGTTGGGATATTTCATACCCCTTTAAGAAAAGAATATTAAGACATAAATTAAACAATACTTTCCATTTTTTCCCTTATTAATTATTCTCAAATTGATCTTTAGAATAATTCAAAACAATTAAAGTTTCTTCATAGAAAGTCTAAATGATAGATAAAAATGAAAGAATATTAAAAAAATAATCTTGAAAATTGAACAATTAAATTAATTTAAGATATCAAAAATATCTCAATAGTTCAATTATTTTGAAACAGAAAAAAATATTAAAGAAATGCGTCATTTTTATTTAGAGTCAACAGATATTTTACTTTAACCATGTGGTGTTGTACTATCACTGTCCGCACAAATAATTGAGAAGCATTATTGTGCTCTCGCAGGAAAAGGCATAAATTAGCTAACACGTTTAACTCGTTTAAATGGAAAAGGGAAAAAATGTTCCTCAATTCTCGCAAAAGGTCTAAATATATTTAGGGATAAGGCATAAATATTGCTTAGACTATTATCAAATCTTAGAGACACTCTCTTAATTAGGGTTCTATTATTTCCGAATTCATTTTTTTGTATTTTTGTGCATTTTTTATGCTGATGTGACACTTTCAATCACCCAAATTTACTATGTTTGTACACACGCGCTTGCCATGTGTGTAAATATATATGTATTTTTTATTTTATAATTTTTTTTCTTTTAATTCTATTTTTAAAAAATAAAAATAAAAAAAATGAAAAAAATATTCTTATTTTCTTTATCTTATATTTTAATTTTTTTTTTAAAGGTGGGCTCATGCCCAATTTATGTAAGAAAAATGACGTAAAAGACAATACCAGACCGGGTCCAAAAGTGACTCGGTCCAAAACTCAAATTGTATTTAAATTAAGTTTATACACATAAAAAAAAAAATTAAATCAAATAAAACATAAAATAAAATTAAAACGTTAAAATTAAAAAACACTTTTTAGTTATTTTTTTAAAAAAAATACGCATAATTTTTTTAAAAAATAATTAAAAGTGAAAAAGATAAGAAATTAATGAAAGAAAAAAAATAAAAAATTTAAAGCGAGAAAGCAGTAAGTTTTAATATCATCAAATATGTGTACTAACTAATTTTTAGCCTATTTTTAATATCATCAAAGAAATGAAAACAGTTAAATATATATAAGAAATGAAAAGGGCTTCACTTATTTTTAGCTTCTCCGAAGCTGAGGCTGGGAATCTGAGTTTGAGTTGGAGTTGGGGACAGCCATACGACGTCGTTAGAGAGGCTTACAAAGGAAGAATTTAACAGAACGACGCATATTGATGTGGAAAAGATTGTCAGTATCCCCCTCTGGTTAGTTAACTGTGACTTGGTTAAATTGGATTTTATAATTTATAATAAAAAAATAAAAAACTATTATTTTATAGTATTTATTTTTGGTAGAAATTTTAACTTTGAGATTAGTAATTTAAGAATTGTTTTTATATGATAAATTGTGGTAATTATTTTTCCATTGATAAAAAGGGTCAAGAAACTGTCAGTTGTCCGTTAACAAGGTTGTTTTAAAGTTTTACAAGCAATTTGGTAACAATTTAATTATGATTTCATAATTAAATATGAGATTATTTTATATTTACTTTTGATAAAAATATTAACTATAAAATTAGCAATTTTAGAATTGTTTTATGTTATAATTGTGGTAATTACTTTACTATTAGAAGCGTCCCGAAGTGATCAGACGCAGACAGATGTTTGTCGATATACCGACATTTGGCGAGGTTATTTCAAAGTTTTAGCGGTGGTTTGGTTATAATTTTATTATAATCTCATAATAAAACATGAGATTATTTCTTATTTACTTTTAGTGGAATATAACAATTTCAGAATTGTTATATATTATAATTGTGGTAATTACTTTAGTATTAGAAGCGACCAGACACAGACAGTTATCTGTCAACATGCATACCTGCATCCGACAATGTTATTCAAAGCCTTAGCGATCGTTTCTCTACAATTGAATTATAATCTCATAATAAAACGTGAGATTGCTTCATATTTAGTTTTAGTAGAAATACTAACTTTAAGATTAGCAATTTTAGAATTTTTATACAATTAGCAATTTAAGAAATTTTAAAGACATAAAGAAAGTTTGGGTGACTTTTGAAATTCTATCACTGTCATGTAGCTTGGAATATAGGAAGTAACATATGTTATTTAAAATGATGAAGTACTATAAATTACAATAATTAACAACATATAAATTTAAAAGACCGTATAAAAAAATTAATTGATCAAAATTATATCAGTGACACATAAATTGAAACAGGGATAGTAACATATATTATTTCAAAATTATATAAAATGTACTACAAATCACATGATTAACAACTTAAAAATCTAAAAATCATATTAAAAATTTGATTGACTCTCCAAATTTATTTGAGTTACATAAATTGGTACAACTAAATAACATATATTGAGTATGTGCTAGCGTGAGTTGTTGTGTTTAGTATTTTTATATCATAATACTCCATATGTCCAATAATAGTTGTCACTTTTCATTTTTCAAGACTTAATTTGATCAATTTTTAATCTAATATTACATTAAATCAATTTAAAATTAATTTTTTTTTTTAAAAAGTATTGTAATCTGTAATTTTCCTGGTATCATTATAATGAAAAATATTTTAAGAATTAAACAAAATTCAAGTAGTCTGTCTCTGAAAAATGCAACACAGCAGATATTTTGAGACAAAATGAGTATCATATATATTTCAACGTAATAACAATCCTGGTACAAAATAATAGATAACATTCTTGTCTTTCAAATATTTTCCTCAAAGCTTTTTCAAGACATGAAAGGTTAAAATTGAAAAAAAATATTTGGTTTAAATTAAATACAAGGTATATATTATATCCTCTATATCTCATTTTTAGTTCATTGAATCAAACATTTATCAATAAAAATATATTTATTTAATAATTGTATCATGATTGAACCTAAAAAACATGAAATCACTACTAAAAACAACCTCAATAGGGGAAAACAACTTGTTAATTTTTTTTTTCTTTTAACAAAATTGATCTCTAGAAATCGGTTTTTGCCAAAAAACTTGAAAAATGCTAACCACCTCCAGAGGTAAAGGATATTGTTAGATTTTGTATTTAGATACTTCACATATCATACCATATAAAGCCTCAAACGAAGCCATTTGAATGTAGATATTCAATGGTCATAGCCGCATCAAGCATTACAGTGACTCTTTGAAAAAGGTCGAGTGGCAATCTTCTTTGTACAGTCAATTCTCAAGATTTCCATTGGGCATAAATTATGAAACAAAGTTATATAGTCATTAGAACAAGTAGTAATCATCGGAACAAAATTTTTGTGTCTAACATTTCTCATGTCGATCGCATATTCAATATCAAACCTCTCGCATACTTGCTTATTTTCCAAATCTAGAACCTTTATGTTCACTGTAGCACCACTAGATAATGTGCCTTTGTTCACAGTCTCTCTCACCAATTAAATTGAATCCATCAAAATTATTTGTTGCTAATTGAATCTCATGATAAGAATAAATCAACTGGATAAGTCTAGATCTCTGGAACCTTTTCGACATCTTTGGATCATTCAAAATAGTATAGCTTTGAAGACGATTATGGTATAGAGACTTAGTCGATTGACAATTTTATTTTTGTAAGAAAATGTATGCATAGAGGAAAAATTTTCAGTGTTGAAAAACGGAAAAAAGACTCTATTTATAGCCACTTGCAGCAAGGAATGTGTCTGCTCAGACAATGGTGTGAACACATCTGTTCAGACATGTCTTTCCAGAACGTTGCGTCTTTTGGGAAAAATAACGTCTTTTCAGAAGGAACAGAACCTTTCAGAACGACTTTATCGTTACGCGCAAATTCAAATAATTTTGTTACGCGAAATTAATTATGTTAATTAACTAACATTCTGAATTAATTTATAAGAGAAAGGAAATCAATTATGAGATTGATTAAATAAATTTTGTCCAAAAATATTTTCAATCAATCACATCATTTGCCAAATTCAAATTCAAATCCAAGTCCGAATCAAAAGTCAAAGCCAAAGTCTAATATCATATGATCATATCATATCATATCATCATATTCATATATTATACTAAAAGTGGGAAGCTACAAAAGTAAAAGTTGAAATACTATTTTGCCCCTATCTTAATTCAAAATAGGTGTTTTAAAAGACATTTTAAGAATGTCTCTCCATTCTCCAACATAAATTTTTAGCTTTCTACGGAATTCTAGGCAAACTTTATGTTTCTTCATTCTCCAACATAACTTTTGAGCTTTCTANGCTAATTTTGAGTTAATTAGTTTTTGTTATAAATTCAAAATATTTTTTGAGTTTCTTTATGTAAATTTTGTCAATATATATATATGTATGTATGTATGTGTATAATTAGTATATTTTATAAATATTTGAAAATCATCGCAAAAGATTTTATGTCTAGTTAAATATCTTATTAATTTACTTTAGTCTAAGTTATAGTTATAATTTCGAGTTAATTAATTTGTAATTAAATTAATTATTTTGTAATCAAATTAATTATTTTTCATTAAGATTAAGAAGCTCGTTAATTAATTTATGAAAATTTGTCTTGTTGCAAATTTTAGTCAATTGCTTATCCTATTCTTAACCATTTAAAAGACCAAAAAATGGGCCCATTCCCACGACCCAATTCCTCCTTAAACCATTACCGAAATCCAAGCCCAACTCTTCCAATCTCCCAGCCCACCTTTTCCCCTTGACCCAGGCCCATTTACAATTACTCACAAAAGACACCCAACATTTCTAATACACTACATACAGTAACAATACAATAACAACTCCAAAAACATTCCCAGCCCACACCAACATACGTGCAGTACGCAACCCAACCCAAATAACCCCAGCTCGTCTTCTTCTTCTTCACGTGACAACCGACGCAGCAAGCAGAGCAAACCCAGAAATCACGCTGCAAAAATCCCATCCAACTACCCTACAGAACCCATACCCTAGTAGCCTCAATGTCAAACCCTCACGTCCCCTTTTTCCCCTTTTCAGAGATTTCCAAATCTCTTCACTGATGGCCTTGGAAAAAGGGAATTCGGATTTCAAATTCAATTTCTCACCCGTTTTTCGTCCTAAATTGACCCCCTAATTCCTCTATATAACCACCCCTTACCCATCGGTGTAGAGAGAAAAAAAAAAAAAAGAGAGGAGGTTTTTGTTTTGAGCTTAGCAATAGTCACTTCTACATATAAGTTTGTATGTCTAGTTCTCTGATTCAAAAATTCCGAGAAGATTGCCACTCAGATTTTCTAAGCTTGTCATTTATATTCTAAGTTCGTGGTGAAAGCCGCGTCATTGTTAAGCTCGCTGTCCCGGAACGTTGCTCGGCAAAAGGTAATCTTCTCTTCATTTCAATGTTTATGTTGGCGTTTAATTATGTTTTGTTCAAAGAAATCGTGTTTAGCATTAGTCGTTTGAATACTGTTTCCGGTAGCTTAAAAAATAAAATAAAATATATATAGTAAAAGTGTATATCTTTGAACTTGATCCCTCATTCTGATGTGTTGACAGCTTGGATTTGTTGTCGGCTGGTGCTAATATTGCTATCTTAGGTGTTGATTACTCATATATGGTTATTATAGATGGATTGCATATATGGCCGTTTTGGGTCAATGACTATGTCCTTGATGTTGTCGGCATGTGGTTGTTCAAATGACTTGCATATACATTAAATCTATGTGAAATGATTGAATATCCCTGTATTTCATTACAATGCGATTATGTTCTCTTGTTTAAGTTGTTCCCGTTTCTAAAGCTTGTTCCTGACAGTGATAGTTGCATATTCTTCATTACTTTTCATTCTGGAGTTCATTTACTTCGAGCTTGTACCAACTACGACTAAGTTAAAATAAGTTGATGAGCTGCCTATTTCAAGCTGCTGTCCTCTGTTAAGACCCCATGTCCCATAAATTTATGTTTGTATGTCCTTAGTGCCTTTTTTTTTATCATGCTAAATCGATTTTCTCAATAACTCTTTCTAAGCTAGTTTTGATCTAATGTTACCCTATTTTTCTCTTGCGTGGGATTCCTTATTTTATTGTCTTCTTTTGTTCAAATCCCTATCCCATATTTGCTTAATAAAGTTTGTTAAATGAATCTTTGTTTGTAGTTTGAGTTGGTGTAAAATTCAAGTCTCTCATATCTTAGTTTGGCTAGAGTTTTGTCCTTAGGATGATTAAACTTGAATCTTTGGTGTTGATTTCCTCGCGGTTCGATTTGTCGTGATTGGTGGCCTCTATTTCCAAATAAACAAAAATTAGCTTACTCCGTATCTTCGATTTATGATACCTCCGCGATAGGTGGTTTTATTTATTAGTGGATGCATAGCTGATTGTTCGTTAGCCTACTCCCTCTCTCTTTATATATAATTACGTTAATCACCAACTATTTGTTTACCATATTGTGAGTTGCTTTTATTACATCCATATTCATTCGCTTATAAACTTTTACTCTTGTGTGTGTGCGCATATGCCTTGAAATTTCCTTATACTTAGATTGTGATAGTCTAGTGTTAAATATATTATTTCCTATCATGCTTTGATTTCCTTACTGCCACTACTAATTCACGAGTTGAAAAAAAAATAAAATAAAACTAAGTGCTTCTCCCTATTGATACGGTAGTAATCTTTCGTCCTATGGTGTCTTTGGTTGCATTCTGACCCTTTTTATTGACCCCTATTTGCTTGGATTAAATATCAAACTAGTACATTATTTCTTATTGTCAAAATCTGTGTTAAAGCCTTGTCATTTAGTGCAAAAAATGGGTTAACAAATTGATTAATCTAGGCCTCTGTTGCCTCCCTTTCTTGGTTCATGTTTTAGTCCTAACAAGGTTAAATATAAGTCTTTGTTATCCTTTGCCATTTTGATCACTATCTGATGTTGCTCAACTTTAATAATGGATCTAATGATAAAAGTTGACCAACAGGGAGTGAAAAAATATTATGATATACCCTTTTTTTTAGTAAATATATTTAGCAATTATGGCATGATATGGTTAAGCCTATGTTTATTTTTTTATTTTTTCTTAGGAAAATGTCCTAATTCTAGGATTTCGGTGCCCTCCTTGAGATTGTCGTATTATGATTTCCCCTCTAATGTGTTACTTATTATATTTTGCTCTTTAAGTGAGATCCAACAAGTCTTAGTCCATGGGTTTCCTTTGTGTTTTGTCTTAAAATAATCCTTTGATTATCATGTTTATGATTTAAGCATTACTTTTCGTTAATTAAGACTATATATCTACAAAGTTGTCAAATATTCCTAGTTACTGCATTGTCATGAATTTGAGTTGTTACTTGATACTAATCCATTACTCTTTTCCTTTGTATACATGCCATGTTGAGTTCATTTATGGACTCCCCAAGTCTCTCATCGCATCCCGTTGGGCTCCTTAGCCTAACACATCTCTTCTCCGAGTCATTCCATCTGAAGAAGTAGGGAAACTGAATTACAATCTCCAGAAAACCCAAAAAGGGGTTGTATACAAGATGTATACAGCTGTATACATTCAGTATACGTCGATATATATGTCAAAAAATGGAAAATACAGGGCCGAGGCGAAATACAGGTGTTCGGAAGCAAGAGATACATGAAAAACACCTATACACACATCGATATACACTGATATACACCACGTGTATACAAAAACGGGAATTGGGTTAAGTCCAATAATGGCAGCGAATTTGGCCCAAAAAGGGCCCAAATTCATTTCTCCTTTACGCTTTAATTATTTAATTACGATTACTTATTATTTGTTGTTTAACTCTAACTTTAGAATTTTTAATTAACCTAGTTGAATTCCCCAAAAGACGAACTATTCATCTGAGTTGTTTTTGTTTCTAACAAAACTTATTTTATCAACTTTTGTATTGTCATTTATAATCTTTAGTCAAAACTTTTTTTCTTTTATTTTATTAGTTTAAAATAGTTTTTCATAAACCAAAAATGACTCAAATAAAAATCAACTAATTTAGTTTCAATCCTAATTACTTGTCTCTAATTCAAATGTTTCAATTAAGGTCCCATTTTCTAAAAAAATAAAAATTGCTATTTGTTTAATTTTTTCTCAAAGTTAATTTAATAATGTTAATTATTATTATAAAATACTTATTTAGTCATTTTCTCAAAGAGGTTAGTCAATTAATAAAAATGATTTTCATGCTTTAATTATTAAATTGGTTTAATTTTTTTTATGAATTAAATAAATTCTAATTAGTCTAGTTTATTTAATATTCTAATCACTTGCAATCTAATTCAAACGTTTTCATTTTTTGGGTCCCTTTTCTCTAAAATAAATAAATAATAAAAAAAATGTGTTATTTATTCAATTATTTTCTCAAAGTTAATAAAAAATTGTAAGTTATTATTTTTATGTTAAATCATTATTTTTCTGAAAATAGTCAAATACATTTTAGTCAAGTCGCAGGTCAACCGCATGTTAGCGGACACTTCGAATGCTTAAAACCTTCTCGAAGTGTAAATTGAACCCCGAACCCTCTTTGGTATTTTCAAATGATTTTTTCTGTTTAAATCTTTGAAAATTATAAGTTTTCTTAATTTCTTTAAAAAATTAAGTGGCGACTCTTTTCTAAGTATTTTTTTTCAAATTGTTTTATACTTAGAACATTTCAAAAAGTGATTTTTCTAGAGATAGTCAAATTACGGCACGACACAGACATGTCTTTCCAGAACGTTGCTTCTTTTGGAAAAAATAATGTCTTTTCGGAAGGAACAGATCCCTTCATAACGACTTTATCGTTACGCGCGAATTTCAAATAATTCTGTTACGCGAAATTAATTCTGTTAATTAACTAACATTCTGAATTAATTTATAAGAGAAAGGAAATCAATTATGAGATTGATTAAATAAATTTTGTCCAAAAATATTTTCAATCAATCACATCATTTGCCAAATTCAAATCCAAATCAAAAGTCAAAGCCAAAGTCTAATATCATATGATCATATCATATCATATATCATATATCATATCATCATATATTGTACTAAAAGTGGGAAGCTACAAAATTAAAAGTTGAAATTCTATTTTGCCCCTATCTTAATTCAACATAGGTGTTTTAAAAGACATTTTAAGAATGTCTCTCCATTCTCCAACATAAATTTTTAGCTTTCTACGGAATTCTAGGCAAACTTTATGTTTCTTCATTCTCCAACATAACTTTTGAGCTTTCTACAAAATTCTAGGCAAACTTTTTGCTTATAAATATCATGCGCATGAGGTAAAATTATTATTGGCAAATACGTAAGCTAATTCGCCTTTCAAAGCTCATAAGAGAAAAGAATTTGATTTTATCAATTACAGAAAATGCTTAAGCATGGAGATCGCCAATTAAGGTAGAAGATTGTAGTGGAATGTTCTCTTGCTTTTCGAAGGGTTTAGGCTTAGTGGTGTTTGTCGTAGTAGTACTTTTATTCTTGTACTGTCTTGCTTTTGCATTCTACCACCAATTGTTTTTATGATGTTTCGGTTATTGTACTTTTTGTTGTTGTTGTTACTGCTTTCGTAATAGTTGTTATATTATATTATATTATATTATATTATATTATATTATATTATATTATATTATCTTCACTGTCATTTTTCTTTTTCATATTTTCTCTAATTTGCTATACTCGACTCAAGTTGAGGGTCTTTTGACTTGAGGTAAGGTTTGTGCACACCCTACACTCCCTAAACGGATTTCATGAGATATGTTATTATTATAAAAGAAATAGCTATAAAATCAGACAACAAATTTAAACGTTTGGGTTGAATTGATAAATGTAACTTTTGGGCTGAATTGATAAATTAACATCTATTTTGCTTTTTAGCAAGTTTTGTCGAGAAATATGTTTATTCATCCTGGTTGATCAGTTTTTGATCATTTTTAAGACTTCTTTTCCCTTTAAATTTCAATTCTCTTAGTTAATTTAGTATTTAGAGTTAGAGGTATTTACATGCAATATTTACAGTAATCTAGAGAATGAAATTCAATCGGAATATTTCTATATACCACTATGGGGCTATATGATATTGATTTTCTTCACGTATTTATTGCTAGATGGTAACTGTGGTTGTCTGCTTTTTCGAGTTTATTTCTATTTAGCAAATAAATAACTAAAGTAATGAATTACCGTAAACACAATACAAGTTCAAATTTTAAATTCACAAATTTTAAATGGTGTCTCCATATCATAACAACAAATATTTTCTCAAGTGACATATATTTTAAAATACATTTTTGATTTATTATTTTATTACACAAATTTTATAATAAAAGCTGAAAAAATATATATGCAAAGCATGTTCCATATATATATATATATATATATATATATATATATAGATCATATCATATCATATATTATATTATAAGTGGGAAGCCTCCAAGTCAAAAGTTGAATTACGAAAATGTCCTTATAATGTCATAATATTGATGAACAAAAATGTAAATACACATTAATTATTAATAAATATTATCATATTCTATTAAAAACTATTCTTATATATTTATGGACAAAAATATAATTACATAATAATAATAATATTCTAAAATGGAAAACCCCATAAATTACTTCAAGTTTTCGGAAGTTAAAACACAACTTATGACATGAATGAATATAAATACAATGAATATTTGTATTATTAAATGATAGAAGAAAATCAAAAGTTTTGCAATATTTAAAACAATCTCTTCAAATACTCCTACCGCGCAAAACTATAGAAAAATTCAATGAATTTTATTCGTAAATTATCTTAAATGCTAATTAGCAATAGCTACAATAAACATTGTTGCAAAACTTTTGATTTCCTTCCATTATAATTAGCATAAATTAATGATGAATTTTTATCTTATATAAATGGACATTTAGCATATAACTAATTCTCACTATTTGGATGAAACAATATAATATATCGTAGGTGTAAACTTACCAGGTATGTAACAAAAATTCAGCCTTTCATGTTTAAATATGAGTCATTTAGTTATTATTTAATTTCTAAAAAAATTATTATGCTTCTCACATGAATGAAAGAATAAGATAATTTTGTTTGGAATGCTAAGATTATTGTCGTCATATATAGTTTCTCAAGCTTTTGGTATCTCAGTAATACTTAATAGTGTAGCAATATTTTATCATCTTTTTATTTAGCTATCTCTAGGAGGTAAGCATAGAAAAGTTGATCCAATTAATTTCTTAAATTGTATTTGTGTTACTGTTATATATAACTTCTCTTGATTTTCTTTTACTCATCGTTACATTTTAAAGTACAATTGTGTAGGAATCTTGCAGATATCACTATGTACATATTTCAAAATGATCATGAATGTGGAAGCTTTATGACTTTGTTTTCTTTGATAATATCTCTAATTTATTGATAATGATCATTTCTTAGAAATGATCTTGCCTCTTTAATTTGCCTATTGACTTCTATATGTTCGATACCTTTAAAAGGGGGATTAATTCAATAATAGGATATGCAAATAAGTCATAAAGAAACGAGAAGAATCATCTATTGATTTTGGATCTCTAATACATAATTATAAGTCCTATTAGACTAAGAACATTTTATCTTCACAAATTTTAACCTGGCCTTCTATCCAACCCAAGATCAAAGGCATGCGACAACTATCGTCTCCTTTAAAATTATATTGTTCAATAATTTAGTGATATGACATTATTTTGTTTTATTTCAACTACATAATAATCAAGTCTTCACAATTTATGGATAATAAGGTTGTCAAAAAACTGACTTATAATTTAATTGCTCTTGCGAAGGATTAGTATGGATTACACGTGCATATGAGACTCGAGGACATTTAAATAAGATGATCTCTACATTTTACTCCTCCTCATAGTTAGGAGTGTTTGTCCATTATCCTATTTGTCATTTGTGTGCTTCAAATACACTTTCCACAGAGGTATATATACTTTTGGATATATTTTGTTCACAACTTTCATTTGTGTCTTCTTTATATTCTAAATTTGTGTTCATCAATATATCAGATGAATGTGTTTTTCTGTTTGTTATTTTGATTGTTTTCAATATCAGGTTGGGTCGTTTCATTTTGGGATGATATCCAACACATTAAGAGGGCGATACAAATTTTTGAAGTTACTATCATTCAACATATATACTTATAGAGAAGGTAATCATCATGTCACTGATAGATTAGCAAATTATGGAGTGGAATGCACATGCACATAATGGTTATTTTAAAACTTTTGAGAGTGAGCCTATCTTTTATATATCCATTTTCTTGGACTTAATTAAGTTGCTAAGTGTTCTCAATCTTGATGAGCTGGAATATAAATTGTCTACAACAACTTAGCCTCTATTAATTGTATAGCTACTCCATTGAAAAACTTGTATCTATTTGAATCTTAACCTCCAGTTTAAATTTCTCTGGACATTGTCTAGCTTCTCCAACTGTTAGCTCAACCTTGAAGGCTTCCAAATTGCCAAAATATATAACATGGGATAAGTTATTTTCTGAAAGGGTACAGATTCTAAAAGGAATGGTGCTAGAAAAACTATCAAGTTTAGCCAATATAGAGTAGGAATGTTACGTTGTATCATAACTTTAGCAAGAGTAAAAAAGAGTTGGATTGTTTTCATGTTGTGTAATAAGCTTATAGCTATAGTGACATATTTGATAATCATTTTTCGACAAATGAAATTTCTATCAATTTATTCAACTAAAAATTACATTTATCATCTGTTAGCTTATTATATTTGTTGATGGGATTCTAGAATATCAAAAGTCTTTCAAATTATCAATAACTATTACAGCTAGATGCATCGGTAAACTATCTTATTCTTAAGAGATGTTTAGACTTGGAATTTAGTCTTCTTCTCAATCTTAATTGATTGTAATTTTGTCTTTATATTATTTGTTGCTCATTAACCTCCAATTTAATTATGATTTATATTACTTAATATGGGACGCACGTGTCGAGAACTAGTAAGTAGTATATGTTTGTGTGACTAGAAATAATCTTATTAAAGATAAAATAGATGTTTTAAAATTTTATGCCTTAGTAGTATATGTTTGTGACGACTTAGTGAATGATAGTAGGACTGACATCATTTCTTTTTTTTGGAGTTTCAGGTCACGAAAATGGAATTTAAGATTATGTAAGTTTTTTTTTGTGTATTAGTCAATGAATTTTTCAAAATATGTCAAAACAACTTTATTTAACCCTAAATTTTATGAATTCATTTGTAACGACCTAGTGAACGATACTTTGCAGAGGACTAACATCACTATTTTTGGAGCTTTAGGTTAGGTTTAAAAGTTAAAAGGACAAGGTCACGGGTTGGGTCTCCAACAAACAAAATGATGACAATATCTCATCACATGTGGAGATATTTTAGTGGATTTTGCAAGGCTATTTGCTTTCATGAACTTTAGGTCATCCATAAGGAAAAAAATTCCTTGAACCATGTGTTCATTCTCTTTTGGCACTTTACCTCCATATTTATATCTAATAAGCAGACTTGTAAGGGATTGGGAATTTCCTTGAGCCATATGTTCATTCTCTTTTGGCTCTTCACCTCCATATCTATCTATATATAAAAAGAGAAGAAAAAATGACACATGTCAACACCACAAATTTTCAATATTTTAAATAATTTCAAATAATTAATAATCAATAAATAAATATAGACACATGTCAATAATTAGAATTAGAACAACACATGTCAGCACTACAAAAAACAAGATTTTTAAATAATTAAAAATTATTAATTACATGTAATAGGATTAAATAATAAAATCAACTATTTGTAATTATCTTAAATTCTAAATTAAAATATTAAATTTAATTTTTAAAGAATTACTTGAAATTAACTTGATATAATCATTTTATAATTTCCAAATTTATATAAGATAATAACTAAAAAAATTAATTATATAAATCTGAAAAACAAAAAAATAAACATTGCAAAACATGAATGTGATTATTAATTTAAATTTTTTTTAAAAAAATAAAAATAAAAACAAAGAACTGCTCCACGTTAGTTAGTAGATAATTTTAAGGAAAAATTCAATTAGTGGATAATGGATAATTTTAAGGAATAATTTCAAATTTAAAATTATCATAAAATCTGAAAATAAAAATTACAAACTTTAATAACAATAATAATAATAATAATATTAATAATATTTTTTTCAGAAATGTTCCAAATGACAGTCACTAATAAAAAAAAAAATCCGGCAGCAATTTTCAATATAAAATTCCCCAAAAAAATCGAAAATATTAAAAATATAGAAAAACTATATTTTTTTTAATTTTTAATTCTTAAGTTGAATTGATCCTAATCCTTATCTGATTGATGTTTTTTTTAATTTCAAATTGATGACAACTTCTTATCAACGGTTTATTAACTTTTCATAATGAATGACTTCTTACTCATTACAATTATCCTATAAATTTAAAAGAAGCTTAAAAAATATATAAATTTTAACATGATATTTAAATCAGTATTTAATTGAGAAACATGTTACTTTAATTTTTTAAAGTTCACACTTTTACGGTAATCTATCTGTATTGGAACTCTTCCTAGAAAATTACTCCTAAAACTTATCTATTTATCTTAAATAAATATTTCTATAAATTTCTCAATTTGATATAATTAATATATAAATGCTAATCTTATCTTTAAAAAATATAAATAGAATCACGATGCAGCAGTTTTAAGTAACCATACATCAGTTCATGTTCTCCCACTTTTCCTTAAGTTAAGGGTTGATTTTTATTCTACTGAAAAGTAGTTTTATCCTCCTAAAAATTCGAAAAATTTAATTTGTTCAACTTCTCAATACGTATTCGATATTTCATTGTGGTTGGTAAGATTTGTTTCTTTATTCCTTTATATTTTTTACTCAGTAAAAAAAAAAAGGGCATAGTAAATCTCTAACTTACATACCAACATTCTTCATATTCCGACAAATTTAATTAGTAAGATTTCTCTCTCTATGTGTGTGTATGTATAGAATTTTATGATCAATTTGTAATTTCATTTGTTTAATGTGTGTATGTGTATAACACATATACAATTTGTAATTTCATTTCGGTGTATTTAATTCATTGTCAGTTCTGGCGCTGCATAATATTGCTGAAATGCTTTGTCTTAATGTTTCCATTCAATGGTTTTGAAATTGAAATTTTATATTTTGAAAGATTCAAAAGGGAAAGATCGTGTTTTCTTTTTGAAGGTGTTGTATAAAGCCACATTGTACTAAAATAAAGGGTAGAAATACCTTTGTATTTCACTATATTATAGAATATAGACCATCGAAATTGAAAGCCTACTATTTATGCAATTTGAAAATTATGTACTTTGTTTGTTTTTTAATGTTTGTCAGTTGCATTATACTATTTAAATGATTTTTTTTTAATTGAAATATCATAGAAGATAGAAATAAGGATACTGAGGGGTTACAGATATGTACACATATTTATATATTTTAAGGATTGTACGTAGTTTCTTTTTAAAGAAAGCAAAATTAATTAGTTGATTAAAAAATATATATTCATAATGTAGACTAATTACTAAATATTTAATGATATTTGATAAAGAAAAGTAACATAAGCGTTAATAATTAAAAAAATAATTTATTTCCTTAAATTTTATAAATTTATCGTTAATTAGGTGTATTTAATCGAAATATATGATATTTTATTAATATACATATTCAAATAAATTCAACAACGGAGATCATAATTCATCATGATCAATATTTTTATCATCGTATGCGCATTGCATGGATACATAGTAAAAAAAAAAATCTTAGAATTAATTTTTGATTTCATCTTTTTCTTTATATTCAATAATTTTTCATGCATTATGAAATTATTTTTAATTCTTAGGATGAATTTAATAATTTTTTTAAACTTGAATAAAAGAAAATTTTGAAATTAAATATTATAAAAATTCTATCCGATAGAGTATATGTGAGAAAGCAATAATGATGAATATTAAATCACAAGTAAACAACATAATACAATTTAATTAATAACTATAAGCGAGGACAAAATAAAAAACAAGGTATAATTTATATTGTAAAAATAAATAAATTGAAGAGAATAACTTCTTTTAAATGAGAGAGCATTTCTTTAATTAGGAAGAATAAAAAATTTAAATTGTATATACCCCGCCGCTATGCGCAAAAAGGGGTGTGACAATATTAATTTTAAAACTGATAAAATTTTATTAACTTAAATCTAAAACCAATCTTCTATATATTGAAAGAAAAGAGAAGAAAACTTAACTCAGTGTCCATAAATTTTAAACTAAAGAAGTGAACAATATAATAAATTTTTTTAAAAAAATCACAAGTAAGAAAAATAAATATATATCTGTTTTATATTTAATATATTTTGGTTAATATCAATTTCCGTGTTTATGTAGTAAATATATATTTGTTTATGATTATTTTTGTTTTGTAAAAATGAATATGTTAGTTTCAGATAACAGATTCATAACTCTTTATTACACATCCACTATTATATAATCTTATAATCAATAAAAAAACTATGTTGATAACTTTTTATTTAATCAATAGTTATCTTAAACTAAATAAAAAAATAAAAAAAATCATAAAATAAATAAGTACGTCAATTTGAAATGTTTTTTAATGGTTAATATCGATTTTTCGTCTTTATTTAGTAAATATATGTGGTTTATTAACATTTATACAATATTTCTTCTTATCAATGATTTTAGTTTATATTGTGTTTGAATATAGAGCAATCGTACACATGTATCAATTGGAAAGCACATAATAAAGTATTTCAGAGATTAAAAAACAAAAAATTTAATCTAACTATTTAAAATTTGGAAAAAATATATGAAAATGATAGTTTTTTTTTTTTTTTAATGAAATTGCCATCACCAAGGTTTGTCACCCTGATGTCAGTAATTTCTTTTATTGTAAAAATGTAACCATAAAAATACTAATGAAGGACGTCAAAACTGCTCTTATTTTCTCTCCACTTTTTATTTTAAAACTAATTATTTAAAAATAATCTAATTTAAATATGTTCATTTTTAAAAGTCCTTTTATATATTCTATCTAAACGATTATGTTAATGGAAAGAAAAAAAAAACAGTTTCAGATAAAATATTTTCATAACTTTTCATTACTCATCCACTACTACATAATCTTATAATCAATAAAAAATTGTGTTGATAATATTTTATTTTATTAGTATTTTCTTAAGCTAAATAAAAAATCACAAAATAAATAATTATGATTAATTTAAAATAATATTTACAAGTGATATCATTTTTTCGTCTTTATTTAGTAAATATATGATGATTATTTTTATTTTGTAAAAATAAAAATACAACATTTATGATTATAATTTATATTTTGTTTGAATAGAGAGTAATCGTACACATGCATCGATTGTTATGATCATTTAATTTTAATTCAAGACATTTCTTTTTGGTATTTAAACTTGACGATAAAGCTTTCGTTATAAGCTGCAATGATGTGAAAATTTAAGAAAAAATTGTATATGATAATTACTTTAATTGAGCGATTATATATGATAGGTTCTTGGAAAGTAACAAATTATTACAATTGAACAAGTTTTTATGAGCTACGTTGATATATTGATTTATTTACATAAATATTCTATTATAACATATCAAGTTGCAAAAATATTCTCTCAAATAGACTTTACAATATTATTTTATAATAATTTAAATTTTGAAATTGTCAATAACTTGTTTTTTACAATTATATTTTTTAATTAACCGCGCAACGTGCGTGTATGTATACTAGTTTATATCTAATAAGCAGACTTATAAGGGATTGGGAATTTCCTTGAGCCATATGTTCATTCTCTTTTGGCTCTTCGCCTCCATATTTATATCTAACTAGTTTTTGGACACGTGCATTACACGTGTTATCCAATATCAATTACATCATAGAAAATAATCTTAAATTGCTTGCTTAACTTCTTAACTTTATTTTTACTTTATTTTTCTATCAACACAATGATTGAATTCAAAACTAAAAATCTATTGAACCTTGGTAAAAATAACAAGGAACAAAATTCAGAAATTCATTAAATAAAAATAATAAAGCAATATTGTATTTCATCTATAAAAACAGTAATTATAATAAACTATAAATAATGAACCAATTAAGTAAACTAACAATATCAGTATACCGGAGAAACCAATCATCTAAGCTTTTGAAGCTTCCCTTTGAGTTTTTAAAAATAATTTTAGTGGCAATTTCCATTATTTTTATTTCTTTCTAGATCAATACTCTATCTAATGGTAACATTACATTAACACTCTAATTTATCGATATTCATAATCATAATAAAATTCAAAATAAAGATCTGTTAAACCTTAGTAAAAAAAATGACATGGAACAAAATTTTAGAAATTAGTTAAATGAAAATAATTAAGCAATATATCATTTAAGACTCCCAACAAATACACTATACACCACTTCTTTAGTAGTTATAATATATTAAATTGTACAAATTGTTTTTTCATCTATAAAAAATATAATCATAGTAAACTATAAAGAATAAACCAATTAATAAAAATTATAAAATCAGTCTTCCAAAGAAACCAATCTCCTCTCTTTCATAGCTCATGAATCTTGCTAATGTTAATGATGGAGTTGGTGATCTTCATATATCATCCCACAAAGTTTGAATTTGGCGATTCTTTAATTCCGGTATATATTCATTAACTCTACATACTCTACCATCTTTTATTTCATGCAAATGTTGCTTTAAAAAAAAGGGGAAAATGATGAAAAAGAAATCAAAAAGCAAAGATTAAAGAAATCCTACTCAACTGAAATGTGTCATTGAGGAAAATGGAAATAATTTTCTTGATATTCTTTGGGATTCCTTTAACAGATTTATTGATTATCTTTATTAAATTAAATCAGCCTACATTTAATTACTATATAATTTTTGAAATTCTACAATTTTTTTATATTTTGCTGATATAATCGCATGAATAAATCAAATCTTTAACACTTCATTAATGCATTATGCATAGGACATGTGCCGTTTATTATTTATTGTAAAAGTTAATTTCTTAATGGTAATTTATCAATTAGTAACGACTTTTTAACTTCTTCATTGTTTATCACTTAGAAATGACGTTCCATCTTCTTTTTCATCTAAAGTTTCACGGTTTTGATAATGTAATACAAATGAAATGAATACATGAATTCTCTAGTTCCACAATTAATTTCTTTTTCAGTTTTATTTTTGAAGATGGAAAAAATAGTCAATTAATTTTGTATGTGCATTTAATATTTAATTAATTTGATGTGTTATAACATTTTAATTTGGTGAAGGACATTTTCGTAATTCAACTTTGAACTCAAAGTCTTCCCACTTTTAATATAATATGGTATGATGATTAATAAGCAGTCTTGTAAGGGATTGGGAATTTCCTTGAGCCATATCCCTAGCTTCTGTTCTGTTAAATTCTTTAGTTAACATTATTGACCTTCATAATTCTTGAATAAATAAATTATACTTAATAGTTTTTTAATCTATAGAAATAAAAAAAATTGAGAGTGAGTAACTCAAATAACAAATTGTGGTATCATATTTTTACTATTTAGTAACACTGTGAGTAGAGGTACACAAGTATACAAGGGAACAAAGCTTGCCGTGAGAGATTAAGAAGGGAACAATTGAATGAAAGGTATTGTCATGCTCAGCCTCATATGAATTCTTATTTTCTCTCTGCATTCAAAATTAGGTTTGTAGATAAAGCATGGATGCAGTTCATTGCAATTTTATAGCTGTCTTGGGAAATCTTACAAGACTTGGAGCTGCCATTGGAAGTTCTTCTAAGTATAGCTAAGAGTATTTAGAAAAGGTCATTATTCGGGTAGCGATTATTAATTGTTACTGAAGAAAGAAGAGAGGCGAAGTAGTATGGTTTTTTAAGTGACACTTTAGTATCAGTTATATTATAATGAAAATTAGGTGTTCTAAATCAATCTATTGAATCTAGGTTTTCAGACTTATGCTCTGTTCTGGAACCCAGGAGACCTGTAAAAACAGACAAAATGGCCATACTTGGTGATCTAAACCAGCTGAAGACTGAATCTTAGGAATATAAAGAGATGAACCAAAAGCTTATTTAGACTTTGAAGGTTAGAAATGATTTTGTTGAAAGGCTAAAGTAGCTTGGTGACTGGCAGTCTTGAGTACTAACTCTTGAATGGAATTAGAAGAAATTTTGGCTTTGATTACTTGAATGAATTCCTATCTCTGATGCCCAGTGTACAATCTCACAGACAAAATGTTTTCGAAGAATGAACTTCGTGAAGAGAAACTTGCACTACAAAGAGAGGATGGAGCAAGAGTTGAAAGAGCAAGTTTTATTCCACCTCATCCAGCAGCATATCAGCCGGATGGCCGTTTTCCCTAGTTATGGTTATGTGCCAATGTGGCAGTATCTACAGCCATCTTTGCGGGAGATCATAAGCTCTGCTGCTTGAGAATCTTGCAAGATAATGTATGGCAACATATTAGTCTAGTTTTTACTCTCTTAGTCATCTCTGCCTCCTTTGGGTTTCCTCATTTAATTTGATGGAGGAACATGTATGGCAGATAATTTCTCTAGATGGAATTGGATTTGATTGACATCTGCTACTTTTGCCCGCATTTTTGTTTGTCTCGACATTTTAGTTTTTGTGTATCCAAACTATGTGGTACTAGTTATTTATGGATTCTATATGATGTTACAGCCGAGGGAATATCAATCCCAGGATTTCCAGGTATAATTCAGTGACGTTTAGAACTAATTAACTGTGCGTAGGACTTTGTTTAGTCATGGAGAGCTCCATTTACTGGTGAATATCTTGATGCTAGTTAGATGAATTATGTGTGATTTGTCTAGTCTCTCTGGACTGGACTGGACAGAAATATGAATGATATGGGCGGCTGTTTTAACCTGCCACATTTTGCATAACTAATTGAACATCCAAACAAAAAAAAGAAAAAAAGAGTCTTGACTATACTCGAATTATGTGTATTATTGTTTTACTTCTAGCATACTACTTCAGACATAAAGGAGAGGTTCTGCACTAATCTGCATCATCGGGTGCACTTCGTTAGTTCTGCAGCATTGCTCTTTCTCTCTCTTTCAATTCTGGTTGTGGATCTTCTTTTCCCCACAAAAGCAAGTACAGTCCAATAATGACAATTACTGCTCCAATGATGCTGAAAATGTTTAAGGAGGGTATTATAGTGCATGATGAATTTGATTCACAAAATGAAGGGGTAAGATTGCTTACCTGCCCGTGTAGAGCTTTTCACCAAGGACGAAATATGCTAGAACTGCAACTAGTACGGTTGAGAGTGGGTTGAACACAGTTACAAAAACTGGTCCCTTTTGTTCAATGCACCAGAGTTGTATGTACACTACTAAACCAGACATCACTATGCCCTATTCCAGATACAACGATTCTAATTAAAATGTGCAAGTTCAAAATTGTTTTGGTGAGAAACTATTGGACTAGGACAAACCTTCTTACCCCATACAGAGTAGACCAGAAATCAATGTTGAAACCCATGGTCCAAGCTGTTCGTTTGTGTTGTACAATTACTGTATAGAAAGCTGATTGTGCTGCACCAACAAAACTCATCCATGTAGTCAGTGATAGTTGTGCTGGATATCTTTTCAAAGTGTATGCCTGAAAAATTCCAGTGTCAGCTTGTGGAGATCTCTCCTCGGAAACAGTAGTTAGTTCCTATATAGATTAGGAGAGGAATCTGCATATTTCATGCAAGTCTTCCTAATGAAGAGTTATAGTGCAAACCTGCATGATGTACCATATTGACCACGTAATGCAGCTAACAGCAGTGAGGATCATGCCTTTTGACCAGTTCTCGTGGACAACACCATTCCCTCTGTGGATGTAGATGAGAGGATGTCCTAAGCTTTTCACAACAGGTCCTTTGTATAATGTCATGCTCATAACCCCAGCCAAGGAAACCAAGGTTCCTAGGACTTTTGCTATTCCTCTAGGATTTCGAATGTTAGCATCTTCCAACCTACACCAAGAAAGAGCATCTATGAATTAACTTTGATTGCAGTCATATCTTCTTTCATTGTATTCATGATGGAATTGTATGTGTTACCTGAGAATAACTGCTAGTACAAATGATAAGGCTGCTATAGTGTTGACCATCGAGGCAAGAAGAGTCGGAGAAGTGTAGTTCAAGCTCGCAAAGTACATGTTCAGTGTCAAACTCACTCTGTTATATATGAAGGATATACTGTTAATATTCCTCATCAAACAACGACTTAATATCTCAAAAGATCACTCAACTTTGAGAATTTTATCACTCAACTTTGTTTTGTTTCATTAAAATCACTAAACTTGACCTTTCTATCAATAAAATCACTCAATCAACTTTATCATTAAAAAAAGTATTGGCATGGCAAAATAAATTATTATTTTTATATCATGTAAATATAAATTCCACAATTAAATAAATCTCATTTAGGACTTTTCACTTCCTCACAAAAAAATTTTCAAGAAAATCAATTGAAATGTATGTCCAAACACAATTTTAAATCTCAAAATTTATTTATCAAAAAATTTAATAAATAATTTTTTCAAGCTTGAACAAATATATGTCAACATTAGCAAACCGTGGAATTACAAAGGAAAAATAAGATATTTACCAAATTATATTTAGCAAGAAACATCTAAATATATTACACGCTGAAGAACTTTTTAATTAATAAATACTTGTTCTATTTTTTATATTTGTTTATTGTTTTTCTTCCTATTTTGGATTTAATTTGTTGTTTTGCTTAAATACTTAAACTCATTTCTTGTTTAGGAGGCAAACTAAATATTATGGTATTACAGTAATACCAAAATATGTTTCACTAAGAAAAAATAATTCATTTATTTATTAAATCACGACATAAATTATACAATAATATCATAAAAAAAATATTTGTTTCCATGATTAAGTTTGTCCGAACTATTTTAAATAAGTTTTCTTTAATTTCATTTATTTGTGGGTCCATGTTTATATGAAATAAAAATAATAATTTATTTTGCTATGTCAATATTTTTTTTTGAATGATAAATTTGATTGAGTGATTTTATTGATAGAAAGGTCTAAGTTTAGAATTTTATTGATACAAAACAAAGTTTAATGACTTCATTAGATAAATTCTTGAAGTTGAGTGACCTTTTGAGATATTAACTCTCAAACAACATATAAAAAATTGATGTTTGATAGATCTTACCCCAGTAGAGAGAGTACAAATATCTCCAACAGCAAAGCTATAGTTAACTTTGGCCTTTTATTTCTGCAGAAATCAACAGAAACATCAAAAAAACTGCATTTCTGCATTGGAGATGACTTTGTGATTACCTTTCAAGAAAATAGGCAAAGGGTAGCATAGCAAGACCGGAAACGATATGCCGATAAGTTATGTAGACATGAGGATTCATTCCATGATTGAAGGAAGCTTCAGTTATGAAGTACAAAAAAGTGTAAGCAATTTGAGCCAAAACCATAAGGATGTGAGGCTTGAACCTGTTGTAAGTGCCTATGTTAGTCCACATAGCTATCAATACTTGTAGAAATCTCAAGTCTGAAAAATAATGTTGAGTTGAAGAGTCCTACCTATCTATAATATAATAGGAGAGAAAAAAGGCTTTAAGAGTCCTATTCTAGTTATATTAGGAATCTTACTACAACACAAATATCTATCGAGAAGAAAAAGCGATTATATGTCAGCACCACAAAAATCATATTTTTAAATAATTAAAATATTTTAAAAATTAATTCCATGTAACCAAAAAAAAGAAAAAAAAAATTAAAAAGTTAAAAAAATTTCCCACAAAAGTTTGATGATCTTTTTTATGAGATTGAGTTTAACACGAGATTATATTCATTCTCATTATAATCAGGAGGAGATGCACAAGAACATGAACTTGAAAGGAAACAAAATTGAATTAATTCAGGGGATAAATATGGCCGCCTTTGTCTGTTGCCAAACCATATGTACTCTCAACAATCTTTTCGAATCTCTTGTTTCAATTGAAATTTCCTAAAAACTACAAAAGATCAAAAACGAAATATGAAAATGTAAAGTAGTAAAATAAACAAATTGATCCAACTTAAAATTGCCAACATATCAATATAAAAGTAGTATGTCTCAATTTATATGATACAATCTTCTTTTTAAATCTGTCTAAATATTTAAAGATAAATTACCTAAATACACAACTTATTTTATTATATTCTCTAAAATTTTCTTTCGTTTTAAAAATTACAAAAACCCCTATTTTCCTATTATCGAATAAAGAAGAAAGATGAAGCACAAGGAGATAATAATAATAATAATAAAATATCACAAGCAACAATAATAAGAGGCTCTCCAGCAGTACAATCAAAACCTCCAGGCAAACGTCCTGGTGTTGGTGGTCAAACTGGTTGAAATAATACTTGGAATTAATTCCAATTAATGTTTGCTCATTAGATAAAACCAACTTATGTACACTTGGTTCAATTTATTTAGAGTGTTTTTCTTGTGTGTTTATTTATTACTAGTTTTCCGATACGTGCGTTGCACGTGATTATCAATTCAGAAAATGTAAGTGAAGATTTGAATAATAAGGTTTGCACAATATAATATTGCAGATTTTTTTGTGAATGTTCAATGTGGATCGTCACATATATCTCTTATTCACACGAACCTATGAAGATGGTCAATGCAAAATTTTATTAGTTAAATGCAATAATGTATATATTTATTTCAATATGATGAGGTTCAATCATGTAATTAGTCGTATCTCACCAATTTTACCTTATAGACGATATTTGTTATGCATTTTTCTTGTCATCTAACCAGATGTGTTTTGGACGTGTATTCCACTTAATTTGTTTAGATCTCATATAAACATGTTGAGAACAGCTACATTTTATTTTTTAGAACTATTTTTGTATATTAATTTTTATTTATAAGTTATAACATAATAGATGACGTTCTTTTTGTTGGCTCTCATATTTGACTTCTCGATTGACTGTGTACATAAATCAAACATAGTAATCTAGTTGTCCATAGTTAACTGAGAAAGGTTTCCTTTTCTTTTTTTTACTGAAAAACAAACATTAAAATTAAAGAATATATTCTATCTGTGAAATCATTTATATAATCACATGTTTATCTTACACCCAACAAAGATATAGTTTATATACTTGTAAACAATTTTCAATTTATTCAACCAAGCATGATTCGTCCAAGGAAAAATAACAACATTGTGTTATCACATATATATGAGCGGTATAAAATATGAAAAATTATTGGTCAAAAGTTAATATATGGAAAGATGAAGGATAGAAATAATTAATGTAATAATTATGAGAATTCATAATATTATAACTAAAGAATGTAAAAGAGTGTGAATAACATTTGCAATAATTAGTAATAACTTATACTTACATAAATAAATAGGACATTTAATTAATGCTATTATTATTTTTTATAGTTATTAGATTTTAATTTAGTGTAGAGACAAAATGAAAATGTTTACTCCATATTACTGAATATAAAATTTATTTTGTTAATGATAAATTTTAAATGATTCATAGATATTCACATATTTTCACATTTGTTGTGAGTTTTTTTTTTTAAAAAAGGAACTCGGAAATTTTAATATATTTTGACGTTAGAAGATCTTGTTAACTTGATAATATATTCGTAACATATATAAATACCTACCCAAATATATATATATATATATATATATATATCATAAAAATTAACTATTAAATAAATGATAAAAATTAATCGAATACAAACTTCAACTGGCGTTATTAGAAGTCATATGAACTTTTCTTAGTCGAAATCACTGAAATATTAAGAAATACTAAATTAGTAAAATAAAAGGACAATGTTTACATAGTAATAATTATTTTGAAACAAACTTCCTGGCAATCTAAATCACATAAATAGCATTTATAAATAAAATCTTCGAAAACTTAAATATACAATTTAACCACCTTAATAACCCCCATATAACAATAATTTAACTTTTCACCTACATAGCAATAGAATTTTTACAAAACAATACAAGTAAAAAAAATGATAAATTATAAAACAACAATACACGTTCCTATATTCATAAAATTCATTCCTTAATTTCCTCTCATTTTGTTATTTACCTTCCACAAATCTCTCAATAATTAATCCCTCAATATTTTTATTTCCTTATTTTTCTCCACTTTTTTTTAAATTTTTTCTTAAAATATTGAACCAAACAGGTTCTCTTTTTCTCTCTCCACCTTTTTTTTCTGAATTTTTTGTCTCTCATTTTCTTATTTCTCTCTCTCTTCACGTCTCTTTATCCTCTTTTTTTTTTTTACCATTTCTTACCCCATTTTATTTTCTGAAAAATTTCTTTGTACTTTTTTATTTTTCTCGCTTCAATTTTTTTTTAAATCATCTTTTATACCAATTTAGATGGAATATATAATCAAAAATTAAATTTATCATCAATGTATGAATTTATTTATTTTAATTTACTTGGTTATAATTTGGTCTAATACACTCATTATGGTAAAATTGAATTAGATTAATTTGAACTTGACACCAAAGTTAAATCATATTGTACACCATGTAAATTAGTTTAATGATACTAAAAAGTTGGTATATATTTTATTAGATTATGGTGTTACGTATTATAGGGTTGTAACATATAACTAAAATTAACTTTACAATCAATTATAAATAAATATCTTTTATAGTTCTAAACCAACATATTACCAAAAAATTAGCCATGCCATACATCAAAGTATTTACACTATAACATATTGCAACTTTAAATCAACAAATCACCATTATTTTTCAACTAACAAATCCACCAATTATTTTAAGTTGTTAATTTGTTATAGTTATTAAAATTTGAACTTGACACAAAGATTACACCACACTGTACACCACGTAAATTAGTTTGATGATACTAAAACGTTGGTATATAGTTGATTAGATTATGGTGTTATGCATTTTAGGGTTGGAACATATAACTAAAAAATCAACCTCACCATCAATTATAAATCAAGTTTTTTTTATTGTTCTAAATCAACATATCACCAAAAAATTAGTCATACCATACATCAAAGTATATACACTATAACATATTGCAACTTTAAATCAACAAATCACCATTGTTTTTTAACCAACAAATCCACCAATTATTTTCAGTTGTTATAGTTATTAAAATTTGACTTGACACAAAGTTACACCACATTGTACACCATGCAAATTAGTTTGATGATACTAAAAAGTTGGTATTTACTAGATTAGATTATGGTGTAATGCATTCTAGGGTTGGAACATATAACTAAAATCAACCTTACCATAGATTATAAATCAAGTTTTTTTATAGTTCTAAATCAACATATCACCAAAAAATTAGCCACACCCTCCATCAAATTGAAAACAACAAATTATCAATATTTTAACTATATCATCCATTAAAATATATACAGTAAAACATATCATAGTTAAAAATCAACAAATCACCAATTATTGTACCAGATCGTCCACCAAAGTATATTCCTTGATACATATCACTATTTAAAATAACATATCATCAATAATTGTACCAAATCGGCCACCAAAGTATATACACTAAAATATTTTTATTAATGGTTAATGGTTATAAATGCCAACTTTAATTTTTCTTGAATTTCAATCCTCCTTGATCTTACAATTGGACTCCATAATTACATAGTTGAACTTGAGAGTGATCTAGCGAAGGATGATTGCAGATGAGCCTTAAAAAGCTGAATTGCTAATTATGAAAGTTGGAGTTTCATAATCTCTTTGAGAATTAAGAGTTACTGAAAAAAGAGTATAAGGGAACTAAGTATTCCCAAATGTAACACTTTTACATTTAAAAGAGAGAAACGTTGATTTCTAAGTGAGTTTGTGAGTTCAGAGATGTTTCCGAGTATCACCTCTTTTGAGAGGATTTTTTGAGTAATTACCTCAAATTGAGAAAGAGTTATGTTTTATACATTTGAGCATGCGCATGAGTTTATATATTATTGGGAGTAGTATTGCACATACACCAATATAAAGATGAGTTCAGACAACTCACATTCCTCATAAATCATGTAGCCAGCATGGGTAAATGATCGTACTTTTTAGACGACTCTTTATTGGTTTTAAGCATAGCTTAGTGGATCCACTTAGTTGAGGTGTTTTATACCCGGGCAAGTTGTAGGACAGTTCTGGTAGCGTGGGTGAGACGTTGTATCATCACATAGCTCATAGTGATGGTTGTCGGTTAGAGAATCTCTCAAATAAGAGTAAAGAGTATGTTATTGTATTTTTATACATTTTGAGTTGATATCTACTGTTAGGGATGTACATGACGGGGTTGGTTAGGTTTTTTCAAATATCAAACCAAACCATTTGTGTAAAAAATTTAAATTTATAAACCAAACCAAACTAATAAAATTCGGATTTTTTTGAGTTTTTCAACCTCGGGTTGGTTCGGGTTTTTCAAATACAAAACCAAACCATTGTGTAGAATTTTTAAATTTATAAATCAAACCAAACTAATAAACCTCAGATTTTTTTGGTAAAGTTTGCATACAAACATATAATTAACTTGTGCTCCAAATATTTCTTTAGTCTAACCAAAATGTAATTATCTAAGGTGTTTTTTTTAAAAAAAATAACACAAAATATGAGATGAGTACTGATGAAACAAAAATATTCAATAAAAAATAATAATGAAATCATATAAAATAAATATTGCAAATTCATAATGAAAATGATCATAATTTAAAAGTGCTAAATCATGCTAAAATAAGTTTAATAAGTATTAGTTACATTACTAAATATTTAACGAAAATTAAAATTAGATTATGTATTTTGATTGTCTAAACCAATGTAAAACTAAAGAACAAATATTCAATATTATTGTCATTCATAGTATTGAATTGATTTTCTTTTTACATTAGTATTAATTTGATTTTGATTTAAGTTTTATTATAATTATCAACATCTATGAACTATAATCTTTATTGGACCATTTCGAATTCTAAGTTTTAAACTTGAAATAATATATTAAAAGATAAAAACTATGAAATAGTATAAGAAATTTTTTAAAATTATATCAAAGTAAATATTTTTATGTATAAAATAAAATTTTAAAATTACATATATAATGACGGGTTGGTTTGGTCTTGGGTTGATTTTTTTTCGTTAAAACCAAACCAACCCAAATATAGTCGGGTTTTTTTTTCGGTTTGCGGTTTGATTCGGTTTTCGGTTTTCGGTTCGGTTTTGTACACCCTATCTACTGTTTTAAAAGCTTTAAATATTGCATCTCTTATATTTTTCTTTCATATTGGAGTTGAGTTGAGGTGAGTATGTCTTTTAGTCTTATCAATTCAGCTATATATGTTTTCAGTTTTTCCCTTACATGCTCGTACATTCAATGTACTGATGTCATTCGACCTGCATCTTATTTATGATGCAGA
Source organism: Solanum stenotomum (assembly GCF_019186545.1). NCBI lineage: Eukaryota > Viridiplantae > Streptophyta > Magnoliopsida > Solanales > Solanaceae > Solanum > Solanum stenotomum. The sequence goes on from NC_064283.1 coordinate 60,166,825, forward strand.
TACATGTGTTTAGGGTCATCAATATGAGCTTCGTTGATACCATTTGCACTCCAACTAGCTTTGGTGAGCCTCCTTGCTTACCAGAGGGTTTCAGACTCAAATTTCCTTCTTTGTTAAGTTGTCGAGGGTCTTGTCCCGACACCTATCTTAGTATTTAGAGGCTTCATAGTTAGTTAGAAGTTGAGGAGTCTCTCCATATTTCCCTTGTTGATGTTTTGAGACTTTGAGTTGATTACTTATGTTTATTTAAGTATTCCTAGACTTTTATTGAGTTAAGTTGTTATTGAGACATTATGAGGTAACCTTTGCATTTGGAGTTCCTATTTTGCTTGAGTAAGTCTTCCGCTAAGTATTCGACCAGCCAAGGGTTCGCTTGGGGACCAACAATAGTTCTCGAGTGCCGGTCACGTCCAGGTGTAGGCTCGAGGGGTGACAGTAAGACGAATGTGTCTATTTGTTCAATTTTATACAAATTTAAGTGTCTACTTGTGCACAATACTCAAAATTGAAAGGGCGTATATAAATATCAATTAAATGACATATTTGTCTATTATGCCTTTTTTTTAAAATATGTCAAGCCAACTCTATTTAATCCCAAATTTTATGAATTCATTCGAAACAACCTAGTGAACGATACTCTTGCAAAACTGACATCACTATTTTTGGAGTTTTAGGTTAGGTTTAAAAGCTCAAAAGGACAAGGTCGCGGGTTGGGTCTCCAACAAACAATATGATGGCAATATCTCATCACATGTGGAGAGATTTTAGTGGATTTTGCTTGACATAAGCAGAGGCGGACCCACCTTGTTCGGTGGGGTGTATGTATATCCGTTAACTTCGGAAAAAATAATGTGTATATATGTATATCTATCTTGAGAAATTGGCAAAAATTATGATATAATTAGCAGCACACTCATAAATAGCATAAGCGTTTTCTTGTGTTGTTGGTACAAGATAGAGAAACCACTTGTAAGAATAGGATTCGAATCCAGTAAGGCTATTTGTTTTCATGAACTTTTCTAGTTAGTTTTTTGTTTTATTCTACAAATGGAATTTTATATAAAATTTCAATTTCAAAATCTCAATCTTATAGGAGGGACTGAAAGAGACATATACCTAATTTGTTTTTATCGTAGAAGTGTAACAAATAGATGCATTTAGCATTTTATCTTTAGTTTAAATTCATATAATAATATTTTTATATATAAATTTAACTGCTTATTCAAAAGTTTTATAATACTTTGTTTCAATTTATATGACTCAGTTTGACTTAACATGAAGTTTAAGAAAGAAAACAAAATTGAAACTTGTGGTTTTAAATGAGTGGTAGATATTTGTGTGGCTAGAAATCATTCATTAAGATTAAAATGAACATTTTAAAGTTAAATATAAAAATGTGTCATTCTTTTTAGACGGATTAAAAAGAAAAATAAAACATATAAAATGGGACAAAGAGAATATATAAAATTTGCTTTTGTGTTTTTTTTCATAAATTTAAATTTAATTATGTTTTGTCTTGTCTGGTTTAGCTAAACTTCTTTCATAATATTACTTAATTTAATACTCCACTGGTTTATTCAAGCATTCAAAACATAGTTACGAATAAAGAAAGTGAAACAGGTTCTGAATATCACAAAATGAGGTAAACAAAAAACATCATAGTAACTTAGAAAAGAACACCATCAGAAGAGATGCTGATCACTTCTTTGTTTCGAGAAATGTGTTGTTGATTTTGTTAAGCCTTTTCACTACTTCTTTCATGCTTATTCTGCATTCTGGCGGTTCCTTTGTGCAGTCTAAAGCCAATTCTATCATGGAGGCTATGCACATTTCACTTTTACTAGTGATTTGTTCTTCCTCAGAAAAAATATTGGCATCCACAACGTCCATCATACTCCCTGAAAATGATTGTGTTATCCATCTCCTCAAGTCAAGATTTTCATTGCACATCTTTTCATATGTTGGCCTTCTTTTCGTCAAAACCTCCATCAACATGATGCCGTAACTGTAAACATCACCACTAGCCGACACTATTCCTTCTGAGCCGTACTCTTAAAAGAACGAAAATGAAAAAGAACTAATTCATTTGGATATAGCAATAATGCTCATACTAACAAAGACTTGCTTTTTATTTAGTCCTAGAATTTTCAAGGGCTTGATTTTGATAAGAGAAAAATTAAATAGAAAGGTTATAATTTTAGTATACCTGGTGCAATGTATCCAAGAGTGCCCAATGTCTCGGTTTGTGTCATGGACTTGCTTACGGCTAAAATCTTAGAGATTCCAAAATCACCAACATGCGCCACCATATCTTCATCCAAAAGAACGTTGGCTGGCTTTATGTCGCAATGAACTATCGCAGTGTCATTGCGATGATGTAGATATTCAATTGCCATAGCCGCATCAAGCATTACAGTGAGTCTTTGAAGAAGGTTCAAGTGGCGAGCTTCTCTGTACAACCAATTCTCAAGACTCCCATTTGACATATATTTCCGAACAAAGGCTCTTATATAGTCACTAGAACAAGTAGTAATCACTGGAACAAGATTTCTATGTCTGACATTTCTCATCACTTCGCATTATGTATCAAACCTCTTGCATACTTGCTCATTTTCCAAATCCAGAACCTTTATGGCCACCGTAGTTCCACTTGAGAATGTGCCTTTGTACACAGAGCCAGAGCTTCCCTCACCAATTAAATTGGATCCATCAAAATTATTTGTTGCTCATTGAATCTCATGATAAGAAATCAATTGATAGGTTTTGATCTCCAGAACCTTTTCAACATCTTTGGACTTCCTTTTCTTCTTTTGTTTCATTATCCAAATTGAAACCAACAAGAATATCAGAAAGAATGAAATAAGCATTGGAGTAACAATTTTTAGCACAAGTTTCTTAGACACTGATTGTTGTCCAGGATTAGTGATAGGACAAGCGGGAAGCTCATGTGCATTCCACATAGACCTTTGTTCCCGAGAAATGATAGCAGAGTGGAATTTACAAACACACCACCACTGGGTATTTCACCTTCTAAATCATTAAATGAAACATTGATGCTTGTAAGGTATGAGAGTTTTTCCAAAGACTTGGGAATAGTACCTGACAATGCATTTAAAGACAAATCCAAGTCTTCTAAGCTCATCAAGTTGGTAATGGATAATGGAATTGAGCCTGAAAATGAATTGTTTGATAGGTCAAGAGACTTCAATCTTTGGAGCTCTCCCAATCTGCTTGGTATCTGGCCTGAAAAGTGATTACCGGAAAGATATAGTTCTTCAATGGCTTTCAGTTCTCCAATAGTTGGTGGAACTTCTCCCTCTATAGAATTATGTGACATGTTTAGGTAGAGAAGTCCACTCATCTTCCAAAGACTCGAGGGAAATTTTGGTGAAAATTTATTTGATCCCAACGAAAGATATAGTAGCATCCCAAGATTTCCTAAACATTCTGGAATTGATCCAGAGAGTTCATTACCATCCATAGCTAATTCGACCAAATGAGATAAATGGCATACCGCCTCTGGAATATGTCCCTGCAATTTATTGTTATTTAGGTACAGACCTTGGAGTTGTTTAAGCTTACCAATCTCTAGAGGAATATATCCTGTCAAGTTGTTTTCATTAAAGACTAGGGATATAAGACCGCTCATGTTGCCTATACTTGTGGGAATGAGGCCATAGATGTGTGCATTTCTTATATCAAATACTTCAATAGTAGATGAAAGATTCCCAATAGAATTGGGAAGAACGCCATTCAACAGATTGAAACCCACATCTAGATATTTCAGCATCCTACAGTTCACCAAAGAATTCAAGAATAACAACTCAGGCTCTCTTGGTTCATTGGTAAGTTGATTATGATCTAGGAACAGTGATTGCAGCTCGCGAAGATTTCCTAAATTAGTAGGAATAGCAACTGTCAGAAAGTTATAATTTAGCGTCAGTATCTCAAGCTTGGAAGCATTTGCTATGTATTGAGGCATTTCTCCTTCGAGCTGATTGAATGCCAACATAAACTCTTTAAGGTTCGGAAGATGAAGATCAGTAGTGGCTGGAATTCTACCTGAGAGGCTATTGAAACTGAAATCAATCGCTTCCAAAGAAGATATATTGAAAATAGCCTTTGGAATTTGACCAATAAGATTAAAATTCTTGTGAAAGTTTAACACCCTCAAATTTGATAGCTTCCCTAATTCTTGAAGAACTTGTCCCTCCAACCGATTGTCCCCCGAATCAAGATATTGCAGAGTGGAAATATTGCCCAATGAAACAGGAATAGTCCCACTTATTGCATTCTCACTAATTAAGAACATCTCGAGCTTGGCTAAACAACCAATATTTTTGGGTATGTCTCCAGTTATGTTATTGAAAGATAATGACAAAATTTTGAGCTGTGTGAGTTGGCATATGTTAGAAGGAATGTGACCAGAAATTTGATTGAAAGATATACTTAGTATCTTCAGATTTGACTCAATATTCCTTTCATCAAGCAAGAGAGGACCAGAAAGGTGATTCAATCCCAGAGTTACGCCAAGTAGTGATGAAATGTTAAACAGTGATCCAGGAATAAAACCTGTTAACTGATTATCAACCAAGGACAAAGATGCAAGTTGGCTCAAATTACCAATTTCCATTGGAATGGTACCATTGATTCTACTCCCAGACAAATCGAAGTTCATCAATTTTGTGGCATTACCAACATAAGGAGGGATTATACCTGTGAGGCTATTGTTCGCGAGATCTAAGACTTTGAGTTCTGGTACATACCATGGCCCTTTCCACATTTCACCACTGAGTTCATTGAAAGCCAATGAAATGATTCGAACTCTCTGGTGTTGAAATAGACTTGTTGGAATACTTCCTTGGAGCTGATTGTTTTGAAAATCAATGACTCGCAAGTGAGGCAACTGGCCAAGTCCGTAAGGGATGCCACCATTGAATAAGTTGTTCTCGAGATTGAGCTCTCTGAGAAAGGACATATTGGCCAAAGACAGGGAAATTGTGCCTTGAAGTTGCAAATTAGGAAGAGCCAAGGCCACAACCCTTAGCCTTCTTGTACTGCACGTGCCACCGAACCAAGAGCAAAAAGATGCATTCTTGGTCCAATTATTAGCCAAAAATTGATTGGGACTTGTAATAAGATTTTGGAAAGCTAGTAGGGCTTGTTGGTCAGTCTCATTTGAGGAAGCAATTGATATAGGAAATTGAACTAAAAAGAGAAGTATCAGTAAGAAAATGTGCTTCTCCATGCTGTTATTAGACACAGACTAGAAATAGAATGTTTTAAGGGAATTCGGACACTGGATTAATTTGTGTGTGTGGTATTGCCAAAGACCAAAGTTAGTTCACTATATATATAGCACCAGAACAAATAAATTGTTGGGAAAAAAAATCTGTCCATTTTTTGTTGACACCACTTGGGTTGTGTTTCACATTTACATTTTATTTACTTAATTATATTTTCAACTTATGTATGCAGTATGTCCATATTTCATACAAAAATGAAGGATTTTTCTTGAAAAGGACAGTTGCGTTGTGTTTCACAAAACAGAATAAAAGTCAGCTAACTCATAATAGAAAGAGGAAATATTTCTATCAATTTTCAATATATTGCTCAGAGCTAAGTCGATAGGAGTCAATCTTTCAAATCAAACTTATAAAGCTGTCTTACACGCAACAGAATTAAACACAATGCACATTCAATAATTAGCACAACATGGAAAAAATTCTCTCAAAGAAAATAAAATGTGTGTCACACACATGACACCAGATGTGTTTACACATTTATAACGGTATAACACATAAACATACGCTCAAACATTTATATCTAGTTTTGCTCGTTTTATCCTAGAATTAAAGAACTTGTTGAATATCATTAAGGATAGTACCATAGGCATGGGTCAAGTTACGAGAATTTCATTAATTTCCAATATTTTCCAACAAGTATGCATCACCTGATCAGTGAATGCCAATGCTTTCCAGATGTGAGTTTAAGAAGGATTTTTCATTTTCAAGAATTTGAATAGTTCTTGAATCACCGATAATAAATAATAATTCTAGGACACTATTAATTTTGTTAGCATAAATGTATTTAGTAGCACTAGAGTCTAACACACAATCTCTCACATTGGCCATTAAATTCCCTCGAGAAATGACGACAAACCTACATCATCGGCTTAGTCCAATGAGTGTTACTGATGCAACCAGATACATGAGGTAGATGGTAAGCTCCAATAGGTGCACTCCAAATAGACCTTTGTTCCCAAGAAATGATTGCAAAGTGAAATTTACAAACACAACACCATTGGGTATTTCACCTTCTAAATCATTAAATGAAACATTAATGCTTTTAAGATATAAGAGTTTTGCCAAAGACACGGTGAGCCTAGACGCCTTGTGCAGAAAAAGATCTTCTTCTTCTTGAACTACTTTTATATACGCGATGAAGCTCATTTCTTTCCCACTCAAAGCTAAAATTGACTCCTCTGCCTCTTATTTTAATCTCTCTGATGTATTCCTATATAATTCTGTTCCCTTTTTCGCTTCCTCCCATAACTTGCTTTTCACACAAATTAAGAGTTTCAACCTTGAATATCAATTTAGGTTTGTTAATAAAAAAGAGAGGCAAAAAGAGGTGGAAAAGATGTTTCCAAGCTTGCAAACAGAAAGCAAAATAGTGCAGCCAAACAACTTCATAATATTTCTTGATTTAATTACTTAAAAAGGTAAAACAAGTTCAAAACCATGCAAATATGAAATCACAAAATGAGGGAAACGCAACACTCTGAAGTACAAACACTACATGAATCCAAGTAGTACGTATGACTTTATTAAAGAAACCAAATAAACGAAAAGCAATGTATAAACTTGCATCTCAGAAAGAACACCACCAAAAGAGATGCTAACTTCTACATTTCCAAAAATGTGTTCTTGATTTTGCTAAGCCTCTTGACTACATCCTTCATGGTTATTCTTGATTCGGGCATTTCAGCCAATTCTATCATGGAGGCTATGCAGATTTCACTTTTCCTAGTGATTTGTTCTTCCTCACAAAAAAGGTTGGCATCCACAATGTCCATCATACTCCCTGAAAATGATTGTGTTATCCATCTCCTCAAGTCAAGATTTTCATTGCATATCTCTTCATTTGTTGGCCTTCTTTTCGTCAAAACCTCCATCAACATGATGTCGTAACTGTAAACATCACCACTAGCGGACACTATTCCTTCTGAGCCATATTCTTAAAAGAATGAAAATGAAAAAGAATAACTCATTTGGATATAGCAATAATGCTTGTACTAATAAAAAAAGACTTGCTTTTTATTTAGTCCTAGAATTTTCAAGGGCTTGATTTTGATAAGAGAAAAATCAAATTGATAGGTTATAATTTTAGTATACCTGGTGCGATGTATCCAAGAGTGCCCAATGTCTCGGTTTGTGTCATGCACTTGCTTACAGCTAAAATCTTAGAGATTCCAAAATCACCAACATGCGCCACCATATCTTCATCCAAAAGAACATTGACTTGCTTTATGTCGCAATGAACTATCGCAGTATCATTACCATGATGTAGATATTCAATTGCCATAGACGCATCAAGCATTACAGTGACTCTTTGAAGAAGGTTCAAGTGGCAAGGTTCTCTGTACAACCAATTCTCAAGACTACCGTTTGACATATATTTCAGAACAAAGGCTCTTATATAGTCACTAGAACAAGTAGTAATCACTGCAACAAGATTTCTATGTCTGACATTTTTCATCACTTCGCATTCTGTATCAAACCTCTTGCATACTTGCTCATTTTCCAAATCCAGAACCTTTATGGCCACCGTAGTTCCACTTGAGAATGTGCCTTTGTACACAGAGCCAGAGCTTCCCTCACCAATTAAATTGGATCCATCAAAATTATTTGTTGCTCGTTGAATCTCATAATAAGAAATCAATTGATACGTCTTGATCTCCGGAACCTTTTCAACATCTTTGGACTTTCCTTTCTTCTTTCGTTTCATTATCCAAGCTGACACAAACAAGAATATCAGAATGGATGATATAACCACTGGAGTAACAATTTTTAGCAGAACCTCCTTAAGCTTTGATTGTTTTCCAGGATTATTGATAGCGCAAGCAGGAATCTCCAATATGTGCATTCCACATAGACCTTTGTTCCTGAGAAAGGATTGCAGAGTGGAATTTGCAAACACGCCACCACTCGGTATTTCACCTTCTAAATCATTAAATGAAACATTAATGCTTTTAAGGTATGAGAGCGTTTCCAAAGACTTAGGAATAGTACCTGACAATGCATTTGAAGACAAATTCAAGAATTCCAAGTTTATCAAGTTGGCAAAGGATAATGGAATTTGGCCAAAAAATGAATTGTTCGATACGTCAAGATACTGCAGGTTTTGGAGTTCCCCGAATCTGCTTGGTATCACGCCTGTAAAGTGGTTACTGTGAAGATATAGTCCTACAATGGCTTTCAGTTCTCCAATATCTAATGGAACTTCTCCCTCTATAGAATTTCGTGACGCACTTAGATAGAGAAGACCACTAATCTTCCAAAGACTCAACGGAAATTTTGATGAAAATTTATTAGAACCCAAATAAAGCTTTTGAAGCATGCTAAATTTTCCTAAGCATTCTGGAATTAATCCAGAAAACTCACTATCATGCAGAACTAATTCAACCAAATTGAACAAATGGCATACCACCTCTGAAATATGTCCCTGTAATTTATTTTTATTTAGATACAGCCCTTGGAGTTGTTTAAGCTTACCAATCTCAGGAGGAATACTTCCCGCCAAGTTGTTTTCTCTAAGGTCTAGGCATGTTAGACCGCTCATGTTGCCTATACTTGTGGGAATGAGGCCATTGATGTGTGCATCTGCTATATGAAAGTTTTCAATAGTAGATGAAAGATTCCCAATTGAATAGGGAAAAGTGCCATTCAACAGATTGTTACCCACTTGTAGATATTTCAACATCCTACAGTCCGCCAAAGAATTGAAGAATCGCAACTCATGCTCTCTTGGTTCATTGGTAAGTTGATTATCATGTAGGAGCAGACCTTGGAGCTCACCAAGATTCCCCAAATTAGTAGGAATAGTTCCTGTCAGAAAGTTTTGTGCTAGATCCAGTATCACAAGCTTGGAAGCATTTGTTATGAACAATGGAATTTCCCCTTACAGCTGATTGGCTCCCAAGTAAAGTTTTTTAAGGTTCGGAAGATGAAGACCTGTAGTGGTTGGAATTCTACCCGAGAGGTTATTGAAACTGAAATCAATCACTTCCAAAGAAGATATATTGAAAATAGCCTTTGGAATTTGACCAGTAATTATAATAATACCAAAGCTTAATTCCCTCAAATTTGATAGCTTCCCTAATTCTGGAGGAATTTACCCCACTATGTGATTGTTTGCACAGTTAAGATGACGCAGAGTGGAAATATTTCCCAATGAAATGGGAATAGTCACTTTTATTGCATTATCACTTATATAGAATACCTCAAGTTTGAATAAACAACCAATATTTCTGGGTATGTCTCCAGTTATGTTGTTGAAAGATAAAGACAAAGCTTGGAGCTCTATGAGTTGGCATACGTTGAAAGGAATACAGCCAGATAATTGATTATACCTAAGAACTCTAGGTTTGACGTAATATTCCCTTCATCCAGAAAGAGAGGACCGGAAAGGCTATTGATTGCCAGAGATAAAGAAAGTAGCGATGAGATATTAAATAGTGTTGCAGGAATGGAACCTGTTAATTGATTGTCGTACAAGAATAACTCTGTAAGTTGGCTAAGATTACCGATCTCCATTGGAATGTTACCATGGATTCTATTCCCAGACAAATCAAAGCTCATCAATTTTGTGGCATTTCCAACAGAAGGAGGGGTTATACCTGCGAGACTATTGTTCCTGAGATATAACACTCTAAGTTCGGGTACATAATATGGACCTTTCCACATTTCACCACCGAGTTCATTGAAAGCTACTGAAATTACTTGAACTCTCCGGTGTTGAAATAAACTTGTTGGTATACTTCCACGGAGCTGATTGTTTTGAATATCAATGACTCGCAAGCGAGGCAAGTCTCCAATGCCATAAGGGATGCCCCCATGGAATAAGTTGTTCTCGAGATTGAGCTCTCTGAGAAAGGACAAATTGGCCAAAGACAGGGAAATTGTGCCTTGAAGTTGCAAATTAGGAAGAGTCAAGGCTACAACTGTTAGAATATGCACAATGGAAGCTATATACAGGATCACAAATCTTACATATAGACTAAACAATATAACATAAACGAATTTAGAAGAAGACTAACCTGTTGAAACTTCTACAAAAGTCATCCAGATGCCAAGGATCCAAAACTACGATCTTCTCCTATTTCCTGATAGACTGTTACTACCAAGTTACTTGTGTGGGCAAGTATTACTTGTTTTTAAAAGGATAATCTCTTTCATGCCACATCCAGCCTATTTATACTAGTTTTCCAACTCAAGAATGAATAGGAAAAACGTCCAAATAAATTTCAGGCTTAATAAGCAATCACGAGGATCATGAGAATAAATTGGGATTAATACAAAAACGTTTTCATCCATTTAAGGCCAAACATTTTTGTAATAAAAAAAACGTTTTCATCCATTTAAGGCCAAACGTTTTTGTCACTAACTCAATATTTAACTCTCAAATAATTCATCCTTTAAAGAAGATCAACAATAAAATTAATTTATCCTTCTTTTCAAACTTGGTCAATTAATCAGCCATAGTAGGGACCGTAGATATATTTAATAGAGGCTTCCAATTACGATAATAATTCTCAAATGAACGAATTAACCATATCGTAATAAATTACAAATTATTCCACTAAAATTTTGTAATTGCACTCCTCGATTTAATTTCAAAATCTACCACTACATCTTATTTAACCCCCCATGTTAGAATTACCGACACCAATCAATTAGATCAAAATTTTCTGAAAATTTAATTCATTGACTAAATTAATCCTTTATTATATTTACTTAACTTATTTCACGTGACGGATCTAAAATCCACCTGCAGGGTTTTCACGTGAAAACTTATAAGTAACCATAAAGGGATGTCTTCAACTCGGGTACGAGACACGGTTCTATCAACTAATTATTATTTCACTAATGTCACTACAAAAAAAAGCTCAATTTGTGGCGGATAATTTGTGGGAGTTTTTAAAAATCCCACTAATAATTCATTTTATGACATTTTATTGTAACTCCTACAATATAAATCTTTTTGTGGTGGTTTTATNAAAATAATAATTTTATAAAACTCCACATATCTAATTATGTAAATATTAATCTAATGTTATGACATTTTTAACCCATGCAAATCTAATTTGTAAAATATTGAGATCATATTGTAAAGGTTCTAAACCGTCACAAATTGATACTTAAAACCTCCACAAATTCAAAAGTGATTTTGCGGGGGACGTCGTGGAGGTTTACTAAAACCGCTGCAAATATGCTCGTGGCAAGGGTAATTGAAGCGCTTTTAAAAGCCGCCACAATTTAATTTGTGGGATCCCTAAACCGCCATAAATTGACAAAATAACCCCCATAAATTGAACCTTTTTTTGTAGTGTGTAATTTGTCATTATCTAATCTATTAGGAATTTATTGACTCATCAAAAAGTCTCACCTTTTAATAGATTAAAACAATAAAATAAATTACATAGATCATAATAATTATATCAAGATTAAGAGTATAAGTACATGTAGTGGACTAGAGAATTTATTTATAAATATTCAGAACATAAACAAATGTCTCTAATTGGTCCGTTCAATACATACAAAATGTACTAGCACAAGAAACTGAATTTAACCATTTTCATATATAATTAAGATCAAATTATATTTAATCTTGTGCTACGATCATCAAGATGTTCGTCCTACTTCATCTTTGATCGTGAACATAAATTTATAACTTATATGCATCAACAATTTTAATCTTCTGTGTATGAGTTAAAATACTCCATACACAAAATTGTCTATTATATAAGCAATGGACACACATATATACATAATGATCTATTTAAACAAAAAACTTATTATGTTAAATAAATAACATAAAAAATCTTTACAAGGGATTAAATAAAAATTTCTATAACACAATTACATGGTTAATAATATATCCCAACAACAACAACCCTTTGCGTTTTTGGAGTGCAAGTGACACCAAACCAAGAGCAAAAAGAAGTATTTTTCGTCCAATTACTGGCCAAAAAATGATTAGGACTTGTAATAAGATTTTGGAAAGCTAATAGAGCTAGTTGGTCAGTCTCATTTGAGGAAGCAATTGATATAGGAAATTGAAGTAGAAAGAGAAGTATCAATAAGAAATTGTGCTTCTCCATATGCACTAGACAAATTATATAGTTGTTTCAAGGGGATCATTAATTTGTGTGTGGTATTGCCAAGACCAAAGTTACTCCACTATATATATCGCACCAAAACAAATAAAATTGTTGAAAAAAGAATCTGTCCATTTTCTGTTGACATTACTTGGGTTGTGTTTCACAATAGTAGATTGTTACCGTGAACGAACTATTTAATAAATATAAGGTTGTGTTACATGTAAAAGAAAATAAAATAAAACACAACACACATTCAATATTTTTTATAGAATACTTATCATCATCGTTGTCATCATACTATACTAAAGTAAGAAGATGCTAAGTCAAAAATCGAAAGACGAAGATGTCCATAAAATATAGAACGACCATTCACTTAAACATACTACTTGTATAGTATTATTCTTGTATTGAAAAGAATTTGAATTTACCTTCCAAAATTTAATAAAGTTGTATTGGCATGATACTAAAATGAGAAGAGAAATGTGTGCAATCAGCTATTCATCAAATGTCTATACTCAAACACATGGATGGCATACACATCTTGATTGACTTAATGTGAACACCCGATACAAATAAATTTTTATTGGGTTACCTTTGAGCTTTTCCACGGGGGACATTATGCGAAGACACTCACTTAAATGCTTGTATCTGGAACCTTGACAATTTGGAGAATGATATTCAGAAATTTTCCAAATTAAATTCAACAAACAAATTAAAGCTGTTGAAAATCTCAACTTCTTGACTTGGCTATTTCCAGTTAAACAATATTGAGGGGTTAGTTGAACACCCTTCGTTGAAAAATTACATTGTATACATAGAAAAACAATATGAAATATATATAGGTCATGTAGACTGTAGTATATATTAATTCTTGAACATCCGTAGTGAAATTTCAAATTTTGCCACTAACTCTCTAAGATGGATTCAAGATTTGAAGTTTATGAGTCATTGTAGCGATTTCAAGTTAATATGCAATAATAACTAGGTTCAAATTAGAATATTTATAGATATTTAATGACTTTTTTTAGTACATATACAGAGTTCAGCAAACACTACATGCAGAGTATATTTTTATGAATCTCCCTCTAACATTCTGAATCCGCCACTTTTTACATGACTACGTGCATCTTTGGAATCCGATTTATTTAGTCAAGTGAAGGTTCATGGACCAGCCTTATAGATGCAAACCTCTGGAAAATTATCTTTGAAAAGCCCAAAGTTAAAACCAGAAATACTCTTTTCTTTAGACATATTTGCAAAGTCCAAATGAAACCAAAATATCTAGAGGCAATTTGCACAAATAGCCAATTTTGATATCACCATTTAAGTCATTATTGAAAATTGAAATGCATAAATTTGTATTACAAATTTAGCCATTTCGAGATCAATTTCAAAAGACAAATAATGTCTGAACTCTAAAGTTATGTTTATGAAAGTTTAAATTCAGAAATCATTGACAAGGATGATTAAAGTTTTGGTTTCGTCAATCCTAAATGCTAGACATTTTTTTGTTTGAATTTTGATTCGACCATCTCAAACTTTCAAATAAAAATAATTAAAGTTATTCGTATGTTTGGTCACCTATATTGTGAGAAGTATTTATCCATAGAAAGAAAGATTAAAGAACAAATATTTTTGTAAAGAATGGTGAAATGAACTCAAATTTCAAAATTCGAATTTTTGAATTAAATTTGTTTAAAAAATTTGAAATTCAAATATGTAAATATGTTGACTTTCATTACAAGCTTGGAGTTTAGAATCCCAAAAAATGACAACTAGAAAAATTAAAATAAACAGCACACAATGGTCCAACTTCCAAATTCCAATCTTGTAACAAAAGCTAACCAATTCATCATAATTTGGCCCTACCTACCACAACAAAAAATTTATAAAAATTGGCGGCAAAAGTAAAATTATTAAATAAGTATTAAAATTGGTATTTATGATTTACCGCTAAAGTTGATCATAAATAAAAACATTTAATTTTGTTTCTTATTAACTAGAGTAATTCTCATATTGATGCATAACTTTAGAAATATACCATCTCTAGAATTGAATATAAATATATTGCCAATATATAAAAAATGACAATAGGGTGCATAAAATATTCTTTTGTCTTAATCTATGTGACATTTCACTTTAGGAATGTGAGGTAGACAAGTAGACGACCTATAATAATATTCTTCTATCTTAATCTATGTGACATTTTTGAATTTCAAAACTAATACATTTTTTTTTACAACTCAAACAAGTCTATTTTTGACAGTAATTTTTTAACATATTCTTCAAATATCTTGATTACGAATTCTTTAACTTAGAGTAGTATATTTTACATAGTTTTCAAATATGTAAATCTTATTTTTAAAAAAACTTAAGAATTTTATGCCCGAATTCACAGTCAAAACTAAACTATTTGACTCTTAAAATCCACCACATAAATTAGAACAGAGGGAATATATAAGCATTAATGATTATTTTCACTACTCAAATTTGTGATTTATGATTAAAGTTTTTTTTTTTTTTTTTTTTTTTTACAATTATCTGAACTTGTAGTTTCCACAAAAATCTCCACAGGTGGGCTCCACATCTAGCTTCTCCTCCACTTTTCCAGCCATATTTAATACTTTACCCGCCAAACCCACATAACCCGCTCTTCCATTTAGCGGGAAAATTTCAAAAAAATTCATTTCTACGAAAAAAAGAGAGGGAAATTCAAATACAAAAATTCAAAAAATAGTTTGTTAAATGCTATATATACGCACAGATCTCACTGAAATTGTAGCAAATTCTTATAGTCTGACTTTCAGTTTCTGTTTTGTAATCTGTCCCTTCTGCCAACTGTTTGACGAAATTCCTCAGTGAAAAAAAGAAAGAGGAACAATGTATGTTGTGAAGAGAGATGGTCGTCAAGAAGCGGTTCATTTTGATAAGATTACTGCTAGGCTGAAGAAATTGAGTTATGGGCTTAGTCCTGATCACTGTGACCCGGTGCTCGTGTCTCAGAAGGTTTGTGCTGGTGTTTATAAAGGGGTTACTACGAGTCAGCTTGATGAATTGGCTGCTGAGACGGCGGCTGCTTTGACTGCGAATCATCCTGATTATGCTTGTGTGAGTCTCTGATTTGCCTTTTTTAAATAGGGATTTGAATTTTTTATGGACAAGGTGAAAATTTGCGTAGTCTATAAAGTTGGGTTGCTCTTTGATTTGCTTTATGTCTATTGATGTGTTGAATTTGGAAATGATAGTTAGTTCTGGAATTTGGGTTAATTTGAGGTAAACGTATTTCATAATCTAATGAAATGGGTTCCAATAGTGGGAATTACCTTGATTATGCTTGTGTGTGTCTCTGATTTGCTTTATTTTTTATAAAACAATTGGGGGTATAGGTGGGGAAAAGGGAGATGGGATTATTAGGTGGGTAATTAAATTCTCATCGATAAGGTGAAGCATTTTAGGTAGTCAAGCAGTGAGCTATTCTCCGATTTGCTTTACATCTATTGATTTGTGTTTTGAGTATGTTGAATTTGGAAATGATAATTAGTTTCGGATTCTGTGTTAAATTGAGGTAAAAGTAATTTGTAATCTAATGAAATGGAGTCAAATAGTGGGAAATTGATATAGACGATTCGTATATCAATACTTTGACTATTTTTTATTTTATTTTTAAAATTGATAATATTTGATTGAAAATGGAATTTAAGATATTGATTTAATTTTACCTACCGTATTAGTAGTATTGAAATAATATATTGTATAAAACCATTGATTGAGAAACTAGTTTGATAGAGAAGCATTATATCAAACTTTATAAGTTGAAGTCTAATGATATAGCTAGTGAAATGTTGTATTGCAAATGTTTTGAATACTGTTTGATTGCATTCAATAATGTTTAACAACATTTCACTAGCTATAATCAAGATAAATTATTTTCTTGATTATTCAAATTGAACAAGTAAAAGTGATTGGAGGGAGTATTTATAATTGCCTTCAACCATTGGGAGAAGCAGTTGAATTTTTGGAAAACAAGATTACAATCTTGTTATTCACTAATTCAAGATATAGTTCTTTGGATAGCTCCTTTATTTTTTTTCTTGATAATAATGGAATCATGATATGTTTGAGTTGTTGTTGATTTCAATGTAAATAAACTAAATATGATTCCATTATTATCAAGAAAAAAGAAATAGAGCAGGAGCTCAAAGAATTATTGATTGAGCAAGTGAAAGTGATTCGAATGATTGTAGTTATGTGTATATCTTCATATTAATTATATATATTTAATTAATATGAAGATAGCTATGTAATTGGTTCAATTTGAATAATGAAGAAAATAATTTATCTTGATTATAGATAATAAAATGTGTCATTAATTGGAATGGGGTAGTAACTATTATGTTCTCTCCCTTTGCTGTTCAGATAGAGTTAAAGCTTCTGTTGAGGATACATCTAAATATGAGTTTTTGCTTTCTGATCATTGTGTTTTTAATCATCCATTTGCTTAAATGTACTTATGTTGCAGCTGGCTGCTAGGATTGCTGTTTCCAATCTGCACAAGAACACAAAGAAAATATTTTCCGAGACGTAAGAGCATTATTTGTCACCAGTATTTTTAATTCTTTGAAAACAATTGGTTGGCGTAATGATTGAGATAGAAAGGTGTTGCTTACAGTATTGTGATTTTCACAGGGTCAAGGACATGTACAACCATGTCAGTGAGAGATCTGGACTCAAGGCACCTTTGATTTCTGATGAAGTGTATGAGATTATAATGAAGGTATCATTGCCCTTTCTGAACATAATTTTGTTTAAGGCTATGGTGAGATTGCTCAAGTGAAAGCTTGTTTGTTTATTGAATAATATCTTAAACACAGTTGACTGGAGTAAGATACTGTAGAAAAGGTCATTGAATTTTGAAAGCACCAGTTTCCCTGAGTTTTTTGTGTCCCTTTATTATTCATATCAAAATATATGCATCCAGACTTGTTCCTATGCTCTTCACTTGATTATTGTTGACATAGCTTAGTTACCCTGAACACTGTACCTGTATTTCCATTTAACCTTGAAACAGTATAAAAATTGCTCAGTTGTCCATTTTTCATGCACATGACATGTCCTTGCTGCTACTAAAACCAAGTAGTGATGAGATTGTTGCCAATCTTTCTGCCTCTCATTAAGAATGCTGTGTTCCCTTTTCAGGAAATAAGACGTTTTGCTTTCTGTTAATTTTCAACCTTTTATCTTTAAATTTTTGGCTCAATAAAAACATGATTTACTAAGTTGTTTCCCAAGGTGGTATGCACATTTGAATGCTGATTAGATAGTTGTTTCACTGGTACTTTTGAAGTTCAGAGGACAGTTATTAACTTACTTGTCTTTGACACAGAATGCAGCTCGATTGGACAGTGAGATCATATATGACAGGGACTTTGACTATGATTACTTTGGTTTCAAAACCCTGGAGCGGTCTTACCTCTTAAAGATTGATGGGAAAGTTGTAGAAAGGCCACAACATATGCTGATGAGAGTCTCTGTTGGGATACATAAGAATGATATTGAATCTGCCATCAAGACTTATCATTTGATGTCTCAGAGATGGTTCACTCATGCTTCTCCAACTCTTTTTAATGCTGGAACTCCAAGGCCTCAAGTATGTCAATTTGATTAGGAAATAGCTTCAGAGCATAATTTCCCAACAAAAGTTGTTTAATAGTTTCTTCCTTGACTTGCAGTTAAGTAGCTGCTTCCTGATATGCATGAAAGATGATAGTATTGAGGGCATATATGACACTCTTAAGGAGTGTGCTGTTATTAGCAAATCTGCTGGAGGAATTGGAGTATCTGTGCACAATATTCGTGGTACTGGGAGTTATATTCGTGGAACAAATGGGACATCAAATGGAATTATTCCGATGCTACGTGTGTTTAATGACACTGCTCGATATGTTGACCAAGGAGGTGGCAAAAGAAAGGGTATGCTTAATTACTTGTCTGTATTAGATTTGTTATAATGGACCCAAGCCTTGAATTGATTTTTTCTGACAATTTTATGATGTGTATAGGTGCCTTTGCTATCTATCTTGAGCCCTGGCATTCTGATATATTTGAATTTCTGGATTTGAGGAAGAACCATGGAAAGGTGTAGTTACTATCCTTTATGTAATCAACTCCCAATATGTTGTATTAGTCTCATAGGACTAAGGCAGCTTAATCAAACTGTTCTTTTCACTAGGACTTTTGTAATCCTTTCATGTCATAAGGCTTGTAATTGCAAAACTGAACATGTCTATCTCTGCAGGAAGAGCATCGGGCCAGAGATCTTTTCTATGCTCTTTGGGTGCCTGATCTTTTTATGGAGAGAGTCCAAAGCAATGGGCAATGGTCTTTATTTTGTCCAAGTGAGGCTCCTGGATTGGCAGATTGCTGGGGTGAAGATTTTGAGAAGCTATATACAAAGTATGAAAGAGAGGTAAAAGCAAGTCAACTATTGTGATTAATTGCTTGCCGAGCTTGGAATCCTTGGATTACTTGATGTTTGTCAGCATATGATATTAATGATCCCATTTTGTCAATTCAGGGTAAGGCTAAGAAGGTTGTGCAAGCACAAAATCTCTGGTTTGAGATCTTGAAGTCTCAGATAGAAACTGGGACCCCATACATGCTATATAAGGTGAATTTAATATTGTTTATCTTGTTATATTTGTTATTGGATGCATTAATATTTTTTTTTAATCCTTTCTTCTGTTTGTTATCATAGGATACTTGTAACAGAAAAAGCAACCAGCAGAATCTTGGCACAATCAAGTCTTCTAACTTGTGTACGGAAATTATTGAATACACAAGTCCTACTGAAACTGCTGTGTGCAATCTTGCCTCAATTGCTCTTCCACGATATGTTAGAGAGAAGGTAGTTACAAATGCCATACACTTGAAAACATTGCTTGGTTTTAAGTTCTTTGTCCTGTTATTTAAGCACTTTTCTTTATATCTTGTAGGAGGTCCCAAGTGAATCACAACCATCTAAGCTTGTTGGGAGCAGAGGCTCTAAAAACCGGTACTTTGATTTTGACAAACTGGCAGAGGTTAGATTTTATTCTGTCAAATTGGCATTGTCAACTTCTGATGTGTCTTTAAGTTATTTATCTTGGATATCTGTCTTACTGTGTTGTATTTTTCATGTGAGACAGGTCACTGCATTGGTGACTACAAACCTGAACAAAATTATTGATGTCAACTACTACCCTGTTGAAACAGCAAAAAGGTCTAATTTACGACATAGACCTATTGGACTTGGGGTCCAGGGTCTTGCAGATACATTCATATTGCTTGGCATGGCATTTGATTCACCAGAGGTAAGTCACCCTCCATCCAACTTTTGTTTAACTGGTTCAATGGTGGCTAATCTTGTATTTTGTCTATGTGTAGGCTCAACAGCTAAACAAAGACATATTTGAGACTATATACTACCATGCTTTAAAAGCTTCTTCTGAATTAGCTGCCAAGGAAGGCCCATATGAGACATATGCAGGAAGTCCAGTAAGCAAGGTATACATTGTAGCTTTTGCTTTGGTTGATGATTTACTATGTGGATTGCTTGATTGGTTGTCCAGGACTTCTGAAAATTAAACTAGGCTTTAATCTTGCCCTTCTTGATAAAGTTCTTGATAAAGAATTGTGATTTTCTGTTAAATATGAAGGTGATATCCAAGAAAAGACAGTTAAAAATGTGCCAAAACTAGAACCTGATATTATGGGGGTAAAAGTTTGATGATTTGTCAGATGTGTGTTTGATTCACTATTGTATTCTGTTAAGATTGGACTTTTCTGTTCAGGGTATTGTCCAGCCAGACATGTGGGGAGTAACACCCTCAGATCGATGGGATTGGGGTATTCTCCGTGAAATGATTGCAAAGAATGGTGTAAGAAACTCACTTCTTGTAGCTCCAATGCCAACTGCCTCAACCAGCCAAATTCTTGGAAATAATGAATGCTTTGAGCCATACACATCCAATATCTACAGCAGAAGAGTTCTAAGGTTAATTTTGCTGCTTGATCCTTTATCTCAATGCTAATAGAGTTAATTTTGCTGTCTTCAGATTTTAACTATGTATGCTCTTTTCAGTGGTGAATTTGTTGTGGTGAACAAGCATCTTCTTCATGACTTAACTGAGATGGGGCTTTGGAATCCTACCCTCAAGAATAGGATAATTTATGATGATGGTTCTGTGCAGAAAATCCCAGAAATTCCAAATGATCTTAAACTCATATACAAGTATGGATTTCTTTATTGCATTGTTTTTTTTTTTTTCATGTTCATTTTACTTCAAATTCCATGCTTATACTACTTAATGATGCTAGGACTGTTTGGGAGATCAAGCAACGGAACTTGGTTGATATGGCTGTAGACCGTGGATGCTACATTGATCAGAGCCAGAGTCTCAACATCCATATGGACCAACCCAATTTTGGAAAGCTTACATCCCTGCATTTTCATACTTGGTCCAGGGTATGCTTACCATTTCACAATACAGTTTGTTGTTTCAATTGTATGATTATTGTGATTCATCATTTGTACTAGTTTGGATACGCTCTTGCTTGAAATTCCTGTGTGAAGATGGTCTTGTACATGCATTTGAATTTCAAACTTGTTACTGGCAGGGTTTAAAAACAGGAATGTACTATCTAAGATCACGCGCAGCAGCAGATGCAATCAAGTTCACAGTTGATACTTCCATGCTGAAGGTAGTAAACCATTACATCTTGTGCTCTCTCATCATAAACTCAATATGTTCATCGTTACAGAACAAATTTGGAACTTGAATGCAGGAAAAACCTGAGACTCCAGTTGATGAAGAAACTAAAATGGCCCAGATGGTGTGTTCTTTGAGTAACCGTGATGAGTGTATGGCTTGTGGAAGTTAGATCCTCCTATGCAGATAACCAGCAGCATTTTGAACTTTTGGCTTTTGTTATTTATCTCTCCCTGCCTGCTGGGAGAGCTTAGTATCGATAGGTCATATTGTGACATGGCTAGTATTAATGTCCCTGGTTGAATCTGGCTTTAACTCTTTGTACATATATTAGGTTATAGTATCTTGCTATTACAACCAACTTTGTATTTTCCTTATATTAGTTAATGGTAAACTTGATGAGTTGATCCATCTACACGTCTGAATTTGCTGTAACGTGTCTTAATGTATCAGTGATGATATTGTGTTAATGCCAAGAAAAACAGTTCTGGAATGCTTGTATTTCCTCATTGTTCATTTTTAAAAAAAGATATAAGTTAAATTTTAAAGAGCAACTTTCACATATAGCAAACACAATTCATATTTGTATGCTATAGCAAACATATATATGTACAATTCACTATACATATATAAAAAAAACAATTGTATAATTCGCTATATATATACAAATAAAGTAGTTGTATAATTTGCTATACATATACAAAAGAAAGCAGTTGTATACAAAAGATCAATTGTATAATCTGTGTATATATAAAACAAGAAAGAGATAAAGGCAAAAGAAAACTGGATAGAGAAATATTTGTATTGTATAATTAAAAGTGTATAGGACGAAGATATATGTATTTGTATGTGTATATACAATTTTCTCTCGTTTTATACAAATAGAAACGTAATTTATACATTTCGTTTCTATTTGTATAAGCGAGAGAAGCGAAGGTGGCAAGCGAGATTTGGGAAAGTGGCGAGTGAGATCTGGGAGGGGAGAGAGGGGAACGAAAATTATGTATATATACAATTTCCTCTCACTTTATACAAACACAAACGCATTTTATACATTTGTGTTTGTATAAAAGCGAGAGAGGCGAGCGAGATTGTCACCAAACGAGAGTGGCGAGTGAGATTCCATCAGGGAGAGTGGCGAAAATAGCAATAGTTTGCTATAGGGTACNGTACTATCTAAGATCACGCGCAGCAGCAGATGCAATCAAGTTCACAGTTGATACTTCCATGCTGAAGGTAGTAAACCATTACATCTTGTGCTCTCTCATCATAAACTCAATATGTTCATCGTTACAGAACAAATTTGGAACTTGAATGCAGGAAAAACCTGAGACTCCAGTTGACGAAGAAACTAAAATGGCCCAGATGGTGTGTTCTTTGAGTAACCGTGATGAGTGTATGGCTTGTGGAAGTTAGATCCTCCTATGCAGATAACCAGCAGCATTTTGAACTTTTGGCTTTTGTTATTTATCTCTCCCTGCCTGCTGGGAGAGCTTAGTATCGATAGGTCATATTGTGACATGGCTAGTATTAATGTCCCTGGTTGAATCTGGCTTTAACTCTTTGTACATATATTAGGTTATAGTATCTTGCTATTACAACCAACTTTGTATTTTCCTAATATTAGTTAATGGTAAACTTAATGAGTCGATCCATCTATACGTCTGAATTTGCTGTAATGCGTGTCTTAATGTATCAGTGATGATTTGTGTTAATGCCAAGAAAAACAGTTCTGGAATGCTTGTATTTCCTCATTGTTCAGTTTTTAAAAAAGATATAAGTTAAATTTTAAAGAGCAATTTTCATATATAGCAAACACAAAATTCATATTTGTATGCTATAACAAACATATATATGTACAATTCACTATACATATACAAAAAAAACAATTGTACAATTTGCTATACATATACAAAGAAAGTAGTTGTATAATTTGGTATACATATATAAAAGAAAACAGTTGTATACAAATGATCAATTGTATAATTTGTGTATATATAAAATGAGAAAGAGAGAAAGGCAAAAGAAAACTGGGCGAGCGAGACTGTCACCAAACGAGAGTGGTGAGTGAGATTCCACCAAGGAGAGTGGCGAAAATAGCAATAGTTTGCTATAGGGTACAATTAAATCAAAGTATATTTATAGCATTTAATTTGAATAATAGTTTGCTATTATATATAATTTTCCCAATTTTAAATAGAAATCATTATATTAACTTTTAAAATAAGTTTGTTAGTTGATATTTTCCCGCTATTTCTTTTTCAATAATAGATTATTATTTTTTTATAAAATTCAAGTCAATATTAAGAATAAATGATGTCTATAATAACTTTTATAAGCAATAAAGAAGTCAAAAAAGTATGAATAATTAGTTATTTTGATTTTTGCTGACTTAATATAATAAAGCATTGAAGAAAACGACATTACTGACCATTTTTTTAGTATCCCATGAATATCCAAACTCTTGTCAATTATTTGCATATTTTTGGGGTCTAATATTTGACTTTGACTTCCACTAATTGCGTAAACTAATTATGATATTGACAAATTATAATACTTTTATGCTTACATGTTATAAATTAAGAATTCATTTTTTATGACAAACACGACTATTTAACATGCAAAATATGGTTATTGCAACTTGTAAAAATAATTACACAATAGTATTAATGTAGAACTTTTTCGCATTATAAAAAGAGGGCATAATTGTATCATTTGATTAACGATAAATTCTTCCTTTTTTTTGTCAAACAGCTAACAAAAAAGTATAATTCTTTAATTTTTAATAGTTCAAAGGGTATATTAGCTTCACTTGACTAACCGTAAGAGCAATTTTGTCCCCCCTCCCTCCCCTCCAAAAAAAAAAGTGATCATATATAATTACTCTATTTTTAATAGTTTAGAGTCATTTTTATTCTTTATATTAAAATAAAACATTTACAAGCTGCATATACATTTATACTTCCTATAAGTTGTAATCATGTATATATTAACAAAAAAACATCATAATGTGTTTTTTATTTTAATTATTTGCGTTGACTTTATTTGATTAATTAATTTGTTATGTTTAGGAATTTTCAGATCAAGATGAAATCAAATTTGATATATTTTGCAATTTAAATAATAAAGCTTTAGTTTATTTGAATTCAATTATTTTATGGCTAAAAATTCATAAAGTTGGACCTAAACTAGCTAATACATATGGAACAATTCATGTCTCATGACTCATGAGTCATGATTATTACTTTAAAAAGTCGATTCAAATTTGTGGACAAAATTGATTTAAGTTTGAAATATTCGTTTATATAAGTACATGCAAAAGAAAATAATTATATTAATTAATAGGTGTGAGGAAGGTTTGACTTAACAAAAATTAGGAGAGATAAAAATAAGTCAAAAAAATATTGGTAAAAGGCGTTTAACCAGAACATGCATGATACATAATTGAGTATATGACCCTAGATAAAAAGATTATACAAAGATCGAAAATAAGACTGGAAAGTTAGTAGAGGATCGAGTGTGGTCACTCATTTGGTGGGATAGGCAAGGTGATAGCCCCATATCCTTTTCTTCTTACTAGTAGCAGTGTTTAATAATCGCATAATTTTTTATTGTTCAATGTTTTTTTTTTACTATATGTTGCTTCATTTTACTCTTTATCTTGTTATTTTGCTGTTTTTTTTTCTTTCTTTTTGCTATCTTTCTTTGAATAACTATCGGAAATAATTTTTCTATCCCACAAAAATAAAATACACTAAATATATATTTCACCTTTGTCAAACTTCTTTGCGAAATTGCACTGAACATGTCGTTGTTATTATAATCAAATACAATATTTTTATTTTTTGAATAATTAGTAAGCATTAGGCTTATCACTTTTCTCGTGAATAGATTATATTCTTCCTTTTTAGGGTTGGGGAAGAAGTCTGATGCATGCACATCTAATACAAGTGGACTTATGTTTATTCAATATGATGAAAAAAATTTCGGAAACATAATTATCATTAAAAAAGAAGAAGGAAAAGAACAAAACAGAAGTCTAAGTAACTCCCAAGAATGTATATACATTAATGGAAAAAAAATGGCCACAAAATTTTTATAATATATTTAATATTATAAATTATTTTTTTAATAATTATTTATAATATTAAAATTTTAAGTTTTAAAATGATTTTATTTATTATTAAAATTTTATCTCTAATCAAGCAATTTCATAAACAAATTGAAAATGAGAATATTACTCTCTGGAGTAGTGTACTTGCAATATGTGGAGGAATTTTTTCTTTTTGATTTTCTAATTAGTATTCGCTATAATTGGAATTCGACTAATCTTAATTTACCTCAAAAAATTCATGCACTTTAAAGAGTAAATTGCTCGCAATAACAGATACTCATTCTCGAACTTCCATTCGATATAACTTTTTGATGAGAATAATACTAGGATAAATAATCTCTTGAAAATCCTTATATCACATCTCTTATTTTGCACCAAAATTAGTTTAGTGCTCAATAAAATACATTAAAAATTACGTAAGTTTATATTCAATTCTCAACGAAGGCGATTACATAACACTAAATAATTTCTTCTTATTTTCAAATTTGTTAGACAGAGTTATGTAGTATTTATACTAATGAAATATAGCAAGTAAAATTAATTTAAATGTATGCAAATTGAAGTAAACACCACACTACGATTATATATATGTATACTCCCTCCCTCTTTACTTGTCAAATATTTTCTAATGTGATTTTCCTTTTTACTTATCAGTTTTGACAAATCAAGAAAAAATAATTTTTATTCTTCCTATTATGCCCTCAATTTATTAATATTGAGTTAATATCTTTGAAAAATATACTAATGAATAAATATGTTTAAGATTCTATTGATTAATAGGGATAAAATTAGAGCTTTCAATATGGGTTGGCCCACCCCATCCGGGCTAACCCATACAACTTTGAAATTTGACGGGTTAGGCCGGGCTAGCCCATTTTTGATGTGGACCAAAAAATGATCGGCCCANTATTTTCTAATGTGATTTTCCTTTTTACTTATCATTTTTGACAAGTCAAGAAAGAACAATTTTTATTCTTCCTATTATGCCCTCAATTTATTAATATTGAGTTAGCATCTTTGAAAAATATACTAATGAATAAATATGTTTAAGATTCTATTGATTAATAGTGATAAAATTAGAGCTGTCAATATGGGCTGGCCCACCCCATCCGGGCTAACCCACACAACTTTGAAATTTGACGGGTCAGGCCGGGCTAGCCCATTTTTGATGTGGGCCAAAAAATGATCTGCCCAGCCCACAAGTCCGTAGGCCGTCACGGGCTTGTCGGGTTAGCCCTCTTTTCGTAAAAATATATTTTTATAATTTTTTTAATTAAATTATAATTTAGAAATATTATCATAAATATCGACAAGATAATATTACATGGTGCTAGTGTTACGACTTGTTAATCAAATTCGTAAATAAAATTATCTTTATAATATTTATTAAGTTTGATTTCAAGTAAAAGCATAAATAGCTAAATAAAAAAATTAACCTAATTGTTTTCCAATGATCATAAATAAACACAAACACTATGACAATATTCCACAGGCTACGGCCTATGTAGTGATTCCTAGAAATTTTAGGAAATTTTTATTTTATGTAATACATATTTTATAAACATAATTTGTATTTAAATTGTAATATTTCAAACTTTAAACTGGTTTTGAGTTTAGACTCTTGTTATTTTTAATACTCTATTTTATTTTTAACTAATTTTTATTTGGTCCACGGGCCGGCCCTCTCTATATTTCTCAAGTTCCACAAATCAGCAGACTTATTCAAGCAGGGCTAAAAAGCCCTTTTCTTAAATGGGCTTCAAAATCGTAGCCCAACTCTATCAAATCACGGGTTAGGCCAGACCGGCCCAACAAGCCTAGTCCATATTAACGATTCTAAATAAAATGATAAACTCATTATACCAATTATTATTTTTTTAATAGGTATGTCAAGTTAAAATTTAACAACTAAAAAAAGGATGGAGGGACTATTATTTTTTTAAAAAAAAACACACACATATTGCATGTGTGATAGTTACAAACCGCGTTATATTTCACAGACTTTGACTGAAATCAGCGTTGACCAACCATTTATCTCTTTAATAAAGGCTTTTCGGCGTCAGCACCGTCAATCTCCGTCGACAACGAAAATTGACACCGCAAAACGTTATAGATTTCCCATTTGACTCTTTTAAAACTGTTTCAATACTATTTGATTAAATTTAAATTCGCATATTATAGTATCTATTTAAATTCGCATATTATAGGAAGGTCCTAAAAAGGAGTTAAAAAACCTAATTAATTAAGAAATCACGATTCGTAATGTACGCGTTGCATTTCTTAATTTAATGAAAATATTGGATATGTATGACAGTATGAATGTTTTTTTATGGTTTAAATATTTTGGAATTCCTTAAAAGAAAATATCATAATATAAATATAGAGTATAGGGTATACAATCATTTATAGTTAGAATATTCTAGAAAATCTATTATATATATATTTAGAAAACCAATTTGACAAATTTCTTTCAAAATATTTACAGTAGCTGGTCACTACTCTATTTTTAGAGTTATCTTTTAGTCAATGGTCTTCCAGAATATACTTATAAAACTATTTATAGGATAAGTCTCCATTATTATAATTATAATTACACTATATAGTATTAACTCGTGATCGTTACAATTCACATATTGCCTGTTTGAATCATTTTGGTCCCATAAGACCAAGTCATCTTAATTTTTTCAAATTCATTTTTTTTATAAAATTGTAAAAATATAAAACAATTGATCTTTCACCAAAATCAAATAACGTGGCCCATGCTGGTCTCAAGCACTTTTCCTTATCTTATATGGTACAAAATTAGATTAATCAAAATTTCACAATAAATATTAAATATCGAGTAATAAATTAATAAATAAATAAAAATTATTATGATATATGCTTGAATTATCACATACTTAGAACTATCACAATATATATAATCAAAGATATCACTTTACTGCTGAATTAGTCAAATATTTAAAATTAATTTATCATATAAATGTCTGATAGCTGAAACTCTCTTAAAAATAGATTCACTGTTCCTGACAACTAATAATTCAGATATGTAACGATATGAAAACATTTCATAGATAAGGTATGAAAGTCAACCGAATATGATAATTTAAATATGTTTTAATTTATTGAAGTGGAAATATGTATTCACGTAAAGTGCTATTTGACACCTCTTTTGCACAAAAATAGAATCAGCTATTCAATTAATTGTGTCTTAACACATAGATAATATAATTTAAATATAAAAAATATATATAATTTATCTTAACTCAAATTATAATGCAGATATCAATTATTGAACGATTTTTTTTTAAAATAAATAAATAAAATGGAATGGGTTGTTCATGTCAGCCTTTAGCCAATATTGGACTTAACGCCCACTGACAAAAAAACAAGGGCTAAAGATTCTCATCCTCAATTTATTACATCTCCCTTCACACTTACTCTTCACACTAAGCTTCTCCAAAATAATATTCCCTCTCCATTTTAATTTAGGTATCTTATTTTTTAATTTATTTTTTTAAAAAAATAATTTTCATACTTAATATTAACTTTTAAAATTATATTTTGTGAGATTATACTAATTATATTATTTATATATGTTAATAACATTTTACATAATGTAATTATAATTCTAAATTTAAATATATATATATATATATAGTCAAATCTTTCTGTAATAGTTCTCGCTAACTATTTGTTCAACTTGATAGAAAATCTATCTAGCCCATGAGTTGACCAACCGATTCTAGTACTTCTTGTAGATTTGATTTAATTTTCTTTATAAACCTAAGTTTTCTATAATAAAAATAAAATAAAATTCGAGTTTACTTTTTTTTTCTTTTGTTTTTTAGTATACTTTCAACTCCCAACTTCAGCTGCCTAAAATCTCTCTATATATAACGGTTTGTTCAAGGAATCCTTAAAATAAACACAACAACTTAATTTGCTACTTCTTGTCAACTTTCTTGAAACTCAATTTGTTTTCTATCTATTTCTCTTGCTGTGCAAATTTTCCGGAATGAACCTACGGAATGTTTAGTGCATCAGACTGTCGATATTTAAATTTGTCATTTTATATATAGTAGTAGTATTTGTTAATACTATTGTATACAACTAGCTTCTTCTTTTTGTGTGTTACATGTGTATATTCAAGGTGGCGAATTATAGAAAGAAAGGGAATTATAAGGCAATTATAAGAGATGATGAAGAAGAAGAAGGTGGGATTAATAATAATAATAATAATAATAATATTAATGTGATGTTTTCTGGGAATATTAATAGAGAAGAAGAGATGTCTGTGATGGTTTCTGCATTGACACGTGTCATTACTGGTGAAGATAGAATATTAAATCAAGAAAATAATAATAATATTATTGGTTCTTCATCTTTGAATGAATTTTCTGGAGGTGTTGGAGAAAAAAGAGGACGTGAAGAGCAGCAATATTTCTTGTCAGATATTATTAGTTCATCAACAGGTATGCAAAATAATTCTATACTTTGCTTCTTATTTTATTTCGTTTGTAGGACTAAATTTGGAAAACATATTGAAATATGTTGATTCTTTGAATTTTGTATCTTAACTATGAGGTGTATATGTGAGTTTTCTATCTGAACTATCACTAGATCAAATGTTTATCGAACCGCACCTTAACTATCATGAATTGTTTACTTTTTCTATCTGAAATATCACCATCGTTTACGTAGAAAAAGTGAAAAACAGATAGTTGAAGTATGTTTCGATAAATATTTGATGATAATTCAAGTATAAAACTCAAAATATTAAATTAAACTAGAATACTTTAAGTGTGTTTTGACCCTTTACTCTCTTTTTTTAATGTATACAAGATAGAGTTTATTAGCTGATTTTGGGGTGAGTCATGTACTTATTATTTATGTATAAAATTAATACGATATTTAACTTGTAATTTAAAAATTCACATAATTAATGCATATATAAATTTGAGATTCTAACTCCGCTTTAATTAGAAGCATCTGCTCTTCATCTAGAAGTAATAAAAAACCAACTAGCATGTCAATATTGTATGAAATGTAAATGCATGCAAGATAGCATGAAGTAAAGACTAGAGCCTCAAATTTTACTTTAGGTCATGTTAGTTTATTTACTTTAGTTTAATCTTTATGTTCTTTTAAGAGTATAGTTAAGGAGCCTAGTCCTTACATATAATACTACTACTAATAATAAACATATCATTATATTTATCGACCATTTTGTAGTATATATAATTAAATATGAAGCAAAAGGAATTTCATTTTGGACTATCAAGTTATCTTTATTTGATGAACAGGTAACATGTTTTATTTTTAAAACTATAAATTTCACAGTATAACAAAGCTTATACATAGATATCTTTTGAGTAATCTGATAACACATTTATACTAACAAGGTATATATATATATAACAACTAGACATTCCCTTAAATTTGTGTTTTATGTTAATAGGTGGTGAAGATTCAAGCATTAATAGAAGTATTGCAAGCAACACACCAACAACAGAAGCAACATTCATATACAGTACTACTCCAACATATGATCATAATAATAACAACAACAATGTTATTGATTATAATCAACCAAGAAGAAGATATAGAGGAGTGAGACAAAGGCCATGGGGAAAATGGGCAGCTGAAATTAGAGATCCATACAAAGCTGCTAGGGTTTGGCTTGGAACATTCGATACTGCTGAAGATGCTGCTAGAGCTTATGATGAAACCGCTCTTAAATTTAGAGGTAGCAAAGCCAAACTCAACTTCCCTGAAAATGTTAGGCTCTTGCCTACTTCTTCAATCCCCCGTCAGGGATTTTCGATGGAAAAACAGTCTCCGGCAAGCACATTTCCTACGAATTCCGTGGAAAATAATATGGTATTTTCAACGGAAAAACAGTTTATGACGGGCACATTTCCCACAAATTCCGTGGGAAATGTACCTGTTTCTAGTATTATTTCTCCTAATACTCTTTCAACTCTCTCTTTTTCCCCTAATAGTAATCCAATAGTTCACACTCAGTTATCTAATAGCAATAGTAACATAAACACTCAGTATTTCTTGAATGGTGATTTTCAAAGGGGGCATTCATCTCTGAGCTTGTTAAACCAATCCATGTTTTCTACTACATTCCAGTATTCTTCTTCTTCTCCATCGTCGTCTTCTACTTCTCAAGTTCCTGTTGTTCCAAGTATGTATTTTTCAGGTTCTCAACCTACTAGCCAGAGTAGTGAAAGTGATTTTCGGGCTACTTCGTCAGATTCAGCTCATCACCCTTCTTCTTCTTCAAGATGATCTAGTAGAAGTGACTAGTTAGGGTTTTATGTTTATCACTTAAATGTGATTTATGAATGGATTGTGGCATAATGACCCATGTAGGTGGACAAAGTCCTGTTTTTCCATTTTGTTGTGGGAGCTTATAAAATGAGAGTTATTTTTGGAAATTTCTTTGTTTTACCAAAGAATATACAAGTTGATGATGAAATATGCGATGATTATAGCATAAACTTTGTCATCCATATTCCATATGTAGGTATTTATTAACTAGATAAGAATCAAAAGAAATTAAAGCTTTTGAGTACACAATTATCTTAATATATGAAAGATACTATAATTGTATTCATTAGAAACACGTAAATAAGAGGTGATCAAGCTGGTCCTAACAAATGTTATTAAAGGTAAAATGTGGTTGCTAAGATTAAATAGTTCTCAAATACAAATTAAAACACAATAATCTTCTTGAGATAAGTTGAAAAAGAAAGTCTCACATGAAATGAGTTAGATGGAGCAATCCAAGTCTCAATTGGATTCTTCCTGAAAATACCTCTTCTGTGCATCTTTCTCGTGGATGGAACAAAACAAGGAGGGCAATACCCAGCTTAGGGTGCTAGTTGGAGCAATCCAAATGCTCGATAGAAAATAAAATCGTATAAAATGCATGTATAAACAAACACCTTAACATACTCTTGCGTAAATAATCCTCATCGCGACAAGAAACTCGTGAATGCACGTGTTATCTAAACGGGCTTATATTCCACAATGGAATAAAAATATTTAGCATGCAAATACTTGAAGAAAATGAAAGGTCGAAAATGTATCAGCTTTCATTCAAGCAAAATACAAACAATTCTCAAAGGAAGATGATGCATTGCCTTAGACCAGTCACAAGGAAGTCTAAACTTGAAAGTATAGAAGATAAGATGATAAAGGTATTTAAGTCACCAGCAATCTGATGGCATGAGGACGGCACATGATTGATATCAACCTAATATATTTTTCAATCATCATCTGATACTATTTGATGAATAACTGGAGGAGAATATTAACCTGTGATCTCTTAGCATCGCTGATAAACGTTGTTGATAACAATGAATAAAGCAGCATCAAGAGAATACAAAACAAGAAAAAGTTTAAGCCAGGGAAGTTGAGGAAAGCGAGCAGGCAGATGAAGATAACAGGGGTGGAAGGATTGATACTACAAGCTTTTTCCACTTAGAGGGTCGGGCAGCCAGACTGGAAAACGATTTCAGTTTTGTCACATAACTGCTCCTTGATATCAATTACCATAATTGATGAGCTACCTTTGGAGTCCTGCCAATATTTCAAGCCCTTATTGCAGCTTTGTGCACCATTGTCTCCTTGTGAATTTGGTGGCAACTCTTCTCAACAAGGTCAAGCAGCTTTTCCAAATTAGAAGCCCAGGAATTTAGTATGTCATTGCTGTCTTTTGCAGGTTGAAAACAGACTATACCCACAAGTCTATCAATCTTTGCGACAAGTGCTTTTGATACAACCATTTCTGAAAGGTGTTTTTCGGCTTCCTGAGATGAGAGAACAAAAGATGAGGATCACCAGATGTTAATGAGTAAAACACGCAATCTCAATCGGATCAGATGGATACACAAGATGATCAGGAAGATCATGTGGAACTGGATAGCAGACATTCTCCAGCGATGAATTAGTTTACTTAGGCAGCCACAGATCACAGTTTTCAGTTTTTAAACCCACTCAAACTAATACCTATCTATACTAGCAATATTAATTGACAATGGAGCTTTTGGAATTTGGGGTACTATTAAAATCTAAATTTAAAGACTAGCTATCAAGAGGGCTCTAATTTGAGAGCTTTTAGTAGCTCTCACAGTAATTCAAGTCAACTGTTTATTATTCACAACATCATGATTTTCTTTTCTTTTTTTCCTTTTCCTGCAAAAATGGAGCATAATTTTCACGCTATTCATGAGAGATACAAGTGCTAGTGATGTATGCTACAACACAGATTTTTCAAGATACAATGTTAGCGACACCTGGGGAAAGAAAACAGTTACAATGCTATTTGTTTGGGGTTTTTTAAATTTTAACTCACAATGTTCTTGCAGCATACATGTTTTGCAGTAGAGAATTAATCTTAAGGAAATTTATATATATTTCAATAGTAAATGTATAAAAGAACATCTCAGATGTGATGTATAATGAATCAGGAACCATGAATACCAACCTGAATGGAAAGGCACAATAAATCTGCTAATCTCTTCAAAGTTATTCTTGAGTAGTATTTTGAGACAACAAGAATGTTCTGCAAGGAAATAATCATAGGAAAAATGAATCAATAGAAGCCATTAAAAGGAGCAAAACAGAGACTTGCAGCATAGGGTATTACATGCTCTATAACTCTCAGTCTGAGATCTTCAGCTGCCTTGTCACCCAAAGAGCCACCAAGCATATTCTTTTCATTTTCAAACTCATCCTTGAAAGTATTCCATAATGATGTCCATTGAATGACTTCCATGGTAATTAATTGTTTCAGAAGCAGCCTAAAACAAAAGAAAAGGCAGATACTAATAAACCTTAGGCCAAAACTGTTTGCCTACTGGAGCAGAAGGAAAGAGGAAAATTGCAAATTTTCATACAGTAGCTGTCCCATAAAAGATGAGAAAAAATTCAATTATTTCGCTTCCAGGTTAATAATTTGAGACTAAAGATGATGCCAACAATACCATATGGCTAATTCTTCCAAAGCCATTGCAAATTATTTCCTACAGAGTTTATACTTCGAAACAAAAGTTTCGAAACTAAACTTTGTTAATAAGGCATTAATAATCAAATTAAAACATTTTTTTTATTGATGGTAATCAATAATGTGTGCTAAAAGTTCATAAAGAGCAGCCTCACCACTAAACTAGTTACTATATTATACATGATACCTTCTTGTAGAGGTTTTACTTAAAAACAGCAGTTTTGAGAAACTATACTTTGTTACTTTAGAAGAGATAATTATGTTATGATAATCTTCTTTTAGTACTTGTACAGAAACAATATTTTGCTGAAGAAGCGGCCTAGTAAAGAGTGATATTCTTTAAATCCACAAAAGGGCAGACTCACTACTCAATTTATTCAGACAGATGCACACTAAAAATTATCAAACATTTCAGGTGATTGCATCTAATCTTGACTATGTATTCAAGTCATTATGAGAACAAACACAATTTTACTTTGATAAAGATAATTATTATCATACAGTAGAAAATTCATATCTAGCTTGCATAAAGAGATATGTAAGCTCAATCATGGGGTTTCTTCTCCACTTTATCACAATACTTTACAACCTAATGACAATTGATACAGAAGGAAGGATGTTTTCCAGAAAGGGTGCTGATGATGGTTGGAAAGCTTTGGGAAACATCTTTCCCCATAAGCTCCTATGGACAAATGAAAGATAATTGCTTATCCTCAGTTCCATAACAAAATTGGGCAAGTAGGGTTATCAACAGAACCTGAAATGAGGAATCTCTGAAAGATTCTTGTCCTCCAAAGTTGAGTTATGAAGACTTGATTGCATAGGATCATGCGGTGACAATACCAAGTACCAGCAAATTTTCCTCAGCACCTGAATAATATAGAAAAAGGATTCAGAATAATTTAGGGGTATTCAGAGATCCTGTGGCTCAGCTTATCGTGTAGCTCTTAAGTAGCACATAATCAAAAATTTCTTTTGGATCGTTTTGACAAAGCTGAACTAGATGTATCTGGTTATTATTGCAATCCCTTTCTTTATCAATTTGGGGGGGAAATGCATTAACTCAAGCTCCACTTAGGTAGGAACTGTTTGCCGTTTAAGTTCTGAACATATTGGATATGTCCATCATACAACACATTTTATTCCCAATATACCAGGTTGCTCTATGTTAATTGGCCCCTCAAACATCTTAACAATTTCTTTAAAACTATCAGCTTAGCATAGATGTCTATTGATTTCTAAAGAAATTGTTTCAGGAGTAGAAAAGCCAGCACTAATTCATCAGAAAGGGATGGACTTGAACAAGCATATAATAAAGTGGTTCCTTCGTTTTATTTCTTTTTCCCAATCATCTTCCTGACAAATGAGAAGGATTTCTCTTTCTTTCTTAGCTTAAAACAGACTATATGCAGAAAACAAAGGCCTTGTTTTTGGTGTAAACAAGAATGTATAGAGGAGGTCGAGCAACTAGTAGATATAGGATCTTTGTAATTAGCCTTCCTAGTCCCTCTATGTACGAATTTTTGGAGGTCACCAGCATATCCTTAATGCTGAGGAATACAACATTACTACTTTCAAAAAAAAAACAAAGGCCAAGTTTGCTTCCGCTTAGTGGAGGTTTGAATCCGAATCATTCATATATCAACCCACTTAAGTACATTTATTATTCTTTACAACTGTTTGCTCTGAAGATCTGATTCTTTCATATATTATAGATATAGTTTCAAAATCATTAAAACATATACTTAAAAACTTCTGTGAAGGCAACCTTTTACTAATCTTCCCAGTGCCAATTTACAACCACCACCAACTTCCAGTCTTCCACTGTCATCCACCACTACCAATCTATGTTGCTCGGACTCTTCAAAAATGTAGACAGGTGTGTGTCGGATCCTTAAAAAATGTTGACGGGTATCAGTCGGATCCTTCAAAAGTAGTACATTTGTGAAGGATCTGACATGGGTGCGGAATCATTTTTGGAGAGTCTGAGTAACATAGCAGCCAATTATCTAAAGCACATTGCCAGCTCAATTAGTATCTCAAAAAATTGAGCAAAACAACAAAATTTCACTTTCTTTTCTTCTTTACAAAACTAATGCATTTCCGTATGTCAGAAAAAGGAAGATCTCGGTATCGATTAAGTACATTAACATTCAAAACCTTCTTTTACTTGTGTCACCAATGTTCATTGACACTTAATATCGCATGTTGATGTTATACATTAGTTCTCTGTTTAAGATGATAATTCAAGGATGCAATCTTTAAAAAAGAAGATTTGCATATGAATTGCACAGATTACCATAGCACCTCAAAAATATAACTGAATTAGGCTTACTGGTATCCACTGTGCTGGGTTTTCTTTTACAGAAGGGATCTCATAAATGGCCTTGTAACAGCGACATATCTCAAGGTAATCATTGTTCTGAAAGTGATACCTGCAGCATCGGGATAAAAGTAATTATTGTGACAAGTTTAAGACATACAAATACAATGAAAAGTTCCAGATGCAACAACAGCAGTCTCCATCTTTCTAGTAATAGAATTGACAAACTTGTAAATCAAAGACGAAGTAATCCAGGTATGATTAAGTGCTTGCAACAGTGAGCCTACTCACACATAAAACTTTCTTTGAAGGGCATGAGACTTTTGTTGGAAAGGAATTTCCCACTTCACAACCAGGCCTGAACTTGAAGAGCTCTGATTTTAACAAGGTCATAATGGAAGATTGAATAGCTTATGCTGTTCTCATGAAGTGTAGGTCACTGTTAGTCACTTTCTAACTGTTCAGGGATGAAACCAATAGTCAATCTTTCCATGGCTTAAGAAGTTCCCCATTAGGTTAACCAGAGGATCAAGACTAAAATCCTCAGCTTCAGGTAAGCCAGAGCGTCCTGCTCGAGTATGATATCAATTACAAGGTAGAAGAATGACTTGAAAGAGAGGAGGGGTTAAGCCAATCACAAAGGTTGATTCAGATTTATGAAATATACCTTTTGCCACTCTCTCAAATGGATGACAGAATCCACATACTAACGATTATCATGCAAGCGAAAACCAATGCCAAAAAGATTTTGGAGGGAAAAACTAGTTTAGAAAGAAGTATAATTGACCTTCTAACAGCGTAATATTCCAGTCCCAGTGCAATCTTACGATGAAACTGGAAAGTCCAATCGATCAATCAATCAACTATGCTTTAATTCCAAACTAGCTGGGATCGGGAATGCAACATTTTCACTATGCATCAATTCCAGACTAATTGGAATAAGTAATGTAGCCTTTTCAATCAGACCATTTCATTACTGGAATTGAAGTCCATTCATAACAAAAAAATAATCCTAAAAGACAGGAAATGAGAACTATCGCTCTCAAATACACATCTTTGCAGAATTTGAATGAGGTTGGCATAACATCACAAGAATGAATATTATCTCTTTATGGAAAATATAAATCTTTTGTGTACAAGGCAAGTATCAGCATTTCCCTTGATGTTACCGAATAGTTGATAACAGTAACAAGTTCTACATTGTATAATTGTCAAACCCCACCACCATAAGGCCGATTAACTTTCAAAAAATTGCAAGAAATCCAAATTCATTTATAAGACAAACCAAATTATATGCAAAATGAGGACAGTCAAAATGTTTCACTGGAATGCACATTATGGACACATTCAATTGTAATGGGGCTTGCACTACAAAAACAAGACAAACAAACATCAGAAAAATATGGAGAGTCATAAAGTTTTCACAGAACGCACATGTTAACCTTATTCAGTAGTAAAATGCGCAATGAACATCCAAAGGTCAGGATGCATTGAAAATCAACTAAGAAGCAAGTCAGTGAATTTTTTCAACACTAATCCGTTCAAATTAGGACCTGGTACAATAATCAGTGAACAAGGCCTAGCTCAAGTGGCAAAAGGTGGAGGATTTGTGGCTTAGGTCTCAGGTTCAAGCCCCACACCATGCAAAGCAAAGCCCGGTATTTAAGTGGAGAAGGGTAGAGGGGCAGGCCCATTATCCACCGAGTTTAGAAGGCTGTGATTAGTCCAAAGGGCGGGTCACAAACGGATTTCTCGGTTATCAAAAAAAAAAAAGATAGAATCATCAACTACAAGTTTACAACTATTAATCTGTTCAACTTATGAGTTTGGCATAAATATGGTGAGCCCCTGAGCGCTTAGGGAAAGAATGGTCTAGGTTATCATCAAAATCAAGAAAAAAATAACTCGAGGGTACACTCCACATAAAATCATAACTCACCTAATCATCAATTCATAGTAAATCCGCTTCAACTCTAACAATGATGGAATATCTGGAGCAGGCTCTTTGACTACATTATCACCTTCTTTTGGTTTCTTCTTTTCTTTAGAAGGATCGGCTTCAAACACTTTGGGATTGATCTTTCTTGAGAGTATTTGTGCACGCACATAATCTAGACTATCCAAACAGAGACGCACCTGCAGAGTTCAGCATTACATAACAAACACAAAGTCATGCTTCAGTTTTCTGTAGAAAGAGAGGGATCAATAATACATACTTGTTCCAGAATAAAAGCAATCTTCTCTGTTTTTGCCATTGCTCCAAAAGTTTCAACCTGTCCATCAACATACCCATCCATGGGAACATTGCAAGTAAGTAAATCCCAAAAAGCTTCCAATAAAAACTGTTGTTCAGTTTGACACTGATCACTAGAGCAAAAAGATCAAGAAGTCACCAAGGAGAAGGTCAACAATTACTGACCGCAACTTCTTGCATCAAATTAGCAGCCTCGGCAATGAGTCCTTGTTCTTCTTTAATTTTTGCAAGCTTCTTAATCAGACGGGCTCTCTCAATTTCAACATATATCTACATGCAAGATTAAAGTCGCTCGGTGGGAAAGAAAGACAAAAGGAACCATACTGTTCTAATCTAAAATAACAACAATAAAAAAGCAGACAAAAAGAATTCTTACTTTTCCTGCAGCTACATTGTTAAGGGTCTTGATGAGTTCTATCTTAGTTTCAAGATCAGGTGTCTGGTCAATATACTGCATTGCTTGTTGGACCATGGCCTGTACAGCCTGCACAAGTCCAAATTAAAGAACACTTAACAACATTATTATACAGTGGTATAGGACAGACAAAACCATGAGATCATCCATCCCCACGGGAGAAGCACCGCGTCTCACAGGTTTCTCATACCAATGGATAGTTCCACATACAATATGCTATGTAAAGAACGGCTGTGCACATACACACTTGGCATAAGCAACAGACAGGAGCATATATTCAACAGTATCATGGTAATCAAACTTTCCAAGGCAAATAAGCACATGATTAGTAGCCAAGCATTAACACAAATACATGTCACCACATTACACATCTGATCATGCCAATGATGAATGAACTACACAAAAGGAAAATCCTCTCCTCTACACAAATGTGTATGACTTTTAATGATTATTTCTGATAGGTAAGTAAGCAAACATTAGAAAGCACCAACACGGTGCAAACCAATTTTACTGAAGTCTGCATTAAAGTCTCCCTCAGGCCCTCACCGTTTTCAATTATCCTTCCTTTCCAATTCTCACTTATTAAACCAAAGATATCAATTGTTCACAACATAAACTAGAGTTTTGAACTACACACTAAGGAATGAATAATTTCTTTGACATTCATAAAATCCCTACATGTTTGAAAGAAAAAAAGGTATCAATAAATCCTTTATACTCCTTTCATGAACTTCAAACTAACCAAGTGAAAGTGGGATTTTGACAGCTCTTCCCTGAAGTATGTCCTTAAAAAAACAATTAATCATTTGGTAGTGCAGTCCGACAAGATTTGGAAAAATTGGAAAACAGAACTAGATAGGATAAATTTTGTTTTCGAGGGCAAGGGGGATTGAAAAGCATTTATTCATTTCTGACAATTCTAATGCTAGTTCAAAATTTCCAATAACATAAGATACATATATAAATGAACAAGCATTTTGTTATACCTCAATACTTCTAAATGTGCACATTGTCCTCCTTACTGATGGAAGTTATCCTATAGATGTTGTATTCATGCCTGTTCGAAACGCGAATCATTTTTTTATTTATTATTTTTCAAAATTCCCAATAACATATGATCCATATATATATATATATATATATATATATATATATGAACAAGCATTTTGTTATAGCTCAACATTTCTAAATGTGTTAATACCTATTGTCCTCCTTACTGACTGACATTTTCAAAATTCAGCACACTAATCTCAGTCTATTCAGGCTCATTACATTCTGCTACAAGGACACACATATAGTAATAAGAAAAACGATACCTGTTTCAATTGTCCACGACGCTTAGACAATAGAACAATCTGCTCATTAAGTGTAGTCCATGCACGAGCCTCAAAGCAGAGCTGAAGAATATCAATGGCAGATTTCCTCGTACCCGCAACATCTCCAGCTTGCCTCATCTGCTTCTCCACATTCAACAGTATCTCTATTTTCGCCTCCAAATTCCTATCACCTTCCTGAAATTGAGCAAAATTGAACAAAATAAAACATTGAATATACCGAAATGAGATCTGAATCGAATGAAAATACAGAGAAATTCAACAGGAGAATAGTAGATTACCATTTTAAATTCGATCGACGTGAACCCTAAGAGAGAGAAAGTTAGAGTATGGAGTGTTGAAGATGGTCTCTCTTACTGCTTTTTTGAGTCTATGCTGCTTTTGTATTTTTCTCCTTTTTCTCTTTTCTTTCAATTTCAATGTAGTTTTCTTGTACAAGGGGTTAGGAGATAATGTTGCAAAGACTTTATTTTCACTTAATTACACATTTTTATTGCGGAATTATTATTCTTTATCCTTCCTATTAAATAATTTCTTTCTATACGTATTAGTATATACAACATGAATAATAATATATTGATGTAATTCCACAAGTGAATTTTTATAAAAGTAATATATATGCAGATGTTATCATTATAAGATAGAGAAGTTTTTTTCCATAAACAAATGCATCTTAGTGTGTGATTGCTTAATATTAGGTGAATGTATGATTTAAATTTTATAAATTTAATGTTTAATTTTTTTCATTAAATTTATTATATTTTTAACAAATTATGAGTGTAAATTTAGTTTCTTTTAAAATTTGTGACATTTTCATATAGTTTTATATCATGTCTAGGAGGAATTGAGTTGGATAGAACTCGCTATTTATATCATAAGTTATGTGAAATAGACTCTTAATACTCTTCATTACATTTTGAGATTAAAAAAAAAAGCTCTTGTTGTTATCTCAAGAGACCATAAATACCCTCACGAGTTAATAATTCAAATTTTTAATGATGTGGCAAGCCATGTGAGACTAATTCCTCCACCTAAGTGTTGCCAAGACCTTTAATGACAACAAAAAATGGCCATGAAATCTCATAATTGCCACTAAAGATTTTCACTAAAGGCAAATAACAATTGATTTTTAGTGGCAACTTAAAGTCGCCACTAATACTTATT
Source organism: Solanum stenotomum (assembly GCF_019186545.1). NCBI lineage: Eukaryota > Viridiplantae > Streptophyta > Magnoliopsida > Solanales > Solanaceae > Solanum > Solanum stenotomum. The sequence goes on from NC_064283.1 coordinate 60,208,583, forward strand.
TTTTCAACAAAAAAGAAATTAGTTACTAAATTTTAGTTACGAAAAGCACCAAAATTTACTTCTCAATTCGAATCTCCTATCAATATAATAATATATTTTATGCAGTTAAACATGACATAAAAATAAAACATAAAGTGTCTTCAAACTTCTCCTTGATTGACATTATTTGTGATTTTTAAAAAACAATTTCCTTGTTAGAAAGAAAAAAAAACACAAACTCATTCTTATAATCTAATGCTAAAAATTAGTGATAACCTTTAGTGGTGACTTTTGTCGCTGCTAAAGGTCCTATTTCTCGTAGAGAATCCTATTTGGCAATGTTCAAGTGGAGAGATTTGTCCCATGTGGCTTGCCACATCACTAAAAATTTAGGTTATTAACTTTTGAAAGTATTTGTGATCTCTTGAGATAACGTCAGAGATAATTTATTTTTATCACAAAACTATTTTGCATAGTTTAGGGGTAATTTTAATCCCTTTTTTGTTTTAAAAAAAATGATTCAATTTCCTTAACACTTTTCCATTCTGAACAAGTATAGCTAGAAACAAAACAAAATTTCCAAAGTGAAGATGCGATCATACCAGCAGTAACGCATCAGATTCGATCAGAACATAAAAGTTAAGCACATGAGGATTCAATTCCCTTGGGACACATAAAATAGGACAGAGGAAATAGGAATTTCCAGAGTGCAATCCATACAGGAGTAATAGGAAAAGAATGACTAGATGTATACATTTTCAAAATCTTTTGACATATGTCCATAGTTCTTTCAAGAAATAATAACCAGCAAAAGACATTATAGAAGTCAGCAGATTATCGGTGTCTTGTGATAAAGCTGTTCTGTGCCTGGTCTCGTCCACCACGAAAACAGGTTGAGCCAGAATGACACCAAGAAAGAGCACTGGAGATGCACTTTCATGGCTAGCCACCGTAATGTATATCACATTTCAAATCTCGAACTGACTGCAAAATCATTGCAGTAGATGGCTTTGGCAAGATGGCAATATAAAAGGACCAGTTCCTTTCACTTCATCTTCACCAGCCAGAATGGCGACTCTCAGACCTGGACGAAAATTGTGACTCTAGACCAAATCCAAAGTCAAGCTCAGAACGACTTATGGGCGACCTGTCACTTCCTCTACCTCTAATATCACCAATATCTTGAGAGTTACGTCGTTGGGATATCTTCATCAGATCATCTCCAATCTCAAGATCGTCTTCTACCTTGACTCTTCTATCCTCATCAGAAATGTCAACTTCTGTTACTTGAATGTTGCTGCCTTTACTAGTCTTTGATGCCCCTTCATGAACATATCCGCGGAAATTGTTCTTTGAAGGTTCAATCTTCGAGCAGAATACTTCAAGAAAACTGTTCATGCAACCGCGGTAATACACATTGATCCTGTTGTCTCCTCTTAGTCCTCTGTGACGGAAGTTCTCATATGTGGTCTATGGAGTTGAATATAACTAAAACAAATCAAAATAATGCATGGGGAAAAGAATGAACAAGAGCATAGTGACATCAAATCAACTGTCTAATCTATCATTTGACATCCACCAAAGATTTTATCTTCTGACAAGTCGATTCTTGACATTGTTTCGTAAAACAGGGTGATGGGAATATGACAATGCACTCAACAGCAAACCATTTAAATCTCAATTCAAAACAAACCAGTCCAATTAATTGATTATAAACAAATGACCAAGCATACGACATAGATAGCTCAATGAGTTTTATGATCAGTCATACCAATTCACATAATTTGAATCGACCATGTCTTAAGTATTCCCTAACAGCTGTCTTGAAAAAAGTATGGTTGTAGAACATTCCTACACATACAGATTATTGACTCCAACATGTTGAAGCTAGAGAGACGCGTGATTGTAAGCAAAAAAAATGATCAAGCATATAGAAACTAAAGCAGTACTGCAATTATTAAACTTGCAAACTAAAGCAAATGAGAATTGAATTATATATTGACATAAGAGGTGTAAAAGAGTAACCTGATTTCTACTTATGAGATACAAATGGAAGCCAGTGAGACCTCCAACAAACCACAGAGAAACAAAACAATAAGCCATCAGCGCCACTGAAGCTGGCGATACTTTGATAGCCTTCCAAGCAGTTCCATAATCATCCACAAGAAGTTTAAGATATAATGCCGACATCGAAAAGACGTAAACACAGAGGAGAGTAGTTGAAGAAACAAATAGGAAGAAGCAACGATAGTTGCGCTGTCCACCAAAAAAGAAAGAAATGAGTCTCAAGAGGCCAACAAGGTGCAGCTAAAAGTAGCAAGTGAAGTTCTTTCGGATAGACTTTTTATTTACATCCACATAAGCACAAAACAAGGAAGGCATACTACATTGTTCTCCTGCCTGTTCCTTAGACTAAATGTCCTGCCTCACCATTGCTTCATCATATTATCCCTTCTTTTAGAGCATCTTCTCCATTCATTAATTATAACATAAGCACAGTCTTAAGTAAAGATTTACTCCCTTCCTTTCAATTTGTTTGTCTTACTTTCCTTTTGAGTCCGTTTTGAAAAGAATGCCTCTTTCCTTTTTTGGCAACTCCTTAATTCTAAATTTCAACATGGCATGTATAAGACCACAAGATTAATGGAGATTTTGATACATTCTACATATCTTTAGTTTAAGACCACAAGATACAATTCTTTTCTTTCTTGAACTTCGGGCCCAAGTCAAATCAGACAAACAGATTGAAACGGAGGGAGTATTTTAAAATGACATATTTTCAAATCAGTACATTTAATAATACACCTATCTTAATATTGGGTTATGCTTTAACTAAAATAGTTTTCGGTATACAAAGGGTTGCACAATACACATCTATGAGATGAAAGGCTAAAAACATACAGCACAAATGCTAATTCCCACACCTACCAGTCTTGCCAAAGCTTACAGAAGCCAATCAGTCAATTCAACAAAAAGCAGCTTATACACATAAAGTAAGCACTTCTACAACTACTAATCAACTAAAACACCGCTGATATTTTTAGGCAAAGCAGCAAAACTTGAAGCTGAAGTGAATTTCTTAAAAGCAATAGCAAAGGTGGCAGCTTCATCTTCATGATGAGCCCATAGAGGTAGTTCTATAAAGAAAAGGAATATAAAGTGGAATCACAAAAGAAAATTGAGAAAAGAATAACCTGTGGCAGGAAGATTCATTACCTTTCCAATGCATTGACCAACCCAAGGGCAATGGTGATCAAACCGCTCCACACAGTTATTACATACTGAGCAATGAGAGCATCTTGGTGGACGATACAACATACATGTTTCACAATATTTAACTCTCACTGGCAGACCATTTACAATGATTTCTTTGGTGCGAGGCAAAGGCTTCCCAACATCAATGGAAGCTGAAGAATCATAACCTGATACTTCCTCTGGAGGATGAGAATTGCGTGGAACAATGCCAGGATCCTTGGTTGATGTTGAAAGTAGAAGAAACAAGACCTATTGCAACAACCACATGATTTTTCACATTAATCACATATAAACTATGTTGCTCGGACTCTTCAAAAATATGGACAGCTGCATGTTGGATCCTCCAAAAGTAGTGCATTCTTGGAGGATTCGACATGGGTGCAACAACATTTGGAGAGTCTGAGAGAAACATAGCAGGAAAGTGGGAAAAAATCTTGACAGTTATCAGGTGCTAGGAAAATCAAGGGCAGCTGAAAAAACATAAACAGAAGAGGTGGATGCTCTGGGGATGTTTGCAGAAACATAAACAGGAAGTTACAGGCAGAGTTCTGCTGATGAAAGTAAGAAGGAAATAAGTAATACCGGAACTTTTCCCCGCATATGATAAAAATATTACAGGCCAAATAAAATAAAGTGTGAGGAAACTAACATAGATTGTGAAGACAACTGCTAAGATCAAAATTGCATATCCTATACTTCCAGTTGTGAATTTGTGAGCAAGATTACTTGCAACAAATACACAAAATATAACAACAGGGACAAGGATAAGCGTAAAGGTGATGATCAATGACTTAGCATCTGGCCCGAATATCAGCCTCCCATCAAGCAAGAATTTCTGCAGATAACAAACATTAACCAAAAGGAAAGTTAAATGCGAACACAATGTCAGTGAAGAACAAATTCTAGAATAGCATATCATTTCAATAATTACATCAGCAAACTAGTGATTTCCCAGTGAAGCAATTGGTGAAGTCAACAGCCTTATGTGTTCCATATAGGTTCCAAGCATTTCTTTGTTTATGTTCTTTTTAGTTTTAGTTCTTTTTACTTCAAAACCACACCCAATTCAATAGTTCAAATAAAGAAAAGGTTAACTTAAATTTGGTAGTTGCTAACTCGTCTTCATGGAAATGATACTTTACTTATCACTAATTACTTTTGCAATCATGTGCAACAGCATATAGAAGGTCCACAACATTGTCAAATTGTTTATCGAAACCTAAAGTAACCAACTCAGCCTATTGGCCACTACATTTCAGTTCTTCAAAGTAATTTCAAGTGGCAATCAAGCATAGCACACTATATCAATCATCCCATCAACAAGCAAGAGACAATATATGCAATTAAAATCCAAACGAAGGAGACCACAATCCTTATGCTTAAACAAGTAACAAACCAAAACAACTAATCCAGCAATGCAGGAGTCCAAATTTTCTTTTCTTGTCCAAGAGAGGCAAGTAAAGCAAACCCCCCAGATCAAATCTGACATTTCATTTCCGGTAAATTAATACTATTTGCATAACCAGTTAACAATACCATTCAAAAGGCATTAGCTTGCTGAAAAAAATTAAAGTAAACTTTATATCCAAGAATACATGAAAATAAATTATCAAGTAATACAACTAAATCCAGCAACCCAGACCAATCTTTTTTTCCTTGTTGAAGACAGGGATGCAAAGCAACAAAAAACTAAATAAAATTCCCTCTAAAGTACACAAAAATGAGTTTTAACACAATATATGCACACAAAAACACCCATACCCCTAAAAATCCATTAGCTTTCTAAAAATCGAAGAATAGTCTCTCCAAGTCTGCATAATCCTTGAGCTCAAAAAGAACATTCAACTAATGCAATTCAATTTAGCAACCCGAACACGCCGAAACCTCTTTTCTCGTCAAAGACAAGCAAACAAAGCAACAACCTAGATCAAACTCTTCTAAAATACACAAAAGAAAAAGAAAAACGGAAACGAGTTTCAACACAATATATGCACACCAAATACCCATATCCCTAAAAACCATTAGCTTTCTAAAAATCAAAGAATACTCTCTCCAAATTTGCATAATCCATAAGCTCAAAAGTTAACATTCAACAAATACAGCTCAATCTAGCAACCCCAACACAGCCAGTACAAAAAAAAAGATTAAATTCCACTAAAACAAACCAACCCATCGAGCTTTAACACATTATATGCATACCCATTTAGTCATATTTTTCAAAAACCACAAGCTTCTAGCAACCCCAACACAGCCAAGCAAGTAAAAACAACAAAAACCCAAACCAAATTCCACTAAAATAAACCAACCCATTGAGTATAAACACATTTTATGCACACCCATTTAGCCATATTTTCAAAAACCACAACCTTATAGCAACTCCAACACAACCAAGCAAGTAAAAACAACAAAAACCCAAATCAAATTCCACTAAAACAAACCAACCCATCAAGTTTTAACACATTATATGCACACCCATTTAGTCATATTCTTCAAAAAAAAAAACATTAGCTTACTCAAATTTTTTTTACAAAAAGTACCGTATACACAAACATGTATAATGTATAACAAGTAACAAGAAGCTCTTACATTGTTCCCCTTCCAGGACTGGTACACCCTCTTGGGCTTAGCCATGAAATAATAATGATTCTTGATTTGTCACTTTGCTAAAGCTGAAAGAAGATGAAGAAAAGAATACAAGAAGGGGAAGAAAACATGAAACCAATTTGGAAATCTTTTGCTTTCATTTTACTGGTTTATTTTAGTATAAGACAGTTTTAAAAAAAAATTAAAAAAATGATAGTACTAAAAAACTACTAATAGTTTCAAATTATTATTGATAAGTTTGATTTAATAAAATATTTATTGATCTTTTGATAATGGTTCAATTAATTGGTTTCAAGAAATATAAAACAGAAGAGAGAAAGAGTAAGTAGTTCATTTTATATCGAAAACATTTTTAAATTTGGCGCTAATTTAGTTTTATCGCGAATTATAGATCATCATAACAACACATTTTTACTTGATTAACTGAATTTAAATACATTTCCGATCTTACAACATAAGTGAGATACACCCTTAATTCTCGTCAAGTTTATGAGCGTTTTAAACACTTTTTTCAATTTTTAAAATTAAAAGTTTTATATTTCTAATAGTTTGAAATCACTCATATGACCGATCAAAATATATTAAAAGTATATCTAAATTTAATTAATCAAAAAAAAAATATTTTAAAACCATCAATAATTCAAGATCAAAACTAACAATTTATATTGATTCATGGTGTTTTCATTACTTTTCACTTATTATTATTATTATTATTATTAGTAGTAGTAGTAGTATTATTATTTTCACGTTTAGTGCATACAAATTCGTGTCAAAATGGCGGTCTATGGTTCAAATGCGGTGGATTTCATCATTTGTTTGTGGCTTTTCCTTTCTCTTTTTTTTTTTGTCTTTTCTTCTGTCGGCCGTTCCTTTTTTCTTTGTTTTTTTGGATCGTCTAGCCATATGTATAAAAATCGCACTCCCTTCGTTCTTATTTATATGTTATCTTTATTATAAATAGATGGTCATTAATATTTGTCATTTCACAAATATATTATTCTTTTATTTTATCCTTTAAAGTTATTAGCCTTGAAAGTATGAATTTAACCAACATAGAAAAATTAAATAATTAGTTCATATTAATTGATAAAAAATTATGCGATTAAGCAAACTTATACTATTTAAGTACTCATCATAGCAATAGTTTACTATAATTACCACTCCAACTCACGTTATACATTAATTACGTGGGTTGACTTCGAGTTTGTATATTAGCCACATTTGTATATGTATAATTCTTCATATTTATATAATTTACAGTTAACAATTCTTTGTTTGATTTGTATTTGTATACAATTGTTTATATTTATATATGACGATGATATCCTTTGGTTTTTCAGTTTTGTCATCATATACATTTAATCTTTTTGTGTATAACTTTTTAAAGTTCGTATAAACGTGTAGTTTTTTGGATTTTGTATACTAATATAATTTATATAATGTAATTTGTATAATATATTTTGTATAATATTTTAAAGTTCATATGTTTATGTTTGTATCAATTTATTATTTCGAGTTTTATTATATTTGTATAATTTCAGACTTTATTTTACTAAAATATACAAAAATACGTGAATTATACAAACGTACATGCGAATTATACAGATTATTATCCTCTCTCCCTCGCCTCTCTCCTCCCTCTCCCAATCTCGCTTGCCTCTCTTCTCCCTTTCCCAATCTCTCTAGCCATAATATACAAATATATGTATAGTATACAATTATCTAACTGATATACATATACAATTCACCTCTCTCCCACTCTCTGCCCTCTCTCGCTCACCTCTCTCCTCTCTCCTCCCCCTCCCAGTCTCGCTCGCCACTCTCCTCCCTATAACATGTAGCTACGAATCGTAATTAACAAACTATAGCTATGAAGCGTAATTAGACTATTTTTGAGTGGCTATATGCGAAAGTTACTCTTTAATTAATCAAAATAAATTAATTTATGTTCATTTATTAAAAACATGATTTCAAGGGAATACTTACTAAAGAAAGATACAATGATAAATTTGCATAGTTTCTTAAGGGATGTGAAATCTCAAATGATAACATATAAATAGGAAAGGAGAGAGTATTGTTAAGGATACTAGTATTAATTATATTAAAATCATTTTTTATGTAATAACATCTGTTTTATAATACGAAAATAGAATATATGATTTATATGTATATAATATTTTATTTTAAAATCGTGCAAAAAATTTAATTATAATTATACATGCTGGTAAATATGATCAACTATATATATAAATATATAATCTCGCTATGTTATTTAATCTCTTTAAAATTTCATTATAAAAATAATATCAATGGCTGCCCTATTATAGTAATATATAATCAGAATTTGCTTTTTGCAAATACGAAAGTAGTCAACAATATCAATGGCACAATTCACGTTGTAATTGCGTAACGTTAATTTGACCGAATAAGAAAAAGTAAAAGTAATGTTGAATATATATATTCTATCATGTACCTTTTTTTTTTAATATATAGAATCGATAACAGATACTCAATAAATAGTTTGAAGACATATACATTAACTCAAGCACCAATCATACAAAGAAAAGGTATAAAGATATTTAGTCGCGATCGTGATATTAGTCGAGGTAGCATGTAAAATATTATGTTTATTCTTTTTATTTGTGTAAGTCCTGATGAATAAAGTTATCCATCATGATGATTTTCTGGAAAAAAATTCACGATATTTTCAAAACCCATAAAAATATGTTATGTGTATTCATATATAATACTTTTAAGGACAAATTACTTAACTACACTCTTTTACTTACCTTAATATCTATTTATCCCTACTTATTTCAAAAATTTCAAAAATCCCTTATTTTACCTATGTATCCCGCATGTATCCCGTACACAACGCTATGCATCCCGCTATGTGGAATATATCAAACGCTATGTATCCCGTGCACAATGCTATGTATCCCGCATGTATCCCGTGCACAATGTTATGTATCCCGCTATGTGGAATGGATCGTAGCAAACCTAATGTATCCCGTGCACAGCGCTATGTATCCCACAAACATCATTTTTAAGGGATTTTTGGTAAATAGAAAACTAGAAGGGATAGGATGTTATTTAGTACTTATAATATGTGGTTCCTATAAATGGGTAAATCACATAAATATGCTATATTAAAGAAATATTTACCATCTATGGCAATATAATTTTTCTAACTAAATATAACACTTTTTTGGAATTAAGAAATTGTACAGTCGCTTGCTGCTTTCTCTTTCCTTTTTCATCTTCCTTCACTTTTTTTTTATTATTCTTCTTCTTCTCTATCTCTTTTTCTATCATTATTATCTTCCTCCTCTTTGTTTTCTTTTTTTAAAAAAATTATTCTTCTTCCTCTTTGAAATTTTCATATAACTATCTTCAAATCAATTTTTGCCCATATTTCATTATTTTTACCCAAAAATACGACGGAAAAAGAAATGAAAAGATGAAAATTTGTACAAAATCATATTTTTAAGCAGAAATTTCAAATCTGTAAAATTATAGCAACAAGAGTTCACCATTAATGGTCATTATAAAGCTTCAAATTTTGAATTCATTATTTGAATTTTACGAATTTGTGATTAGCTTGGATAGATTCTTCCTACAAATAATTGAAAATGTCGTTTGAAATTTATATATGTTAGGAGAAATATTAGATTGAAACTCGAAAAAGGTGAAGTTTATGGAACTGTATGACAATTGTATTAAAGTTGTATTAGATATGTTTCATAATTGTATTAAAATTATATTAAAATCATGAACAATACATTTATAATACATATTACAAACTTCACTCCTTTTTAGTAGTATCAACCAAAATAATTTAAGTAACACACTCGTAATACATTTATAATATAGGAACAATACATTTGTAATACATATTGCAAACGTCGCTTTTTTTCTTAGTGATACAAATCAAAATAATTTATAAGATACATATAATACATGTTTTATTCATGAATAGTACATTTATAATCCATATTGCACACTTCACTCCTTTCTTAGTGATACCAACAGGAATAATTTAGGTGACACACAAATAATACCTTTATAAGACACCCACATTACATTTTAATACATATTGCAAACGTCACTCATTTTCTTAGTGATAAATTAAAATAATTTATAAGACACATATAATATAAGTTTTATTCATAAGCAATCCATTAATAATACATATTGCAACCATCACTCATTTTCTTAGTGATAAAAATCAAATAATTTATAAGACACATATAATATAAGTTTTATTCATGAACAATACATTTCTAATACATATTGCAAACTTTACTCTCTTCTTAGTGATACCAACTAACTGATTTACGTAACACACTTATAATACACGCACACTACATTTTTAATACATATTGCAAATATCACTCATGTTTTTAGTGATACAAACCAAAATAATGTATAAGATACATATAATACATGGTTTATTCATCAATAATACAAGTTTAATTCAATCTATAGATTATTATCTTGTTTTTCATTAGTAATGTTTTTTTTTATTCTTAATTTTCTCTTCTAATTCAATTTTAATATTGTGTAATACACTTTTAATGCAAATTTAGTTCATTTTATAGTTTATTATTTGTTACTATTAGATTACTTGTTTAATTCATTATTGATATAAATTTAATTCACTTTATAGGTCATTGTCTGGTGTTTCATTAGTTACCTTTTTTATCCATGCTTAGTTCTCTCTTCTAATTCAACTTTAATATTTGTGTAATACACTTTTAATACAAATTAATTTATTTTACAGTTTATTGGTTGATTTGTTATGATTAAATTACTTGTTTAATTCATTATTGATACAAGTTTATTCAATTTACAAATCTCAGAATGCACTTTCGTTTGCTACATTTTGCATGTGTGTTTAATTCACTTCTAATTCAACTTTAATCTGTGTGTAATACATTTTTATTCAAGTTTAATTCATTTGGCAGTTTATTATGTTTCTTCATTTGTTATGATTAAATTACTTTCTTCTCTTTCATTTACGATTAGTTTGAATAGGTTGTTCCTATGAATAATTGAAAATATCGTTTGAAGTTTATATCTCAATTTCAAGAGGGTTTGGTTAAGTTTAGAATTGATTTTAGGAGAAATATTAGACTGAAGCTCGAAAAGGATGAAGTTTGCGGAACTATATCGCGTTTGTATTCAAGTTGTATTAGATATGTTTCATAATTGTATTAAATACATATTGCAAACTTCACTCCCTTTTTAACGATATCAACTAAAGTAATTTAGGTAACACACTTATAATACATGCACAATACATTTTAATACATATTGCAAACATCACTCACGTTCTTAGTGATACAAACCAAAAATAATTTATAAGACACATATAATACATGTTTTATTCATGAATAATATAAGTTTAATTCAATTTACAGATCACTGTCTTGTGTTTCATAAGTTACGTTTTTCATTCATTCTTGATTCTCTCTTCTAATTCAACTTTAATATTGTTTAATACAATTTTAATGCAAATTTATTTTGCAATTTTTTGATTGATTTGTTACTATGAGATTACTTGTTTAATTCACTCTACAGACCGTTGTCTGGTCTTTCATAAGTTACGTTTTTTATGCATGCTTAATTCTCTTTTCTAATTCAACTTTAATACTAGTGTAATACACTTTTAATACAAGTTTAATTCATTTTGCATTTTATTGGTTGATTTGTTACAATTTGATTACTTGTTTAATTCATTATTGATACAAGTTTTATTCAGTTTACAGATCATAGAATGCTCTTTCGTTTGCTATATTTTGCATTCATGTTTAATTCTCATCTAATTCAACTTTAATATGTGTGTAATATATTTTTAATTCAAGTTTAATTCATTTTGCAGTATATTATATCTCTTCATTTGTTACGATTAGATTACTTGTCCAATTAATTATTGATACAAATTTTATTTCGTCTACAAATTATTGACTACTATACGAAAGAAAGTAGAGAGAGAAAAAAGGGAGAAAGAACAATAGAAAGAGAGGGAGAAAGAGCAGCATAAAGAAACAAAGGAGAAAGAGCAATGTACAAAAAGAAAGAAATGGAGAAAGAATAACGGAAAGAAAGAAGGAAAGGGATAAAGAGCGAGAAAGAGAGACAAATTTGAAAAGGCAAGAGACAAAAAAAAAAGAGGCGAGAAATAAAGATAAATATAATAAAATAATAGTATTGTTAGATATTGCTATAAATGGTAATAATTAAAGAGTATATTTAAAATAAGTAATTATTTTTTAAAAGAGGTCCACTCAAGTAATTAATCCTAATTTATACTACTTTTAATTAACCAAAATATATTTTATCTTTAATTTATGACCCAACTATTAAAATTAATATGATTTAATATAACTATTGAATACGAATAAATTTATATCTGACATAGAATTGCGCAAAAGGATAGTCAAACAGATAAGGAATGTTTTGGAAATACTTTAAGGAATATTTAAGTACTAGGGATTAGGGAGAATAAAGATTAGATTATGAAATCCTCCTTAATATTTTACTAATTTAATCCACAGGACTGATTTCTTGTGACAAAACAGATGGAAAGAATCTGCCTTTACTTGCAATTTCAAATTTGCTCCATGTGATAAATTTGTTTCAAGAAATTAAAAATTGATGTTAGGTTTTGAGATATGGTTCCTTTTGCATGAATATGTTTCAATAAAATAAATATGATTCAAATTTTTATTTATCTTTACGATAAATGGTGTGAACCTCGACTAGTTTCATTGCTAATTATAATTATTTCCCATCAACATATTCATCAAAACTTGGACAAATGTGAAAAAATTGTGAAATTTGAAAAAAAGTAAATTAATTTTCAAATTGAAAATGGTATTTAGAATTGCAAGTTATGTTTGGATATAAATACAATTGAAGTTGTTTTTTAATTGTTAAAATAACTTTTTGAAATTTTTCAAATTTCAAAATCAACTTAATTTTTTTTTGCTGGTAAAACTATAGCAACTCTATGTCTAAACAGTTTTTAAAAATAAAAATTCGAAAAAAGGAAAACCTATCCACGGCCTATGGGCACCTAGTGTTTTTTATCTCAACTAAATTTTAAACTTGAGACGTCATGATTCTCAACAGACTTCATTAACCACGAGATTGTACTTCCCTTGGTGTCTCTCTTAGAACCTATTTGTGTAGTTAATGAAAATCCTACCTTATGTGGTAAATTCCAAGTGATGTTAGTATGTTTATTGGATTATTTTTTTGACTTATGGAAGACGACATATCACACGGTAGAAAAGGAGATCCTAATTAGTGATAATAAATTATTTTTTTAGTACTCTTTTTCAACTTCACGCCTTTAAAAAAAATTATTTTTTTAGTGACAAAACATAATTAAGTGATAATTGCGATAATGTTAGTGCATTCAAAATGATTAAAATTTAGTTGTAATGGTATTTATATAAAGTGTTGATATTATTATCACTAAATATAATATTGCGATATTAATTACCGCCAATGCTTTATTTACAGTAGTGTATGTATATATATTGTGTGTGCTTCCTTCGATTGTTCTATTTCAAGGGTTTTTTCTGTTTGTGAAAATTTAGAGGTGCTAACAATTCTCCTAATATTTACTATATAAAGTATCCTATTCACCAATTTTACTACTAGTTATTATTTTATATGCGTTATTTTTCTTTTTATCCTGTTTTGATTAAGGTTTTATTTTAGCTAAGAGTCTATCAGAAACAATCTTTCTACCAACCCAAAGAAATTAGATTCTACCTCTTCAAACTCTATTTACGATATTACACTAAGAGGGTGTTTGGATTGGCTTAAAAGTTGGTCAAACCTACTTTTGAGTCAACTTTTGACTTATGAAAGTGTTTGACAAATATAAAAATAATTTAAAATAAGTTAGAAAGTGTTTGGCAATGTCAAGAATGACTTAAAATAAGTTTAAAAGGACTTAAAATAAGTCAAAAACCAAAAGAAGGTCTCCCCCTACTTTTTATTTTTTGACTTAAAAGTCATTTCATTTTAACTTTTTATTTTTGACTTAAAACTACTTTTTTCAAGTCAATCCAAACAGACTTTAAGTATATTATTATTATTAGTTCTCCTAAAAATATTTGAAGGAAAAAAAAAGTACAATACATGATACAAACAAAGCGGGATATAAATTTGATTCCCTACCTAGGGAATATTTTGTACAAGGTTATTGATCTACCATAATATACAGCAAGAAATCCATATATATATAATACAACACTAATTATCATAATAGTTATCTGTGAATTTGCTCTTTAATCACTTGAAGCTGTTCCTCAAAGATGTTTTCAACTTACCTTCCATAGAGTACATGTTATAACCAGCTACCCTTTTCCTTCTCCTAACTTCTCGATTTTCGCTCGATTCACCATTGAAGCTGCAAGACTTATAAGTTCTCTCCTCGAGATTAAATCTTGATTCGAAATAGGAAGTAGAATGATAAGAGAGTGATTTACTATTATCCATGATCAAGAATACAAGAAGCTCACTAAGAAAAATGAGGAGAATAAACATTTCTATGGCTAAAACATTTTTGAAGGATATATATCATTTTAGTAACATTATTTTAGTTGCAAAGTATTTTGAAGGATTCGATTGGGACAACATTTTTGGAATGTACGAATAATATAGATGCTAATTAAGTACAATTAAATAAAAATAATATATATGATTTTTTTCTCACTATATATAGTAGTCTATAATTTTACTATTGTTACATCCAATTTGTTATTAATTCAGCTTATTTGCTCATAAATTAATTAGGCTTGGCTAAATATGTAGCTTTAAGAAATTTATGATTATTACTTAAATCTAATTAATGTGTGCTAGCAGTTTGGTATCCTGCTAACCCTATACATATTTTAATCACCTAAATGTTTGTTAGCCGTTCAAATTAATAAATTATTATATACAAGGATATGAAGAAAGTGTGTTTAATTATATTGAACTGATATTAATTATATTGATTTTAATACCTGCATAAATCACTTTCTACCTAGCAACCAAATGACCCCTAAAGCTAGTCTTGTTAGGGTTATGTATCGGTCGGTTTGGTTTTAAGTATTATCAGTTCGGTTTATCAGTTTTCGATTTTTAAATATGCTAAACCGATAACCAAACCAATATGATATTTGTTATCGGTTTGCGGTTTATTGATTTTTTGTCTTTAACAGTTCAATTTTCAGTTTAACCAATAAGAATATGCTTTCCAAACAAATATATGACTTGTCCAACAATTTAACGCGAAATAAAAAAGAGAGAAATTAAATTACTTATTGAGTGCAAAAATTATGCTTAGTGTAGTAAAAGTATAGCAAATACACACAATTCACAATCCTAGCCGTTCTTTAGGTTTTGACGTTGTGAACCTAAAGACTAAAGTAATACTAAAACCTAAAGGATAAATGTAGAGAGCAAAGTTAAGTAGTGTTAATTGTGTAGGGTCCTTACAATTAAAGTCTAATATAGTGATTATGTTAATATTTTTTGTTTGATATTTGTGTATGACTAAAAATTAAAATAGTAATTTATTATATTTTTAATGGGTTATCAGTTAACCCAATATTTTTTTTTATAAAACTACTAAATAACCGTTCACCCAATATTTATTTTTATAAAACTACTAAATAACCGTTAACCCAATAACCCAATAACAATAAACCAATAACACTTTTCTCGATTCGATTTATCGCTTGGTTCGATTTTTGCATACCCCTAGCCTTGGTATGACATAAATTAAATTTTACTAATTTACTCTTTAAAAACTTAGTTTTGTGATCTAAATTAAAGATATGTTTATTAAAATGTCTTTTAATCTTGTGGTCTTAAACATGTCTTGTAAAAAATTGAAATTAAATAGTTGTAAAAAAAGAAAAGAGCTATTTTTTGAAAACATACTAAAAAGTAAAGCAAAACAAATAAATTAAAACAAATGAAGTAAGCACCCACTTGTTTGTAAATTGTCACCTATGGAGTGTCAATTTGTCTAGAGTACACTATTTATATTGACAACTCCTAAAAGCTAACAATCTAGACCCTTTAATAGGTTAGTCTAAATAATTTATTGCTTATAAATTAGTTGTCTTTATTCATCAACATATATAAAGTAGTATAGTAATGTACAAAATACACACTACATAATTTCTTGATTATTTCAAACAAATTTGTATAATCAAACAATATGAGTAGTGTATCAAGACTTGTATCCTCAGTTTGTAAAAAAATAATCAAACCATATTCACCTACTCCAATTTCACTTCGTTGTCACAAACTCTCCTATCTTGATCAAATGATTGGTGGCATTTATATGCCCTTAGCCTTTTTTTACCCTAAATTGAATAACACATGGTCAAATAAACCAAATAATGTTGTATCTCAACATCTTGAAAAATCCCTTTCAAAAGTTTTGACCAATTATTATCCATTGGCAGGGAAATTGAATGACAATATTTCTGTTGATTGTAATGATAATGGAGTTGAATTCTTCACTACAAAAATAAACTGTCCACTGTCTGAAATTCTAAACGACCCTTATTTCGATAAACATAATTTAGTCTATCCGAAAGGAGTTCCTAGTGCATATTCATACGAGGGTAGTCTTGCAGTATTTCAACTTAGTCACTTTAATTGTGGAGGAATCGCAATCAGTATGTGTTTGTCACATAAGGTTGGGGATGGATACACATTAGGTAACTTCATGAACCATTGGGCTACTATAACGCGTAATCCAATGAGTTCAGAAATATATCCAATAAGTCCTAAATTTGATGGATCCTCTTATTTTCCACCTACAAAAGATGAGGACTCATCAAACATATCCAATAATAATATCGTGCCAGAAAGAGAAGAATGTGTGTCCAAAAGTTTTTCTATCTCATCATCCAAGTTAACCGCGCTGAAAGCTAGGGTTATTAATCAATCAGAAGTACAAAATCCGACTGATACAGAAGTTGTGTCATCATTCATTTACCAACGCGCCATAGCTACAAAAAAGGTTGTGATTTCATCAGGATCCTTGATACGTCCATCTATACTTCATCAGGCTGTAAGCTTACGCCCTCCATTGCCCAAAAACACTATGGGAAACAATTTTTCTCTATTTTCTATACTAACAAAAGAAGAGAAAGAAATGGATTTAGCACAAGTGGTTAGTAAACTAAGAAAGGAGAAAGAAGAAGTTAAACAAAAATACAAACATGCTAAAATAGAAGAACTTCTCCCTATAACACTTGAACAATATAGAAAAGCAAATGATTTGTTAGTCAACAATTCATGTTATGATCTTTATAGATTTAGTAGCCTCATCAAATTCCCATTATATGATGTAGACTTTGGATGGGGAAAGCCTAAAGAAGTTATTTCACCAAATTCAACAAGTAATGCACCAATTAAAAACATATTTTTTTTGATGGATAGTAAAAATAGGGATGGAGTGGATGTAATATGTAGCATGAAGGAACAAGACATGTTAACATTTGAGAAGGATGAAGAGCTCCTACAATTTGCTTCTCCAAGTAGCTAAATCAATTTATTTTTTAGCTAGCTTGTTTCACACCTTTAACTATCAATTGTTTCGTTTTTTTACCTGAATTATCATCATCTATGAAATACAACACACCTCGAAACTGTCTAAGCCCCACTATATCACTACTTGTTCTGTTTTCCTACCTGACTTATATCACCATCTATTTAGTAATTTGTTTTAATACATAGATGATGATAATTCAGGTAGAAAAATGGAACAACTTAATAGTTGAAGTGTGAAACTCGAAAAAAAATAATAGTTCTAAGTGTGTTTTTACCTTATCTCAATCTTTTATAAGTTAAGCTTGCTAATATCAATCTTTTCCTCCATTGATCTCAGCTTACATAATAAAAATATTATCCTTGCTTTAATATTTATGCAATCAATCTTTTTGTTGTATTGGTTTCAATTCACATAATAGTGATAAAGAAAATATTATTCCAATGTTCCATTTATTCTAACAATAGTTCTTGTTTTCTCTTTCAATTGACAGTTATTTTTAATACTAGTCTCTAGACATGCGCGTTGCGCGTGTATCCCGTTGAATATTAATAAGTTATGTCATATCAGAAATTATGATTGAGTTGCAAAATATTTCCCTTTTGATTAAACATGAAAATATAGAAGCACAAAAAAGTTGATGGATATGAACAAATTTTCGAGAGAGAATTGATGAGTTTGATTACATTCTAGTATCCTACAAGACGTGTGTTGCCATATACAATCAAATTACTATTGACACGAATTCAAAATTTAAACTATATGATACCAAATAATCAGCTCGTATAAACGATACGTTCACAATAATTTAGGATAACAAATCATTAAAGAAAATTATATTCTCTAAGTATGGTTTCTCATGACAAACACACTATAGTCTAAAGTACACTTAAATAATTTATCAAGGTAGAATGGTTGAGGTACGAAAATAATTCCAACCAAGAGACAAGACACAAAAAAAAAATGTTCAATTTTTTTTATATAAGTAAAAGATTGTCATTACTGAATCACAAAATCGTAGTAAAAGAATCATAATACATGCAGTTTAAATAAAATTAATCTAATGCTTCACTATAAATACCAATCATTACTAAAAAGTTTCTTAAACTGTAAATTCGTTGAAGATTTGTAGATAAATCTCAAAGAACGATAAATGAAGAGAAGTAAGTTATAATTTTCTCATCTAGTCAAATCATAATGTTTCCCCCTCTTTGTTACATATTTATATTTATCTCACTTGAAGCTTAATAGGACTTATGAGCTTCCTAATTAAAGTCTAAAGAGTGTAGCTATTTTTTTCTTACAATGTAAAACACAAAACTGGATTAAAAGTTTTAACTGATATTGTTAATTTAAAATAGGGAAAAAGGACAAATATATCCCGAACTATCGTAAATGGTATGCAGATACATTCCGTCATACTTTTGAGACATTGGTGCCCCTACCGTCCAAAAACTAGAGCATATATGCCCTTCACTCTAACGGAAGACTAAACAGGGACACGTGGTGCAATCTTATTCGTCGATAAATGTCGAATCGGTATATAAGATAATGACACGTGTATGTCCGTTAGTATAAAGAGTATATATGCTCTAGTTTTTGGACGGTAGGAGCAACAATGTCCCAAAAGTATGACGGAGGGTATTTGCATACCATTTACGATAGTTCGGGTATATATATTTGTCCTTTTTCCCTTTAAAATATTTATCAATTGTTGCCTAACCTCCACAATTTATCATTTTTTTAATAGTGGAGATGTGAGTGGAAGAGTAAAGATAATTGATTAAAAGACTTGAACTGCAACAATTAAAGATAAAAATAATTTTCATTAAAACTAAGGGTTTACAAAACTAAACCGTAAAAAAAGATAATGGGCCAAAGATCTGTCACATTATTAGACCATAGTCCATAATTATAATATAGTTACATTCAACTCTTCAAATTATGACATTTCAAAAAAAAATAAAAAAATCAAAAATATTAAGTGGTGAAAAACATTTAGACTCAAGTGTATATAGTGTACACACAATATTCATCAAACCCTAAATCAAATATCAAATGTAAAGTAAATTTTGGGTAAATTAGAAATTAAGTATAAAATTATCTATTAATTTCATAAAATGAACAAGTATTGTTTGACATTCTAAAATAGTACATGAACAACTATTATTGGCCGGATAAAGTAATATAGTACTTAGTAATTGGTTATAAAGTTCTAAAATTTAGGACCACCTACACAGTTTGGTGCCCTGCCTAGGCCTACCCATATTTTGCTCATCTAAATGTTTGGCAGCTGCTGAAAATAAATGAAGAAGCAAAAGTAAATCAAACCAATTGAAGCTTATTGCCATTTCATTTGGTCGGCAAACTAACGGGCCAAGAAGCTCATTTACTCTAGAAGTGTCATTAATGTTATTTGTAGGGTTATTTTTATTTTTTCAGATTTTTTATATATATATAATACTAAATTTTTTCAACTAAGCAGTGTCGATTAATACCCCATGACATAGGGTGGGTCCGGCCCTGAACAAAAGTAATGTATCGGGACAAATGTATCTTGTATCAACAAAGAAAATATATCGGAATGTGATGTATCGGGACGTTGAGCGATATATCGGGACATGTGTGTCTTGTATTAACAAAAGTAATGTATCGGGACGTGAGTGATGTATCCGAAATCCTTAAATTTTAAGGGATTTTTTTAATTTGAAAAAGAATAAAAATAAGAATAAGATGTAATTAGCTCTTAACATTATAAGATTGATATATTTTTTACTAAATTTTTACCCAATTAGTCTCTAGCTACTTGTTTGTAACCTACGAAGTTTAATTTTCTAGAGTGCACTATTTAAAAGTGGCAACTCCTAAGCTAACGCACACATTTAATAGGTTAGTCTAAATAATTTATTGCTTATAAATTTGTTGTCTTTGTTCATCTACATATATAGTTGTATAGTAATGTACAAAAGTACAAAACACACTGCATAATTTCTTGAATATTTCAAACACATTTGTATCAAACAATATGAGTAGTGTATCAAAACTTGTATCCTCAGTTTGTAAAAAAATAATCAAACCATATTCACCAACTCCAATTTCACTTCGTTGTCACAAACTCTCTTTTCTTGATCAAATAATTTGTTGCATTCATACCCCTGTTGTCTTTTTTTACCCTAAATTGAGTAACACATGGTCAAATAAACCAAGTAATTATATATCTCAACATCTTGAGAAATCCCTTTCAAAAGTTTTGACCAATTATTATCCATTGGCAGGGGAGTTGAATGACAATATTTCTGTTGATTGTAATGACAATGGAGTTGAATTCTTCACTACAAAAATAGATTGTCCAATGTCTCAAATTCTCAACGACCCTTATGCTGATAAACATAATATAGTCTATCCGAATGGAGTTCCTAATGCGTATTCATACAAGGGTAGTCTTGCAGTGTTTCAACTTAGTCACTTTAATTGTGGCGGAATTGCAATCAGTGTATGTTTGTCACATAAGATTGTGGATGGATATACATTATGCAACTTCACTAACCATTGGGCTACTATTGCGCGTAATCCTATGAGTTCAAAGATATTATCAATGGCTCCTCAATTTGATGGAGCGTCTTATTTTCCACCTATAAAAGAGGATTTGTCACAAACAACATTCGTTCCTGAACTAGAAACAGAAAAATATTCAATCAAAAGTTTTTCTATCTCATCCTCCAAATTAACCGCGCTGAAAGCTAGAGTTATTAATCAATCAGAAGTACAAAATCCGACTGATACAGAAGTTGTGTCAGCATTCATTTACCAACGCGCCATGGCTACAAAAAAAGTGGTGACCTCTACACTTAACCAGGCTTTAAACTTACGTCCTCCGTTGCCAAAAAACACTATGGGAAACAATGTTTCTCCATATTGTATACATACAAAAGATGAGAAAGAAACGGATTTGCCACAAATAGTTGATAAACTACGAAAGGCAAAAGAAGAATTACGAAAAAAATATAAAAATGCTCAACCAAATGAATTTGTATCTATAGCACAAGAAGCACTTAATGAAACAATTTTCAACGGTTCATCTTCTAATTTCTATATGAGTAGCACCATCAAATTCCCCATTTATGATGTTGACTTTGGATGGGGAAAGCCTGAAAAAGTTTGTACACCACTTAAAAACATGTTTATGTTGATGGATACTAAAAATAGGGATGGAGTGGAAGTAATAAGTGGCTTGAAGGAACAAGACATGTTAGCTTTTGAGAGGGATGAAGAGCTCCTACAATTTGCTTCTCCAAGTAGCTAAATCATTTTTTATCATGTCGTACTCACAGTTAGAGTAATATCGCAGTGAGTTGTGTGAAATAAAAGAGTGTTGCTTGTTTTGAAGGTGTGGTAGTCTCTTGACACTATCAAGTCGTAACTAGTGTTATTATCTTTTTACTCTGTTAAAAGATAGTTGGTATTGTTGTTACTCTCTTGTTCTTGCTATTTAGCGTGGATATTATTACTGAATTAGATTATTATTTTTCAGTAACACGGTATTAGAGTCGTGACAAATAATAGTCCACTTTCTTTTTGATGTCCTCATCTCACAATAGAATATATATATTATGAAAACTGGTGTCTATGAATGAAAATCATTCTTTATGTCTTAAGATATTGGGAAATTGCATAAGTACCCCCAGCCTATGCCCAAAATCTCTGAGACACACCTAACCTTTACTAAGGTCCTATTACCCCCCTGAACCTATTTTATATATAATTTTCTACCTCTTTTCGGCCTACGTGGCACTATCTTGTGGGCCCAGCGCGTGTTGACAATTTTTTCAAGGATAGTGCCATGTAGGCCGAAAAGGGGTAGAAAATTAATTAAAAAATAAGTTCGGGGAGGAGGGGGGGGGGG
>NC_064283.1:60231095-60235984 GCF_019186545.1 Solanum stenotomum
GGGGGGGGGGGGTAATAGGACCTTAGTAAAGGTTAGGTGTGTCTCTGGGATTTCGGGCATAGGCAGGGGGGTACTTATGCATTTTCCCAATTACTTCAAACTTTTAGGGATTATTTTGAATTTTTAAAAATATTGAAAGAATTCGAATCCATTTCTAATTTCTGTTCAAGAGTGATGATTGTTGTGAATCAAATAAGAAGGTAGGGGGAGGAATTAGACGATGCGTGTGTGGTAGAAAAGATCCTTTGCCCTTTAACACTTAAGTTTGATTATGTGGTGTGTGGTATTGAGAATCTAAAGATTTACTCAATGATGATTGAACAATTGAAAGGTTATTTATCAAAATCAAGCATCCTTGAAAGATTATGGAGGAAAAAAGAGTACTTATAGAGGAAATGGACAAGGAAGATGTTGTGGGAGTTGTGGAATAGGAAGAAGCTATTGTAACAACTTAAAGAATGATCATAAAAACTACGGATCATTCAAAGATCGTGGTCGTGGACAATGAGGACGTGACTATTATCAGGGTACCAACGAAATGTGGTATGTCAAATCACTACAATTAAAGAGATATTTAGTAACAATATTTATTGCCGCAAAAATATTTAGATGTAACTGAGTTAATGCCTTTGCAATTAGAGTCGCTAAAGCCTGAATTTTGACACAATTTATAAGCTACCTTATATACACATATATATATGTGATTGAAGAAGAAACCAAACACATAGTATACTTGTGATTATCGATATCTAGATAAAAATAATGGTCTCAAACAGTTAAATTTCTGTGACTTTTAGAGAGATCTAAAACTTATTCACCTGACTGCTCGGCCTCTTGTTCTTGAACAATATTTCTTGCAGAATCCTCAACAGTAGTGTCACAGTTATGTAATTCAATGAAAAACACGTATTTTTTTTGTACATGAACAGAGGAAAAAAGATTCAAAGTGTGAAATCATCGATTCTTATACGCCATAGGCAATGCATAATAGATTGATAACATTATCTATTCCGAATAATCACATAACACGAAATAGATATTACAGTACATCAATAAATACCGTTTACAAAATACAAAATCACAAATGTATCAAATATGCTTATTGCTTAAACATGAATTTTACAAATGATCAGAACAAAAAAAAAAAAAACGAAAGATTTTACTTTTCAAAATATAAATGAAAGGTTCTTCATTTGGAAGATGGCATTAGATGTCCCTCAAAATAAGCCTGTATATGCAAGATAAAATGTAGAAATCATCATCTTAATTATTTGAAGGAGGTAAGATATAATAACAAAGACGAGAGAATCGAAAAACTGTTTACAACTTACTGTGACTTTTATGGATGTAGACATTAAGGATATTATTTCCCACGTCCTCTTGTTCTTGTACAATATTTCTTGCAGAATCCTCAGCAGTAGTGCTGCAATGGGAAAATGCATAAGTACCCCCCCGACCTATGCCCGAAATCCCAGAGACACACCTAACCTTTACTAAGGTCCTATTACCCCCTGAACTTAATTTATCTATAATATTCTACCCCTTTTTGGCCTACGTGGCACTATCTTGTGGGCCCAGCGTATGTTGATAAATTTTTCAAGGATAGTGCCACGTAGACCGAAAAGGGGTAGAATATTATAGATAAATTAAGTTCAGGGGGGTAATAGGACCTTAGTAAAGGTTAGGTGTGTCTCTGGGATTTCGGGTATAGGCTGGGGGGTACTTATGCATTTTCCCGTGCTGCAATCATGTAACTCAATTGATTCCAAAGTACAAATTTCCCCAAAATCTGTTGGAAATTCTTGCATCTTGTAGCAATTCTTCAGAACGAGGCGTTTTAGATTTGGGAAGTTATCACTGCTAGCTTCCCAATGCTCAAGATTTAGTTTGCTCAGTAACAACAACTTCATGCTTTTGAACTTGTCTTCATCACTCAATCTCCATTCATCATTCAAGGTTCGACAATGTTTAAGTTTGAGCTCTTCAAGATTTGGCAACATCATAACAGTTGATGATAAGTCTGCCCAAACAAAATGATTACACTTGCTTAAACTCAATCTCTTAAGTGATGTTGGAAAACCAAATTTCTTGATGGGGTCTCCCAAATAAGGTAACCCGTAAAACTTGAATGCTTCGAGTTTTGTCAAACTGGACATATCCAATAGCCGATAGGGAAACTTTGTATCGTTAAAAGGTAGAGAAATGATCAATCTCTTTAGATTGGGAATGCTAGAAAAGACTTCATTTATACAACTCGTGTAACAAAGAATAGAAAGTTCCTCTAGATTTGGCATCCCTGTCACAAGACTTTCTGTTCTAGGACTGGGTAAATAAGAGGGTCCCTTCAGACGTATATACCGCAAGTTATTCATCATCCATATGTTCTCAGGTAAAGTTATATCAAAATAATTACCACTACAAATTAAAGTTTGCAAATTCTGAAGCTCTGAGATTGATTCAGGAATATCTGTGTAAAATGGAACTTGGAGATATCTCAAATGAAACAACTCTGTAATCACAAGTGGAAATGATTCGAAATATCCAATTGTATTGAAGATGGCCAATACCCTGAGAAGGTTGAA
The DNA here is from genome assembly GCF_019186545.1 of Solanum stenotomum. Taxonomy (NCBI): domain Eukaryota; kingdom Viridiplantae; phylum Streptophyta; class Magnoliopsida; order Solanales; family Solanaceae; genus Solanum; species Solanum stenotomum. The sequence continues at coordinate 60,233,678 of NC_064283.1, forward strand.
ACGAGAGAAAAATTCATGCATTATAGGATTATGATGGTATATGGGAAATGTGCCGAGAAGCTTATGACGGGGTTTATGAATTAGGTGTAATCGAGAAAATAAGTGGATAGATCTGGCCACAGGGGGTAATACCTTAATGTTGGAATGTATGAGTCCACCAGTGACCAGGGTACCAGGTCCCTCAGTAGAATAACAGTGCAAAAAGTAAATATCACAATGTAAAACAGGCACACAATTTTTACGTGGAAACCTCCTTGCTCAAGGGAGTAAAACCACGACCTGTCGCAACAGGACTTTTCAAACTGCTTCCACTAATCTTCTCAAGCAAAAGTAAAAGCCAGTTTACAAAAAGAGATTAACCTGCTAATCTCCACACTAAGCAATACCTCCTATCACTTAGTTGAGCTAGAGCATATACCACACTGCCAACTATACTAATCCTAAATGATTAATATAGACTTTGCTAAACGAATACCACACCGCCCACTAAATCAACTAGCTCTTAGATGACTTAGACTTTGACTGAGCACATACAACACTGCTCACTAAATCGGCTAACTCTAACCGACTTAGACCTTTCCACACAGAAACAAATATCTGAATCCTTTATAGACTAGGAATAGATTTACAATATACGCACGAAAGTATAACTCCTAAGACACACTTTGATGCTTGTAGCTTGATCAGGTCCTCGTTGTGCTTGACGGAGAATACTTCTTGAAAGTGATTCTTTGCAAGTGTTCTTGAGAATTTTCAAGTTGCAAAAACTGACAAAATTCAAACTCAACAAAGACGCTTCAGCACTCTATCAAGTCCCTTTGTTAAGCATGAGTATTGTTCTTTCTTGAAGATGACCTTCATTTAAGAAAATCCAAGTTTCGTTTGCCAAGTCTTGAGTTTGTGTATTTTGAGAAGAGACGATATAAAATCAACACAAACTCGTTGAGACAACCCTATTGGCTGAAAGCCTGCTGTTCAGAAAAGTTGCTCACCTACCATATCAGAGGTGGTAGCTTTTCTGACGGCTGTCTCGTCACCTTTTCATATTGCAGTCTTGCAGGGACCAGGTCCCTTGCAAACTTCTTTGTGGGTTCTTGAAAAGGCTTGCTGGTTGACTTCCTTCTTAGGATGAATGAATTTAATATGGTGTTTGTCATGTAGAAAATATCAACCATAAAAAGTTATTACCCGTTTGACAAACACTCTCATCCATTCTGATTGGTGTAGTACGCTGACTCCTCACCAACCTCTAACACGACAGCTTTACAGTTGTACCCCATTATAGATCTGGACGAGAGAACTCTGCCTAGGACCAGGTCCCTGCGTTTGTGAGACACTGGAGCATACAATCTCGCCCGCTCTTCCTATTGGTGTAGGACATTGCACTTTTCACCTACCACCTGACATGACAACTTTACAATTGTACTCCATTTGTATCTGGACAAGAGCACTCTGCCAGGGACCAGGTCCTTGCATTTGTGAGGATCATCAAAATACCTTGAATATAACATTTTCCCCCTTTTTGATGATTACACACAAATATTCCTCACGCTAAGTTTATTCATTCATTTCCCTGTCAGCAGTCCCAATAACAAGGATCTGGTTCCTTGTTAGATCGATAAGTTTGTTAAATCATCAAAAACTTCATATCAACTTTGAACTAACATCTCATATCAGCTTCGAACTAACACTTAAAAACAATTTTCAACTGAATAAGATAAGGTTTGAAAACTGAAGCGATGAACATTATGCTCTTGTGTTGGAAGAATAGGGTGAGTTCTCTGAACATGCATATGCTTTGTCATTTCAGCTTTTATCAAACAGAACTCACGCAGTAGATCATGTACTCTACATGCTTTTATCTCACCATTGAATCTCCTTTAATAGCTTGTATCAAGTTCCTGCTAATAAGGTCTTCCAAATAATGTTCTGCCACTTCCTCCAAGCTTTTACGACTCCAACAGATGTCCTTATGAAACCTTCTGCAATCCATAATTGGATCAATCTCCGAGTATCAACCTGAAAGTCCTCTGGGAAACTACTCATAGAAAGAAAACAAGGTTTGAGGCGATTAGGCAAGTGATAGTAACTCAAACCGAGCACTCCTAAGCATTTATTTGGATTACTAGCAATGATTTCACTGAAGGTTCAGGCAACATCCTTCCAACCCTCTAATGTCCTGGCCACTTTAGAGAGATGTCCCGCAATCACTAAAATCGTTAAGGGTAGTCCTTGGCATTTTTCTACTATTTCCTTTCCAATTTCTTCCAATGCACGAGGATGATCATGTTTTGGTCCAAACACCTT
>NC_064283.1:61873870-62012353 GCF_019186545.1 Solanum stenotomum
ACACAGGCACACCATGAAGATGACCCACCTCTAGAACGTAGATACGAGCCAGCCTCTAGGCTCTGAATGCAAACTGAACAGGGAGGAACTGTATTGACTTGGTCAGTCGATCAACGATGACCCGAACGCTATCAACACCTCTAGAAGTTCAAGGAAAACCCGCAACAAAGTCTATAGTGTGCGATCTCACTTCCACTCCAGAATGGGTAACCTCTTAAACTCACCACAAGGCCTTAAATTCTCGACCTTCACTTGTTGGCAACACAGGCATTGAGACACATAGTCTGCAATATCTCTCCTAATGTCGTTCCACCAATAGTGATGCCTCTAATCACAATACATCTTCGCGGTGCCCAGATAGATAGAATATCTAGAATCATGGGCCTCATGAAGGATCAACTTAATCAAGTCCCCAACTCTCAGAACACAAATACGAACAGTAAATCTCAAACCCCTATCTAAATCTAAGGTAATCTGACCAACATCACCATCTAACTTGTGATCTAGATGACCCACAAAGGTATCATCCTCAAACTAGTGACCACAAATCTTCTCAAGCAAGGAGATTGATCTCCCACAGAGGCTAAGACACACCTAGAATCTGAGATATTCAATAAAATCATCCTATTGGCTAAGGACTGAATGTCCAAAGCCAAACGTCGCTCCTAGTAGATATGAATGATATAGACTACCCATACTTATTGCCTTCCATCTCAAGGCGTCCGTTACATTATTCGTCTTGCCTGGATGATACAGAATAGAGAGATCATAGTCTTTCAGGAGCTAAATCCAATGGTGTTGTCTCGAATTAAGGTCCCTCTGCTCATAATGTATTGAAGACTCTTGTGATCAGGGTAGAGGTAGTGTCTCCTTATATTAAGGGAAAAAACTACAGCCGCCAACTCCAAGTCATGAGTGGAGTAGTTACGCTCTTGCAGCTTAAGCTTCCTCAACGCATATGCAATAAATTGGTCCCACTGCATCAATACATAACCCAAACCCATGCAGGATGCGTTACAATATATCGCGAAACCCTCATCCTTAACTAGAAGAGTCAATATGGGAGCAGTGGTAAGAAACTCCTTGAGCTTTCGAAATCTCAAATCACACTCCTCAGACCACTCAAATGGAACATCAAGACGAGACAACTAGGTTAAAGGTGTTGTAATGGTAGAGAAGCCCTCCACAAACCGTCTGTATTAGCACGCTAATTCGGTGAAGCTTCGAATCTCAGTAACTGAAATGTGCCTATCTCAATCATAAATAGCCTCAATCTTTGTCGGATCTACCATGATGCCATCCCTGGACACTATGCTATAGACTCAAGCCAGAACTCACACTTTGAGAACTTGTCATAAAGCACAATTCTCAAATGTTACACATGCTCTCTTATTGAGAATATGTCTCAGGATATTGCAGAAATAAAACAATTAGCTAATTTTAGGGTTTTTAAATTATGTTATTAGAGCCTTGTTTGACTTATATTTAGGAGTTAGTTCTTTTTATTTGTTATTTGAATTAAACAGATAAGTTAGTAACATATTTTTCTATTTTTAGTTAGGAATTATGTCTATAAATGCAAGTCTCTAGATTATTAATAAAATAATTCCCTTTGATAATACTTTAGTATTTTTTCTCTCAAAGTCTTTCTCTGTTATTTTCTTTATTTCTTTGTAAAATTACCAGCATTTGGACATGTGATTTTACGCTGATTCCATCTCATGATTCCATATCATGAGATGTGATTCCATATTCTCCAAAACCCATGATATGGAATTATATGGGAATTCCATATCATGGTTTGAGATATTTTAATACAAAAAAATTGATCCACGAGTTCATATTTTGTTAAAACAACCCCACATTTATATCTACTAACTATTTATTTCATATGTAAATAAAATTTATAATCACATCATTACTTTTTAAAATTTATTAATCTCACCGACATAAAATTTATTATTCTCACCAACATATAGTCACTTTAACTCACACCAACCGATTGTTGAGTAATAAATTTGTTCTGCTCATTTACTCCAACACTTAATTTATTACTTCTACTGTTTTNCCTTGTTTGACTTATATTTAGGAGTTAGTTCTTTTTATTTGTTATTTGAATTAAACAGATAAGTTAGTAACGTATTTTTCTATTTTTAGTTAGGAATTATATCTGTAAATGCAAGTCTCTAGATTATTAATAAAATAATTTCCTTTGATAATACTTTAGTATTTTTTCTCTCAAAGTCTTTCACTGTTATTTTCTTTATTTCTTTATAAAATTACTAGCGTTTGGACATGTGATTTTACGCTGATTCCATCTCATGATTTCATATCATAAGATGTGATTCCATTTCATGAGATGTGATTCCATATTCTCCAAAATCCATGATATGGAATTATATGGGAATTCCATATCATGATTTGAGATATTTTAATACAAAAAAATTGATCCACAAGTTTATATTTTGTTAAAACAACCCCACATTTATATCTACTAACTATTTATTTCATATGTAAATAAAATTTATAATCACATCATTACTTTTTAAAATTTATTAATCTCACCGACATAAAATTTATTATTCTCACCAAGATATAGTCACTTTAACTCACACCAACCGATTGTTGAGTAATAAATTTGTTCTACTCATTTACTCCAACACTTAATTTATTACTTCTACCGTTTTGTATTTATTACAACTATAGTTATATCTATTTGAACATGGAGTGAAGGTCATCTCTTCATTTACTCTAATAAATTGATATGAAAGTTAGGTTGGTCAATATAGTTGCGGATGATATTGACCAACAAATGGCTCAAAGTAACAATGTTGGTTCGACTTCTTGGTCACATGATCGAGAAATGCAAGTTCAATGTGAGGAAATGGTTTGTACTATGTGGGAGGATTATCTTAAAGACTAGTACACTACAATTTATGTTCAATTTTTTTTTATTAAATTAAAGTTAGATGAAACAATTACTTTGATTTGCTTATTGAATACTACTCATAGAAAAAGCAAATATTGTTAGAAGTTTGACATATATAGAGTACTATGTCACAAGTAAAATTAAATGAATTGACTATATTATCAATTGAAAAGGAGTAATTAGAAAAAAATTGATTAGGAGAAAACTATTAATTTTATATCTCAAAAAGCTAGAAGAATGCACACAATAAAAACAGGTTTAAAGCTTCTATTTGAATTTAATTTAGCTTTAGGCAACTAGAATGCTTAAGCCGCACTGCTCACACTTACTAGGACCAAAGAGCAAAGATACCTTCTTACGGAAGTGAAATTTCAGAAGGTTGGCATTCCTTACATCTATTTAAGAACATTACAGATCACATGTACAAGTTCAACCCAAAAATTTGCGCATCACTCAGCACCAAAGCTGCAACCAACATAATTTTGGGTGATTATGTTAAGACGATTTTGCATGACATCCATAGATGGATAAGGAGGAAAACACAGGCGGTAAAAGCATGTGTGCGCGGAAGGCAATTTATCATGAGAGTCAAAGGTTCTGTAGATGTGAAGTTTAGAATCTAGACCACCAAAACCCTCAACAGGTAGAGACTTGATTGAAGTCCAGAAAAAGAGAAGCACATTTTTCTGCTCAGCCGACATACTTCCAACTATCTGCAGCAATAGAAAAGAAAACTTTGAAAATGCTGCCGGGATAATAACTTCGAAAGAGNGTAGCATAATATCGAGTTGGACTAGGGTTCAGCGTACCCAAATAGTCCCAAAACTACTAGCCACGTAGGTTGTAAGTCCCCTCTGTGGGTATCATTTCAGTGATCACGCCAGCATGCCTCTATACCTCTGGCAGGGTATATTGGGTCCTCTCGATGGGGCGTATACATCGGACTCCACATTTAGCTCATGTGGTTTTATGTCAGTTATTAGTAGCTCCCACAGTTCAGTCAGATTCTATTGCATTGACCATGTATCAGTATATTCAGTATTCAGTCTCAGCATGTTATAAATTGGTCATTGCATTTAGTTAGCTCAGTATTCAGTAATTATATCATGTTCAGATTATTTCATTGCTTTATTGTTTTGTTTAGTTATATGTTATTTCAGCTTTTCTCTATCATGTATGCTCAGTACCTTTCAAGTACTGACGCATACTCTGCGCTACATCTTCTCGTGATGTAGGTTCAGGTTCTCAGCATCCAGATCACGCTTAGATCAGTTCTCGATCTCCAGTTCACCAGAATCAGTGGTGAGTCCTCATTCTTCGACGACAATAGTCATGAGTTTCCTTTCAGTATTTTTAGTCCTTTAGTTTCAGTTTTGCTAAATCTTAGTTGGGGCATGTCCTAACATTTCTAGTCAGTTTAGAGGCTTATTTCAGACATAGTTAGATTCAGCTTAGTATTGAGTTAATATTTTCTTTGTATTAAACTCATCAGTTTTCATTCATCTCAGTTATAGTATATAGGTATTCCCCATCATTTCAGACTTACTTTATGATTTAGCTTCCGCATCAGTTATTATTATCTTTAGTATGCTCATGATTATGCCAGCAGGGTTAGCTTGGGATCACTTGTGATCCTAGGTCCCGTGTCCGCGTCTCGAGGGTAGCTCGGGGCGTGACAAATATACAACACAAAAATTTCATATAGTGTTGGTCAGTTAATAGAAAAAATGGTTTAAATTATTATTTGGAGACAAATAATGTCGAATCTTTGATTCAACTAAGCAAGAGATTTTACAAGTTGAAATAAAAGGTAAGATCTTCTCATTTAATCCAACAAAAGATGCACACAAGTCTTGCAAGACAAATGATGAATTGACAGATTTGTTCACAAGGTCAATTTCAGATGAGACTACAATCTACAATTTCTTATCCAAGGAGGAGTGTCGAGAATATGTCTTAGGATATTGTAGAAATAAAGCAGTTAGTTATTTTTAAGGTTTCTAAATTATGTTAAGAGTCTTATTTGACTTATATTTAGGAGTTGGTTCTTTTTATTTGTTATTTGAATTAAACTGATAAGTTGGTAACGTATTTTTCTATTTTTAGTTAGGAATTATATTTATAAATGCAAGTCTCTGGATTATTAATAAATTAATTCCCATTGATAATACTTCAGTATTTTTTTTCTCTCAAAGTCTTTCTCTATTATTTTCTTTATTTCTTTATCAAAAAAATCAACATCTCTCATGTTTCACAAATATATCAGGATATTATCAATGTACACTATGACGCAGCTTTGGAGTCTACCTTCAGTTGAAAACACATCCCAGAGGGGAGGCTTATAGTACAGATGTACGCTAACACATCCACAAAACTCACGGTCAATAGGGACAAACTCAACTAAACAAACCTCCCTACACACATCCCCAACATAGGCCAAGTAAGATAAGAAACCGCTAACCACTAGCCTCCGAGCCCGAATAAATGAATTAACTTCAACCGGTGTGCTACTACAAGAGAACTACTACACCACGGGTGCAATACTAGACATGGCTAAGGTAACAACCTTAGAAAAGAAATCTATGACCACTCGGTAGGGGGATAACCAGTTCATGCCCAGAATCACATCAAAGTCTAGCATATCAAGCAAAATGAGGTCATCCCAGGAGTCACACCCCTAGATAATCACCAAACAAGATTGAAACACCTGATCCACTACTAAAGACTCACCTACGAGGGTCAACACACGCAATGACACTGCAAAGTCTCCAAACTCATACTCAGACGAAAAGCAAAATATATAGATATATGTGAAAAGGTAGAGCCCGGATCAAATAAAGTCAAGATAGGCTGATGGCAAAAGAGAATTATTCCTGCGATCCCATCGTCTGATGCCTCAGCTCCGTCCTCGCTGGAGTTGCATACAAGTAAGCCTTTCTACCTCTACCCTGGGCATCTATCCTACCACCTAACTTACCTCATCAAAGACCACCCCAAATACCCTAGTGACCACCACAACGGTCCTGACCCTAGCCTTTGCCTCTAACTAGAGGCGCTATTGGTGGAGCTGGTAGAGTTGCATGTGGAGCTGGAGCAATCTGCCTAAGCAAAGGGAAATCTCTAGACCAATGATCAAAGTCCCAATAGTCATAACAACCCTTTGTTGATTGGCCCGCAAAGTAACGGCCATCACAGAATAAAGTACCTGACTGGGACCCATCTAGACTCTATTTCGAGCTGGCATCACTCCGACTATATTGGTCACCCTCTAAAGCCTGTAGGGAGTTCTGAACAGGCCGATTGGACTGACCCTGCCAAAATCCTTAAATTTTAAGGGATTTTTATAATTTGGAAAAGACTAGGGATATGATGTAATTAGCTCTTAACACTATGAAATTTATGTAAGTTTTGCCTTTTTTTTGGTGAAGTAAATTCGGACATTCCTTACCCATTTTGACGATTTGTCCTTGTGCCCACTTTCCTGGCAATTTACAAATAAGTCTAGCTTTAACGGTGGACACTAACAAATTGATGAAAGAGATTTATCCAGTTTAAAATTCAATTTGTCGCAAATGTGAGTCATTTTGAGTTTATAATATATTAAAAGACTCAAATATTTCACGGAGCTCATGTTTAAAATTTTAAATTGCTTAGAGGAGATTTGAGTTGATCAAAATTTTAAAAAATCAACTTGTGTAGGGAAGTTGAACTATTGAAGTTTATAAATATTGTATGAACAACGTACATGTATGTATATACAATTTTGATACATAGCTATATATATCATATATACCCGGTTATACAGTATTTATGCAAATATCGATACATTACATATACATGCAATCTTTTAATTGAAAGCATTTTTGGCCAATGGTATATTTACGCAAGAATCCATTTAAAATAGGTAGGTGTCTTATCCGTACAAATATGGTGGGGGGGGCTATTATTTTAAAGTAACAATAGGCTATATGTTTCTTTAAAAAAAAAATAGTATTGAATACCGAATATTTTGGTTTGCTTATTGAATACTACTCGTAGAAAAAGCAAAATTTCCATATAAAAAGCAAATTTTGTTAGAAGTTTGACATATAGAGTATTATGTCACAAGTAAAATTAAATGAATTGACTATATTATCAATTGAAAAGGAGTAATTAGAAAAAAATTGATTAGGAGAAAACTATTAATTTTATATCTCAAAAAGCTAGAAGAATGCACACAATAAAAACAGGTTTAAAGCTTCTATTTGAATTTAATTTAGCTTTAGGCAACTAGAATGCTTAAGCCGCACTGCTCACACTTACTAGGACCAAAGAGCAAAGATACCTTCTTACGGAAGTGAAATTTCAGAAGGTTGGCATTCCTTACATCTATTTAAGAACATTACAGATCACATGTACAAGTTCAACCCAAAAATTTGCGCATCACTCAGCACCAAAGCTGCAACCAACATAATTTTGGGTGATTATGTTAAGACGATTTTGCATGACATCCATAGATGGATAAGGAGGAAAACACAGGCGGTAAAAGCATGTGTGCGCGGAAGGCAATTTATCATGAGAGTCAAAGGTTCTGTAGATGTGAAGTTTAGAATCTAGACCACCAAAACCCTCAACAGGTAGAGACTTGATTGAAGTCCAGAAAAAGAGAAGCACATTTTTCTGCTCAGCCGACATACTTCCAACTATCTGCAGCAATAGAAAAGAAAACTTTGAAAATGCTGCCGGGATAATAACTTCGAAAGAGTTCAGTAATCTACCACATCCGAAAACAATGAAGAAAAGAGAAGATCAAAGGGGCAAAGGTGTAGACTTCTCGATAGTTAATACTCTGGAAACATACTAAGAGCAGACAAGAAATAAGTACCTCCCAGAACCAGGATATTTGAAGGTCATCTTTTTTGTAGCCATTGTAATTTGTATGTTCTTTCCAGTTTTCTACAGAAACAGCAGTTTTACTCCCATGAAGCATCTTGTTAAGGTCTTCATGATCTAGGATCCGGTAGAAGGATTTCCGGAGCCGTCGGTCAGTAATTATGTCACCAAAACCTTGAGAAAAATGGGCTACCTGATGAGCAATTGATGTGACAAAACGGTGTTTAACAAGACGATTAACATAGTTATCCCTATTCTCACTGTTCACTATCGTATTTTTCCCATCAGGGCAAAGCTCCACCACTTTCCTGGATCCCAATTCTTCATCTTCACAAACAAATGTTAGGCCTAGGATATCTTCATCCACCATCTTCGTATCCATCTCCAGTATCTTCTTGCAGCCACTGTACAAGTAGGGATCTGCATCCCTAATGTCTTCAAACGAAATATCCTCTCCAGCTAATTGCAAAAAGAACACACGATCAAACGCAATACTTATTTGTACTCTATGCAACAAGGCCAACGCAATCATCCTGCCGGAGAAGGTAAAATACTCAAGGTGCAAGGGGTCCACTTTAGATGCTGCAAGCACAAAATGCAGAGGAGGATTATTTGCATTGTAACAGAGAGAATAATATCGAACAGCTTGCAACCATCTTATAAATGCAGCTGTGCAAGATTCATCCTAAATCTATCAGAGTATATTCCCAGTTGTTTCAAGCATATTGTAACGAGGAAAAAAATGATAATACAGCTAGTGAATACTCATTCATATGCCATACAATCCAAGTACACCATGCAGCTTTATTGAGAAAGATATCAAGGTAAAACTGATATGGCCATAAATAAGACTTGAACTCTTTCGATCATTACTTCATGAACTTTATCTGATTGCCTGGTGTGATTGGAGAATCAGAGAACCATAGGACATCAATAATAACACAACTAAGAAAATATACTAACATGAGAACTAAGTCGAGACAAAATTAAATTTAAAACCTCAGCATGTTAGAATGGCTTAATCTCCTCAAGCAGGCTGGCACTATAAATATATCAGCATCTATTCATGCACACATCTAAGCAGAAACAATGAGTTAAAAATTATCAGTTGTTGCATATTTACAACATACTTTAGGGATCTGTCCAGGCACAATGAATGCTGAAACCTATTCCAAAATCCCAACTTCTAACAGATCCAGACAATAACACAGAAATGAAAAGAAACAAATCCAGAAACTATATTAAGTAAAAACCTAGCAAGTCCTACAGAAAGAGCCATTGCTTAAAACTTTGTAAATGGAAGGATGGAAATTATTGGAAGAAGAGAAAATTCTACACAACACAAAATTAAATGAGCAAAGCAAATGTGAGGGCTCAAATTAGCAACGACTTCTTTATTCCTTAGTTTCAATGATTTATTTCAGTTGCTTAAATGAAGTCAAGTTCTCTCAAATCATTTGTTGTAAGTTGCTTCTTGTGGTGTGGCATATTGTGCTGAGTGCCTGAGTCATTACATTAGTTCATTATTATTTGTTGAATATTTGGATTCTGGGGTTGAATTTGGCTGATACAGTGCACTTCAATTTCATCCAAAAGGTAGGTCGAATTTATGTACGTTTAATGCATGACTTTTAATCACTTGAATCAATTTACTTTCACCATGAACGTGCATTTGCAGTAGAACTTTGATTTTTTACCTACAAGAACCATTTCCCCCGCAAGCGACTCGTTCCTCCAATCTACAAAATGGATTTTGGTCAAACCATCCAACTCCTAGTCCTAACAATTTAGTCCAGATTAAACAATCCACAAATTGTTCATGTTTTTTCCCCTGATGAGCAGATACAGATTTTATTTATGAGAGGACCTAGCAATAAGAAGTGACAAAAGGAAACAAAAACTCAGCTTTTTCTGATGGACAGTAAATGAACTTATGAAGTCTAGTATGGTTTCACTGTCATTTACATCTACCATGAAATACCAAAAAGGATGCATTTGAGTTCAAACCAAGAGTATCTTTTCTCTAGATGATCCATCAGATTGCTGCCGGACTGGTATCCCAAGTCTTCATGATGATGTCTTTTGTACTGACTCTGCAAGAAATTTTGCTGCAGCCTTGGCATGATGCAATTGTAACCCTAGCAAGTTAAAAATCCTGCTCCATATGCGCCACTTTTTTGCAATGGAGGAAAAGATGATTCACCTACTGCTGATATGTATCCCTTTCATCGAGAAAATATTCTATCTGAGACATACCTCCCTAGGCACCCAAATTATTCTCCATGGCCAACAACACAAGGGAATAACCTACCTTTGGTCAAGAGTGTATAGCAAGACTTGGTAGTAAATAGACCATCTGTTTGTCCTTTCCAATCACAGTATAAGGCTTGGGCTGTAGGTTGGGGCTGCTGCTCAGTTGTTCTAAAAGCTGTCCTAGTTGTTCTTCCTTCTAAGGAGGATTTTCTATCCTTCTTTTGGGTCGGCTATATAGTTAAACAAATCTGAGAAGGGAAGTGTGGCAGTGGTTTGATACACAAAAAGATGCTAAACAATCTGAAATTCCGTTTTTAGCGGGTATTATCTTGCCATATCAGGGTCTTTTTTTTTCCTATCCTCAACCCTTGAATAATGAATAGTTCATGTTTCTGTAGTTCCTTCCACAAACATGTGTGTCCTCATTCCTTTATCATTATTTATACAAGTTCCATTTCGCTTACCAATACTTGAAATAGATTAATGCACTTTGGAATTACTTAATTTATGTAGCAATGAAGCAGTAAAACCCTCAGACATGGGTTTCATGAAAGAGTTGAACCTCAAAGCATGCTATGAGGGTATGAGAAGCAACATCAAGCAACCTTACATGGTTTACATAGGGAGAGATAATACGTATACTCATACTCACAAAGATTCAACCTCTATCTCATACTCTTAATCTATTTTTGAGGAAAAATCAGATAAAAACATCTTTCATACTCGACAACTTTAGATCCAAAAACTAACAAAAGGTATAAATGAGAACAAAATGTCAACAAAAGCTTACCTGGATTTGGGAAAAACCTTCTACCGTCATTTGGGCATGAAACAAATAGAGTATTCTGAGGGTTGAAAATGGCTTCAAATACCAAGGAAAACCACTCCCTCAATACACCAGGTCCGGTAGCTTCTTCATTCTCAAATTGCATAAACAACTGGCCTCGCAGCGACCTAGGATTCACATGTCCAATGTACTCAAATGATTGTTCAAACAAGCGAGACCTGCAAATGAGCATCTCGTAAAACTCCTCGTTCTTGTGCCTCCCTTCTCGAAGCATCTTCAAGGCAAACCGCTGCCTTATCTTAAAATTTGTTACCTCCTTGTGCTCAAGAATCCACTGATAATCTGTAGACCTTTTTGAAAGTCTAACCATCAGAAAGCACAATTCAACTCTTCTTTGCCTCATCTTCTCCCAAAACATTTCCTCCAAACCCTTATACAACTTTGAAATGCTTTCTAACTCCTTAAGAATTAAAAGATAGAGGGGCCAACAGCTTACAATAGGCTCACCTCTTTCTTTGTTTATCAAACCCAGCTGGCTTTCCAGTTTCTTCAGACACAGCTCCATTTTTTCCTGCAAGTCACAAAATACACGATGCACGCCTTCAATCTCAATTCTTTCATTTCCTGCCTCACTTTGCATCAAGGAAGGGAAACTGACCGGACTGCCAAATGTTTGTTGACGCCGTATTGCACACTTTACTGGATGCATAAACTTAATAAACTCACGCACATCGCTGTCTGATAACTGTATAAACTCAGCTGATTGCACACTCAATTCTAAAGCACACGATAACCTTGTTGCCAACTCACGAACAAAAGGAAAAACATCTTGCAATCTTAACATACACTTGACATCATGGACATAACCCTTCATCATTGCAGCTAAACTACTACGGCAAAATATATACAAAGCATCATCAACACCCACAGCCCCTCTTAGAATCTTACAAAACTCGAACAATATAGGAGCAAACTGCCTATATACGGTTACAGGGTTGGCGAAAAGTGTCTTACATGAATCTATAAATTGACAAATACATTCATGACCAGCTTGTTTGGTAGTTACAGAAGGAGATACATAAAGTTTTACCAGAGCCGCAGGAACAGAGGAGTGAATAAATATTTGGAGATATTGCTCCGATTTATCTGCGCCATCCTTTGGGGTCATTGTGAGAAAATCTGTAAGCATCTTCATCATACAGGTGACATTAGCATTAACATCTGTGTTGTCATTGCAGTTGCAGAGGGCATGAATAAGCGAATTTAAGTCATTCATCAGCCTCCACGTGTGAGGATGGCGCGTGCTTCTCATTCTTCCAACGAGTTGCAGGGTGTCATCGTTTTGTATACCACATTCGGATAACCTTTGTTGCAACTGAAGCTGTTTCCCGCGGTAGATTAATCGCTGTTCCATTCGTGGTACACCGGAGGTCGATTGAATTGATCGAATGCCGGTGATCGATTGGATTTTCCGGTGAACTGATGCAACTGAGTCGGAGGAATCAGCTTGAAGAACCAGGGTTTTGCAGCCGGAAAACATACGGACGAAGAATTGAATGGGGGATGACAGAGAAAGAGGGAGGGTTTCGTCATATCTCATCCAAGCATCTGCGGCAGCATAATCATCGAACTTGCGTTTGGTATTGTGGTGTAACTGATACGCCATTGGAAGTTTTGATCAGCAGGAAGGAAGAGTTTGAGCTCTAATTTTGAACAGAGTGTTCAGTTAAATTAAATGAGTCGGACAAAAAAGGAAGAGTTTGTCTTGCCTATTAAGACTCATTCTTCCTCCATCCAAAATACGAAATGAATTATTTTTCTTTTTTATCAATATTAAAAAAAAGAATGAACATATTTTTCTTTTTAAAAGAATTGACTAATTCTTCGGGAAAATTTTCAAAATGTTAATATTTTGGCATTTAATAGGACCCCTTAGCCACATTTTTAATATTTATTATAAATGTCAATATTTTAGTTTATTATGTATCTGATTTATGTTTTTTTATTTGTTTTAGTTGAAAGAATACAATTATTTAATAACAGAAAAAAGAAATTTAGGGGAGAGAATAATCAATTACAAATTCAAAAAAACGACAAGGCACTCATCCCCCTTGTTCATCAAATTTCCAATATCGATTTTTAAATTTCCTATGATAATACTCAATCTCTGTTGAACTGAATTCGATTAAATTGCGGTTTTTCTATTTGGGAAGAAAATTTTGAAAACGGGTATGGGATGTCGTTAACAAACGAGTAAAATTTCGTTGATAAACAACTTTGGAGAAGGAATTTTCAATTGGAACTTCAATATATTCTGTGAAATACAAAATTGATTAGGTATACATGACCCTATATGCATAACTACATTGTATTCCACAAAAAATGAATACAAAATCATCAATAAATACATATCCACATTCATATAACAAAAAGGTATTCATGATTGAATTATGTATGTATTTCACTTTCATAATGAAAACTAAAAATTGTATCTCAGTGATCAAAATTGTATTACATGACTATCAATATATATTTTTCTTTTATTTGTATTACAAAAATATTACTAATGGCCTAAGTCATCTGCAACCCCTTAAAGTTGTCCGTATAATTAACTTAGACACCTCAACTAAGGCTAGTACCTATTGAACACCTAAAATATTCAAAGCATGTATCTATTAAGCACAAAATACTGATGTGGCAAACAAAATGTTCTTCACTTTCCATGGGCGCGTGAAGATACCCAAATAACATTTTCCTTTTTCTTTTTCCTAAAAAAATACACCTTTTTGCTTTATTGACCCTTTACATTAATTAATAAATAAACCAAAAAAAAATAAAATTAACTAACAATATAAAAAAAGCAGGTCGTCTTCTTCTTCACAGGATGATGCCTCAACGATTTCCATCCAATATCATTCCACCATCTCTGTACTTTCCAGTTGCCTCTCATGCCACCCCACCCCTCCAACTTTCTCTCTCACCCTCTCCAATTATTCTTCTATTTTTTTCTTCTTTTTTCATGTTTCAAATATTTCGGTGAAACTCCATTTATTCCAATGTAAGAAAATTGAACTGTGATAAATATTTATTAATCGAAAGAAAATGATGGCAATGGTAGGAGGTGTTGTCGATGAAAGGGAATGAAAAGAGTGGGGCGATGATTTATTTGTGTGTCAGCGCCGACGGAAAGGGGAAACAGTCTCAACACGAAGAAGAAGAAGAAGGCGACGACGTACGGATGGTGGGGGTGTTAATTAAAAGAGTTAAATTTTATTTTCTTAAAATTCTTTTTGGAATATTTAAATAAATTTTTTTTAATTGAATTCAACCGCGTCATTGTTTCATTGGTACATATGTTATATATTTGCGTTTGAGTTACACGCAGTTTTGTTTTTCAACTGATTATCATTTTGTGTCTAATAGATATAAATTTCTTAAGGTTAAAGTGTTCAATAGGTACTCGCCCTAGTTGAGGTGTCTAAATGAATTATGCGGACAACTTTAAGGGACCGCAGATGACTTAAATCTATTACTAATTGTATCCCAATATAATCTAATCATTACATATGTGATATGAATACGATTAAGAAAAGATACAAGATTTTGAAAAAAAAATAGCATACATAGTGGAAATAATACAATCAATTGAGGAAGGATACAATATTCTGACTCTGAAAAAATATGATACATCTATGCTTAAAAAATACAAATCCATTTGACATACCTATTGAAATGACTACAAACTAAATAAAAATAAATAAATACAATGTTCTTAATAAAAATACAAATGCTGAGAAAAAGAAAAATAATTGGCAAACAAAAATTAATATGAATACAATTTTTGCAACCTTCCTCTCTGACTCTCTCTTTCTTCTTCTTCATATGCTATATTCCTTTTTTCCGATTTTTTGTTCACCAAACGTAAATCCGAATCTGTATTCACTTACATAGATCAAAAGATGGGAAATCGCTAAAAAATTGATGATTAAGTAGGATACCTCTTATAATCCTCTTAGAGACGGTCATTAGAGAAGGATCTTTGAGGTTTTTCTTATCCAAAATCCTAATCGAAATTGGTGAATTTACTAAGCAACTAAACAAACAAATATTTTGAAAGATTTAAACAAAAATAAAAACAAAATTGTATCGAGATTTTGACTTTCTAAGTGTTTAAGTCAAATAGTAAGAACTCTTGTAATTCTAAATTCTACAGTAGAGTGAAGATGAGAAGAATTTTGTTGGCATTCAATGGGATAATGGAAGGGAAAATGGCAGGTCACCTTTACTTATGTCGTCACACTGCGGCTTTAGCCTTGTTGATTATTCTTTATGTGGTTTGTACACCATTATTTAACTACGGGAAAAAGAAATTGGGGAAATTAGAGAGAGAACGTGAGTGAGGTAGAGAAAAATCAGTTATGTGCTTAAAACGTGAGCTTAATATGAGTTAAGTTGGGAACTAAGCTGATAAATAAGAGGAATGGGAAGAAATTATATCAGAATACACTTTATTTTCTATATAATTAATATGTTGACATTTTAAATAATTATTTTAAACTGTTATATTTTTAATAATTATGTTAGTTATTTTGACTAGTTAGCTAATTTTTCCTTTATCTATTTAGTCCGTTTCAAAAAAAGGAATGAATTTTCCTTTTTAGACTGTTTTAAAAGATGACTTTTTTTTTTCTTTTATGGCAATATTTTAATTTTAACTTTCTATGTAGTGTTGAATTTTAAAAGGTATGAATGGAAAATGAAAAATTATTAATTTTTTAAAGAGTTGTGACATTTTCAATAAGACACAATAAGAATTTGTTTGCAATACCATTTGTTGTCTATAAATAGAGGGATTTCCTATCATTATACAACAATGAATGAATTTCTGGACTTCTTCTTCTATTACTAATCTAATATTTTAAGTATACTATATTGTTGGTGGACACCGTGATTTTAAGTATCAATACACCGGTGGGTAAGATTAGGGGTGCGTATCGGTTGGTTCGGTTCGATTTTAAGTATTATCGGTTCGGTTTATCGGTTTTCAATTTTTAAATATGCTAAACCGATAACCAAACCAATAAGATATTTGTTATCTGTTTTAGGTCTTTAACGGTTCGGTTTTCGGTTTAACCAATAAGAAAATGCTTTCAAAATAAATATATGACTTATCCAATAATTTGACGTGATACGCATACATCGAAATAATCATCCCAAATGGGACAACAGGGACCAACTTGCTGTGTTTTGGTCATCACAACAAAGCCTTGGTCAATTCTTGATCATCATACTATATAAAATGATGTCCCCTTTATGCAATAAAGAAATCAAATAAAACCAAATCATAGACAAAAGTCAAAATAGTAGCAAATGAGGCCATGCTTATGGTAAATCATATATAAAGAAAAGACCCAACTAAATGAAGTTCTTACGTTATTTTTTTTTTTTAAAAGCACAAAATCTAAATTTCTAACGTTAATCAAATTGCAGATATTTACAATCGTGCAAAAGCTAATATTAGTCAATTATAAACTAACTAAAGTAAATAAGTAATACTACAAAGTAAAACCTAAAGGTTAAATAACTAAAAGTCGAGAGGAGAGTTAACTATTAAGTAGTGTTAATTATAGCGTAAAGTTTTTATATTTTTACTCTAATAAATTATATATATGTATAACTAAAAATTAAAATAGTAAATTATTATNAGTTGTGACATTTTCAATAAGACACAATAAGAATTTGTTTGCAATACCATTTGTTGTCTATAAATAAAGGGATTTCCTATCATTATACAACAATGAATGAATTTCTGGATTTCTTCTTCTATTACTAAATCTAATATTTTAAGTATACTATATTGTTGGTGGACACCGTGGTTTTAGGTATCAATACACCGGTGGGTAAGATCGTTCTATCACGGGAGGATATATTCAATTAACCTCGGGTACTTGAGGGGAATAATTTCTTTAAGAAGACACTATGCATTTAGTGTGCTCGATTTTCTTCTTTGAGAAAAATATTTTGTATATTATTTCTACGGAAAAGGGTCATATTTGGCCTTGTACTCTTAGAAAAGGGTTATATTTACCCTTAGTTATACTTTTTTTTGATAGATTTGCCCTTGTCATCCAACTTTGAACACATATTTGCCCTTGAACAGTTAAATATTATGTCACCACTTTTATTACTACGTGGCATTTACATGACTCCTACATTGATACTTTTAATATAATTAAAATTTTACTTCTTATTTAATATTTTACCTAATCCACTTAAATAGAATTTGACCCACTCAATTTGAAAACCCGTTAACCCAACTCCAGAACCTATCATCTCGTATCACCTTATCCATCAAAAACATCCATGGAAAAGAACATGATAGAGATGAAACAACTGATAAAGCTAAGCCATTTTCGTATGGATCATCTTTAATCAAATATGTCACTGTTGGGACCCGTCTTTAAAGTAACAATCTTTACACAATTCCAATTAAATTCCTCTCCACAGCTCCAATTCATACCAAATTTAAGTTGCTTACAGAAGATCAAATATGAAGATAAAAAAAAACAATTTTTTTTGACATATCATAAAACCTATTTTCCCCGATGCAAATATTTTCCAAAAAAAATAATAGAAACTACAATATCAATAATCACACACACACAAAAAAAGGAGAGAGAGAGAGAGTGTTAATGAGAGATGCTTGAAGACGAGGTAGACGATGAGAGCAATATTGAGGCTTTAATGGCTAGCAACAACATTTCATCTCTCACTATTAGTAAGCAAATTTCAGTTGTTTCATCTGTATCATGTTCTCTCTATAGATGTTTTGATGGGTAAAGTGACACGAGATTATAGGACTGAAGTTAGGTTTAATGGGTTTTCAAATTGAGTGAGTCGAATTTTATTTAAGTAGGTTGGGTAAAATATTAAATAGGATGAATAAGGGTAAATACAACTTTTTCTAAGATTATAAGGACAAATAGGACCCTTTTTAGTTTTTTCTAATCTATTTCAGATTCTATTTTCTTTATTGGTTTTAAGTTTCTAGTTATTAAAATACTCTTTAAACTTTATTGTTTCTTATCAAGTTCTTCAAAGTTATTGTTCTAAGTATCTTAGGAACACAAAATGAACAACAATCTTAAATAAATTATATTACTGTTGGTATTTTTTGTATTTTACTGATTGAGAATCGGAAAATGGATGACGAAACTTGCAGTACAATACTTCTCCAAAATTTGGTGCCTTGTTTAGGCCAAAGTGATAATTTACAAGAAGGATTGGTGGTGTTCCGATTGAAGATTACAATGTAACCTTCTTATATTTACCTAAGGAGGAAAATAGTTTCTAAAAGTTATTTTTTTTTTATATTTATCATGTGTATCTTTGGAAAAGGATCTGCAAACCATATGCTTTTTTAATGAATTTTCCTTGGCGAATAGTATTGCCTTTAAAATTATTTAATTTGCAAAATGAGATATACATTTTTTTAGTTTGATAAGATATTAAGTAAAACTATTGAAATATTTAAGTGATACAAACTATTTTAGTTGGAAAGCTATTTGACAAGAAAAGCATATATTTGTGATATTCTAATTCTGACTTTTGAAGACTAAAATCTCTTGATTTTCTACTCCGTTTAAATTTGAAATTGATTTGAAGTCATAAAAACTGCATTAACATTCAAAGTTCATTCGGTTGACGATTTGAAGAATATAAAAAAATCATCATTAACTAGAAACAAGGTGTACACAATTTTAGTCTTTATTGTTAGTATTATAAATATTAAGCGGTTTGTCTAGTTGTGACATAGGGGAAAAAAAGACCAGTGAGATAAAATCAGTGATTTTGTGTTGGTAATAGGTGCCTCTATGGAATGAACTTTGATATTTTGTAAAGATTGTCAAAGGGAATTGAAGCACTACAATTCTTTTGTAGAATATTATTTCAAAAAGTAATTTCATGTTGCCAATGACATTTTGATAGTATAAATTTGAAAGCATGGAAACAAAAATATGTGGAAAATTATTTTCAAATATTTGAAAAATATTTTTGAGATCATATTTAAAATGTGTGGGTTCTTTACTTGCGATAAAGATAAAATTAGACTTAGTGTCTAATTTAAATTTGGACTACAAGATATGAAATTCAATGACATTTTTGTATTATGTTAGACCCATAAAATTCTTAGAATATATTTGATATTGTGGTCGTTGAATTTATCCTTTACTATTATGAAACTACCAAATTATATATATACTTGTTCAAAATAACTATTTGTATGGGCTTGGATATTTGTGAAAAGTCATCTTCATGTTTTTATTGTGAAAGAAGCATTTGGGTCATATTGCCTTTATTGAACCCAGTGAGACTATGCTCATGGATAATTCTATAACAATCAAATTGAAGGTTATCAAAAAGGTCCTTCTGAAAAGGACATCTGATCAGGTGGTGACTCTAAACAATGTTTGTATATGACAAAATTGTAATAAGTAAGAGAAAAATATTTGTGAGAAAAAATTATCTCACTGAGGGTCTTTTCAATTACAATATTTTTGTTTATTCTTACTTGCTTGAGTCAAACTGCTTGTGACATGAACGTTTGAGATATATCAATTACAAAACCTTGTAGAGAAAATTGATCAACTTAGAAGTTTTGCTTAACTTTGAGTACAATAAATAAAAATGTCAAGTTTGTGTTGAATCTAAGTATGCTAAGCATTCTTATAAAAAATTTTAAAGGAATTTTAATCCCTTAGGGGTGATTCACATTGACATTTGTGATATGAAGTCAACACCATCTCGTGATGGGAGAAATATTTCATAACTTTTATTGACAATTGCACTAGATATGGTTATGTTTATTTGCTGAGTAGTAAGGATGACGTAATAGAGACATCTAGGCAATATAAAACTGAAGTTGAAAATCAGTTGGATAAAATTATCAAATTAATTAGAAGTGATAGAGGTGGAAAATATGAATCTCCTTTTGCAGAAATATGCTTGGAAAATGAAATCATCCATCAAACTATTGCCCACACTCACCTCAATCGAATGGAATTGCAGAAAGAAAAAGGTGAACTTTGAAGAAAATGTTGAGTGCCTTACTTATAAGTTTAGGTTTACCACAAAACTTATATGGAGAAGCTAGCCTTACAGTAAAAGAGAATAACAAAAAGCTTTGTTTGTTCAGAAAGGAAGTAACAAATTTTTTTGTCTATTCAGGACATAGTGTGGGGGTGTCTAGCAAAAGTTCAAGTTTCTATCCCCCCCGACCCAAAGAGTCAAAATAGGGCCTAAGACCGTGGACTGTGTTTTCATTGAATATGCTACAAATAGTAAAGCATGTCAATTTTTTATTCGTATGTCTAAACATTCAGATATTCAAAACAATACATTAATTGAATTAGCTAATGCTAAGTTCTTTGAACTCATATATCCATATAAAACTAGACTTGAGTTGTCGAATAAAGGGTCTAAACGACCTTAGAAAAAATCAAAAGAGAATATACTTAATAAAGAGATTAAGAGGCGTAGGAAACATGAAAGGACATCTACTTTCTTGAATTTGATTTTGTGACATTTCTTCTTGAAAATGAGTCTCATACATTCAAATAAGTTATGTTTTTTTGCGGATTTATCCTTTTGGAACAAGTCATCATGAGTATAACTCTAACTAGCAGACTGGAGATCCCCAAGAGCTAGGTTCAAGGAGATCAAATAAAGTTGTAACTGACAGTTTGACATTATCAAACAACTTAATTCATTCTCGTGATGAAGACAATGTTATGATAAAACATTAAGGTGTTTTAATGAGTTGATAAATCTTAAAGTTTTTTTTATGTTTCTAAGTTTGTCAGATTTGACCAAATAGTGTATCTACACAATGACATGGTTAGGAATCACCTATGTGAGTGTGAAGTGTAAGCCTCTTCAAAGAGGATGATTGTAAAAACTCATTTCTCTATACATTCACGAAACTAGGAGGTGTTCATGACTAAAATGAATACAACTGTGAGAACCATGGATAATAAATGATTGGTTGTGTAATATGTGGTTGTCTAGATATACGTGAAAGCTTGATGGTTCAAATATATCAAATCTATCGATTAATTGAGTATATCTGACACATGTTCATTACAAAAAGCTTAAAGGAAAACCTATTTATCCAGATGCAATTAATTCTTGCTTGTAAAGTATACATACATGTCCATTTATTTGTGGTAGAGTCATTCCCCATTCATGTGGGGGATTGCTGGATTTTAAAAGGTCTAAATGAAAAATGAAGAGTTAAGACTTTTATAAAGAATTGTGACTTTAATGAAAAGTTGTGACTTTTATGAAGAATTGTGACTTTTATAAAAAGTTGTGACTTGACATCTTCGATAAGGCACAATAAGCATATGTTCACATTAACTTTTGTTATCTATAAATAGAGGGATTTCCTCTCATTTTACAACAATAAATTTCTGTACTTCTTCTACAATTTCTAAATCTAGTAATCTAAATGTACTTTACTGTCATTGAGTAGTTCGTTGACACCGTGGTTTTATGTATCAATACACTGATGAGTAAGATCGTTCTAACCTAGGAGGATATATTCCATTAACCTCGGATACTTAAGGGGAATAATTTCCTTAAGGACACAATGTGCATTAAGTGGGCTTGATTTTCTTCTTTGAGAAAAATGTTTTGTGTATTATTTCTAATATGTTTCAGATTCTACTAGTTTTAAGTTTCTAGTTTGAAAATACTTTTTAAACTTTCTTGTTTCTTACCAAGTTCTTCAAAATTATTGTTCTAAGCATCTTTGGAATACAAGATGAACAACACGTGGTATATTTAAGGTCATAAGTAAAACTGTTTTTAAATAGATGAAGAAACAATTCTTCTACCATCGGGAAGAATCTAAAAAATTCTACTTTTTATTTAAAAAAGAAGAAGCAAAAACACAAAATTAAACTAAAATATCTTTTCCATATATATTTTTTTATCAATATATTCCTTATTAATTAATTAGCATATCTCATAAGTTTGGTTAACTTTCACTTAAAATTTTGGGAGGGACATCGGGAAGATCATAGGAAAAGACTTTTGGAAACTTATTTACGATTGGAACTGACTGAAAATAGGTGTATCAATACTAGAGTCATTAACTTGAACTAAGTGATAGATGCACCCATTGGAGACTAACTTTCTAGCCTTTAGGTATGAGATGAAACGTTTCTTAGCCACTACTGGATTACTTTTCCATTCTATGACTAGCTTATTAGGAAATTTAAACTTGACTACTCGAGTCCTACAATCGAATGAGGCATAACAAGCATAAAGTCACTCCATGCCTAGAATGACATCAAATCCACCATGTCTAATTCAACTAAATCAGCCATAATGTCTTTATGACAAATAAAGATGGTACAATTTCAATAGATTCTTTCTGCTAGAATAGACTCCCTGACAGGTGTAGAAACACTGAAAGGTTCAAGAAGTTGTTCGGGATAAGTCTCAAACTCCATGGCTATATATGAAGTTAAAAAGATAAACTCGCACCTAGATCAAGTAAGGCATATACATAAAAAAGGACTTTAAGCATGACATTAATAACATCAGACGAGTTCTCCTGATCCTGACGATTGGACATATCATATTGATGATTGGAACCTCCATCTGCTCCTGATTTGGCACCCTGTAGTGTAGTCCTACCCAGTGGGGTGTCGAAGAAGCTTGGGCCCTACTGCCCCCGTTACCCTAGTTCCACATCGGGCATTCCCTGGAAAAGTGACATGCCCGTCCATATGTGTAACAATCATCAGTACCAACACAACATTCCCCTAAATGAAGCTTACCATAGACTGGGTTACGAGTGAACCCTTGTGCTACACTACCCTGTGATTGAGAACCCTGAGCTCTAAAATTTTGGGAGTTCTGGTACATGTGATCATTCATGTTCCTTGGTAAAGGCGCACCATATGACAATAGAATAGGTCCAGATAACCTTTGCTAGAAGGATGACCAATTCCCATTCCCAACTTCTGCTAGCCTGTTGTCTTGGCCCTCTTATTCTGAAACTCCTCCCTATCCTTCAACTTATCCTCCTCCATTTGTTGCACATGAATCATAAGACTAGATATGTCCATGTCCCCTACCAACAAAGTTTTCTTTATACCCTTCTTATTTGAATAGTGGGAGAGTCCCTTACACGAACAAACTCATTCGAATTCTCATATCTTCCACCATATCTTAAGTATAAAGAGATAATAACTAGGTGAACTTGAGGTTGTATTCTTTCACACTCATCGATTCCTGTTTCAAATTGAGAAACTCTCTTACCTTTGCATCTCTTAACCCTCTAGGAAAGAAAAGTCCCAAGAAGGAATTCTCAATCACAGTCCAACCCAAGAGTGGTGCACCTTTTTCCCTAGTCTTATTCCATTGATCGTACCATATCTTGGAAACGCCCTTGAGCTCATACGTAGCCAATTCCATACGCTCTGTATCAACAATATGAATAACCTCAAACACTTTCTGAAGTTTCTCCACGGTGTTTTATAGATCCTCATTGAGGTTTGATTCAGTGAACTCTGGGGGATTCATTCTCAAAAATTCCCGAACTCTGGAAATATCAATCATTTGATCCATGGTGACAAACTTGTGTTATCACAATTTGTGCTAACATTTGGATGGCATTCTAGAACTCCACAAGAGTGACATCATCCTGAGGGGGTTGCACAACAAGTGCATTAAACCCTTTGGTCCAGCTTGGACTGGTTGTTCCTAAGGATTCACATTTCTCATAGCAAGACGCCCTATGACATTTCTTCGTGGAGGCATGATCTGGAAAAAAAAGTACACATAAGCACGAATTAGAAGAAATCTTTATAGAGTTAAACTCTATCGCACGAACGAGAGTATGAAGAAAATAGACAATTCCTAATGTCTTGTAGCTTCCTTATTATAGATGTGGTACAGTTCACATCGATAATAAGGACTCTACTAGACATGGCTTTATGGACACACAAGGACACTTGAACTCTGTGCTCTGATACCAAGTTTCTCACACCCCGAGCCTACATCCTGGACGTGGCTGGCACTTGGAGACCATTGTTGGCCCCAAGTGAACCATTGGTTTGTGTAATTATGATTCACATGACTCTATGGGATACACAGACGCTTTAATAGATGAGCATTTAAATCATTTAATAAAAACTCTAAAACATTGTCTGAAAATACTTGACATAAATGATAAGTTTCAATAAAACATCTGAGAAAAATACTGGAAGTTGTCTAACTCTGTATATCCATGAAGCCTCAATTGTTCAAGATAGGTGTTGGGAGACCCTCGACATCTCAAATAACACTAAAACGGAATATAACTCCTTTCAAAACATGCATTTACAATGTATACTTTTGGACTCACCTTTCAAGTACGAAATCAATGTATAGGAAATCTCACATAGTAATCTCTATAAACATGACTCGTATAAGTAATTAGGTTCATGTGATACGAAGCATGAACAACAAATTTTGGAATTCAATATGCATAATAGAAATCAAAATCTCAATAGTTAAGGAATTGGAACTCAAAATAAGAAACATAACTGAATTTGGATTTTAAGAGACTACATATAAAACTCTGAACATAAACTTTTAATGACTGAATTTAGATGTAGGGCGTGAGGACGAACTTATTCCATCACTATGAGTAGCCTTGTATACTTGGAAGAACAAGGTTTTTGAAGAAGCTTGAAGAAGAACTTGCTTGGAAACCTTGAAATTCTTGAAGTTCTTGAGTGTAGTTTTTTTGAGAATGAGAGGGTTGAAATAATGAGAATTGATTGACTTTGACTTTTGGGAAAAATTAATAGTCGTGGGTTGGGGTTTTGGGATAAGGAAAAGTTATAAACACCCCTCCTTAAACGTGAAAAACGTGAAAAGAAGAGAACTAAAAGAATTCCAAAATAATGTGCGCGGTCGCGCAGCTGAAACTTTGTTCACACGTTACTTCACACAACTTTAACAGTAACAATGACCCTGTCGTGCAGCCGTGCGGAGGATGTCCACTTCTCATCGCCGGTTTGCTTAGACTAGTAGTACCCAAAAAAAATACGCATAACTTTTAGCACATAACTTGTATTGACGGACAGTCAAAAATGGTTGAAAGAAGACTTCAAGACATTTCATTTGGTTGGTATTAAGCCACAAAATTCTTCATAGGTTAGGAAGTATGATTGATTGAAGTTGATCCTTGAATGACGAAAAACTTAATTGTTAGGGAACCTTTCAACTCGACTTTATGCTACAGGTTCATTATGACCTTAACTCACATCCAAAGCACTTCTAATACTTATGAATGAACCTTAATATATATGAACAAGTAGTATATCACCCGACCGAAGTTGATACACGAATCGATTCGAATTCTAAGAGTAGAATTGTGAGGTATTACATATAATCACTTATTTATAAAAAAATTTAAGATTACAAATTAATTAAAATTGTGTATAATATGATGACGCTTTGGTGTACAGTTCAATTTGATATATAATATATGATGTACACAAATATATATTCCACAAACTAACAAAAAAAATTATATAATGGTAAAAAATATGATGTAGAATGGTATAAACATATTATTTTTCTTAGTATAAATTATGTGCATAGTTGGTATATATAGTGGTAAACATTATAAAATAGAAGGGTATAAACCTGTTATTTTTCTTGGTAGAAATTATGTGCAGAATTGGTATATATAGTGGTATAAATTATGATATAGAAAGGTATAAACGTGTTTTTTTTATTATAGATTTACTTAGTTTGATATACATTATAATGATAATTTGATGTTCACTTCGATCTGGTTAAAATTTTTGACATACATCATTATTTGCACCATAAAGTATAAGATCATTAATTGCACATGTTGGCTTAATATTGATGGCCTACTATATATTTACAAATACATAATTGTTGAAATTATGACCCCCTTTATTTTGTAAAGAAACACGTACTAACTACTTGTTCTTTACTGTTTGTGAGTTCTAGTAAATAATTTCGTAAAATAATTAGTTCACAGCTTTGTATTATTTATCTCAACTCCAAACAACACAAAAATTACACACCTAGGTAATCTAAGGAATTATAAACTCTAATTCCTAGCTAAGAAATTATAAACTCTAATTCCTAGCTACCTAAGACAAAAACCCCCAGGTTTAAGTCTTCTGCCGTTCGTCAAGTTTCTCAAACTTGTTAGACAAATTCTAGACACACACTTGATTGCAATCAAAACTCTTAACTACAATCTTTCAACTTTTTTCTCACAAAACTCGCAACACTCCCCAAGTAAATCTCAAAACTCTCTCAAACTCTTGATCGTGTTTTGATCTTCTCTCTATGTAAGTGCGCAAACTTTTTCGAAGAAGTTATTGCCCTATTTATAGATTAAATCTCCTCAAAGTCTTGTTCAACTCGAACTTGACTTTGTTGCATCCTCAACTCCTTGTTTAACTCGAACTTGTCTTCAATTTTCTTTCTTGACTTCACTTTGATTTATTCCCTTCTTGAACTCTTTATTTACACCCCTTATTTCCTTCTTTGATCATGCTTCCTACTTCTCTTAGGATTTATACCTATGTTTACACTTTGACTTATTATGCGCTCCCTTTTCCTTATAGGACTCCTTTATAAAAAGGAAACTTTATGTACTGGTTGCTTGTCAAAAAAGTAATCCCTCCACTGCTTTATAACTTCTAATTCGCGTGGTTGATGTTCTCCTTATCCTAGTCGGATTCAGTCTAAAAGGAACATGCCGCGCAAACGGTTCCTTTCATATGTTCCTCTATTTGTCAATTATCAAAATCTTTCTCGATCTAACAAATTCCCCCTTTTTGATGATGACAAACCATTGCTTTTTGTGTGAACAGATCAATCTGTGTTATGTCAGTTTCTTAAAGTACAACACACAAAGCAAACACATTAGAGGATCAAGGTAGATCAATTGGGTTATAAATATTACACAAGCATGCACTTCCCCCTTTTGACATAATAAAACACCGTGAACGCATACACCACACTAAGAGAAGCAAATTCGATACTCATGGCCACTGGGGCTATCACCTACACAAACACTTATAAATCAAGAACTCAGTTAGCTATAGCAAAGCATTTACACAAACATAGGAGATAGACATGAACCTGAAACTCAAACCGAACATTAGCATTAATTAAAAAGCATATACACCACAAATGTAATCAAAATTAAAGATCGAATCAAGCACTTGTGATGGGGGAAAAATTGGAAGGTCAAAGGCTAGAGTGGCTAGGCAATATCACAAGATCGGGCATGAGAGGGTAAATAAAAGTCCTTTTTCAGCAGCACAAAAAATATCTTTTGGATTAATAAAATTAGTAGTCTTCTCAATTTCAAAGGTAGCCTTGGTCTATGCAAGCTCAGCCTTGAGCTTTGTGTTTTATTTTTCTTTAGCAGACCTACATGTTCATGATCATAGTTCATATGCAGTTGGTCCATGGCATTCTGGTGAGTGACACATATGACTTCAATTTCATCTTATTTTTTTCCGTTTTGTATCACCTTTAAGGAACCGGCTCAATCTCCGGAGAAACAATAACTCACTCATCTCTAACCCCCAAAATCAGTAATCACCTTGCCTAAGAGCATTGTCTGCTTCCCAAAGTTTACAACTCGAATTTCCATAGAGTGAGTAAGAGGAATAAATTTTCTTCAACATCATTTATAGAGGAACATGTTCTCCCAACTTGTTCCCTAGACGTGGTACTATCAGGTGCAGCACCAACTATAGTAATTTTTTACATCAACCCTAAATCTCAGTTTATATGGATCCCAATAGAAGAACTAGGTTCGACAAAGGGGTCTCCCATTGATTCCCTCTCACTAAATGCACCCAAGTTGAGCCTAACAATTGAACTTTGTTCAATTGTAGGGTCCCCAAAATATTCCCCCTCACAAGGTACATCCTCCAAAACATCCTCAGTAATTTTAGACACACCCAATACAAATTCTCCCTAAGAACCAGCACAACCTACTTTCTACACCACAACCTATATTTTATAAGGCACCAAAGTAGAGGTGTCATCCACCAAAGTCATCTCAACCATAACATCAGATAGACCATCACACTTAGAATCTCCAAGAATGTAATTAAGAAACATAAATTGTAATTGATCAAGCATAGACATGTTTCTTGAAGAACACTTTATTCCACAATTTTAGAAAAAAAGGATTTCTTGGTTAAGAAGTTTATGGAAGAGAAGAGTGTGAGTTGTAGAGACACACTAGGATAAGGCTTTTTAAGAAAATGTTTGTTTAGTAGTATTGAGGACATGAATATATCTTTTGGGACAAGTGGAAGGAACAGGTACATGTCCATTGATTATATATTTAATTATGAATAATTGTAGTGCACATACCTTAGATCTCTCGAAAATGCTGAATTTTTGCTCCAATTTTACTAAGTTTCTCTCCTGTGACAGATGCAATTACAATGTTATAGTGCATGAGTAGCTTGGCTTTAAAAGTGGTATAGAGACATACAACTAAATGTACAAGACTGAGCATAAAATTCATGATTAGAATGTAGTATGCGCAATGTTCATTAGCCACTGAGGGATACTCGTGTGATTTTAATCATCCCCAAGTTCCAACATGTTCCTTTAAAAGTGTTTCTTTAGTCTTGCCTACTTTTCCAACTTCTTTGATTTGACCAAAAAGAATTTTCACCACAAAACCTACCATTCCATCCATTTCTTCTGCAGGTGAGTGGAATTTCTTCTAGTTTCAATCATGTGTCTCGAGCAACATGTGTTCATATAGAATGTTGCTTGCTTCCTCTCACTTTTCCTGCAAATTCAAAGGTTAGATTTAGGAACCCAGACTAGCGTGGGTCCTTTGTATTGATAAAAGGGATGAGTGAGATCTCTATTGACCCATATTGGTAAAACATTTTTAAATTTTTTCTTTTGCCCCAACCTGTTCCTTTGACGTGATTCCTCTTTTTTAACAAGGTTGATTTTTCTATTTGAGGCAGCTTTGAAGTTTTTATTCATGTGAGTTATATAACTATTGGGCATGTACCCCTTGAGTGACCAATACTACCACAATGTGTGCACAAATAAGAGGTTTTCTTAGAGACTTCTTTAACCAAACCTATTCCAGCTTTAGGGTTATGTGTTCTATTACTGAGCTGAGTTACAATCATTGATTACTGAGTCCATTTGTTTGCCCTCTCAAGCTCATACTTAGTTCTAGACAGGTCAAGATTTATTCTTCTAGATTTTTCCCTTTCAGAAAATAGTTCATCCTTTAACCTCTTTAGATCTTGGTCACATCTGATTTGGTCACCACTATTTTTTTTTCTTTTCCATTTCCAGTAACACTTTGTTTCAAAATTTCAGATTTCAGAGCCAAAGTGCAGGAATCAAGTTGTTGTACATGTTCCTTTAGGAATTGATTTTTTTTCTTGAGGTTAGAATTAATTTTTTCAAGATCAATATATTCAAATTTTAAACTGGTCAAGGAAGTCAATAACTGATCTCTATTTTCATTCAACTCTTGAAAATTATCATGAGAGTTAGAATAAGGGAAGATAATTTTTTCTTTGAAAAACATTTTATCTTATTTTTAAGGTCAAGAAGAGTTACCTCCCTTTTCTCAATGTCCGATTCAGAGTCTGGTTTAGAGTCCTCTATGGCCATCAAAGCAACATCTTCTGTATCATCTTCAATTGAGTTGTCTGAACCTGCTCCCCAAGCAGCATACATAGCAATGTCATATTTTTTTTTCTTTGCTCGGAGGCAATTTTTTCTCATAGTTTCCACTTTTCTTGAGGAGCTTTTTGAGTTTTTTGTTGATCACGGTTATGTCCTCATCATCCAGATCAGATTCATCACTCTCAGTTGCCTTGAAAGAAAAAATCATATCTTTGCTTCTTTTACTCATTTTTGTGTTATCAACATTCATCTCATAAGTCTTTAGATTTCCTACAAGTTCATCCAAGCTCATGGTTGTCAAATTCTTTGCTTCTCTGATTGCAATGATCTTGATCTCCCACGACTTAGGTAGAGTTCCTCAGCACTTTATCCACATGTTCCTCAGTAGTATATATTTTTCCCAAAGACACCAGCTCATTCACAATAGTAGTAAATCTAGTAATCATATCTTGAAGTGATTCACCACTCTCTATCTTAAGTGCTTCATATTCAGATGATAGTCTAGCATTTATAAAAAAATTTACTTGGGGAGTTCCTTCATGTGTGTCACGCCCCGAGCCTACACCCTGGGCAGGACCGGCACCCGGAGACCATTTCTGGCCCCAAGCGAACCCTTGGCCTGGCTTTCTTAACTCAACGGAAACCTAACTAAACATAATAGCTCAATGCAAATGCAAGGTTACAAAACAACTTAACTTATATAAGTTGGCCACAAAGGCAACTCGAATCTCAAAATAGGATATTTACATATATACATAGATGAGAGACTCAAAACTAACTGACTGACTGTCTATGAAGCCTCTAAAATACTGAGATGGATGTTGGGACTGACCCCGCAACACCCTAATAAAACAAAACTAAGAACACAAAATGATTGAGTCCTCCGGAATGCAAGGAGGCTCACCACTGACTCTGGAGTGCTCATCTGGATCAACGACGTGCTGGATGCTGATCCGGGGTACCTGTATGTGCATCGTCATAAAATGCAGGCCAACAGGCATCATTACATTGAATGTACGAGTATGCGAGCTGGAAAACTAAGTAACATAGGCTAGAAGGAAAATTTGGAAGAAACTGAATAGCTTACCTGGCTCAACTCAACTCAACCTGACTAACTTCTTTCAATATAAGGCAATTTTAAAACAAGTGCGATATAAAGAAAGACTGCTTAAAACATGTTATAAACTCTGTGTGTATACAAAGATACAATAAGCCTAAGATGTATATAGAAATACAAATGAACTGATGTATATAAAAATATAATACTTTCTGTGTATGAAAATACAATAACTGCTGTGGGAGTATCTCTAACCGACAACCATCACATAAGAGCTATAGTGATGATACATCGATCGACCTCACGCTGCCAGAGCATCTTATACCCGGCCAAAGGTATAAGACCTGAACTGCCTAATGGATCCACTAGTCTATCTCGAAAAAGATTCATTTAAAAAGTATAATCCTTTTCTACCCATGGTGGCTACTATGGTTCTATAGGGGCTGTGGGTTCTTTGAACGCTCTTCCCCCCTCAATTCAGTGCTCGATACTACTCCTAAAAATGTACCGGCTCTTATGTTTTAAAAACATATGTCTTCCTGCTGATTTGAGATAATTACTCAAAAACTAGCCCGAATGCTCTTTGGAAATCTCAGTTTCCAGTCTTGTTTTAATGTAAAAACATTTCTTTAGAACTTCTTTGGGAATACATAGTTCCCTAATAACTTTGAGAAATGAACTCAAATTTATGTTCTTGACTTAACTTGAAACTCTATACTTTTTGCTTAACTTGAAACTCTATACTCTTGCTTGACTTGAAACTTGAAACGAAGTTAAAACGTTCAAAAACGACTCTTGAAAAGCTTTGAGGACTTGTTTGGGCTTACTTCTTAACCTTACTTGACTTGACTCTAACTTCACTTTGACTCGATACTAACTCGCCTTGAATTGGATTGTGGATTCAAGGTATAGGACCACACGTTTATAGATGAGTTCTTGACCTTTAAACGTACCTTGGAGTGTTGGAAACAACTAGGGAACATAGGTACAATGCCAAGGAACATGCATGAGAAAGTGTGAAAAGAATGGGGGAACTTGGCACCCTTGGCGCTCTGCAAGGCGCGGAGTGCCAGCCCTTGAAGCTCAGAGGGGACCTGCTGGCGCTCTGCTAGGCGCGGCGCCCCAAGGGGGAAAGCTCAGAAGCTCCTTTGGGGCGCACTGGCAGGCGCGACGCGCCACCTCTTTCCCCAGAAAACTCGACTTTTCTCCCTCTTTTTCCAACTCTAAACCACCCTAACTTCAAGGGTTTCAACTCCAAACACTAAGGATCATAAAATCCCTCAACATACAAGAGATTCAACTCAAAAACACAATCAAATCATGTACTAAACCAACAAGAACTTCCAACAACACAACCAAGCTTTTCTCGAAAATAAAATGAGTTGGGCGTGTGGGGGAAAAGATCAATCCAACACTAAGAACTCACATACCTAGGTAGGGATCTCCCCCGACGATATCCACGACGGAAACTTGCTTGATCTCCTCTTTCTCCTCTTCTTCTCCTCTTCTTCCCTTCTTCTTCTCTTCTTCACTCAAAACCCTCACTCTCACTCTTTTAAAATGGGACAAAATGATCCATAAATCAGCCTAACACAACCATATAACCCCAAAAGAAATAGCTAGGGAAAAGACCAAAATGCCCTAAAAATTTCTGGACGGATTCCCTGCCAACTACCCAACTTTCAAAGGGCATAACTCGCTCATACGAACTCGGAATCGAGCAAACTCGGCGGCGTTGGAAAGATCATTCCAAGGGCTTTCCAAAAATAACTAGAACTACTCCTAGATCATCCTGATCTAGGAGTTATGACTGCTCA
This sequence comes from Solanum stenotomum, assembly GCF_019186545.1. Lineage (NCBI taxonomy): Eukaryota > Viridiplantae > Streptophyta > Magnoliopsida > Solanales > Solanaceae > Solanum > Solanum stenotomum. The sequence continues at coordinate 61,906,336 of NC_064283.1, forward strand.
AATTTGGACAAAACTCACTGATTTCCCACACTTAACCAAATTTTCCAGATTTTTAATTCCTTCCAAAAATGACTATTTCCGATTTCCAGCTTCTCTATAGTTATTGCAACTTACCGAATGTTACAATGTGCATTGACTAGTGTATCCCAAATTTGTTTTGCTGTAGTACAACTAGAGATGCGATTGAACTCGTCAGGTCCAAGTCTACATACAAGGATGCACTTAGCTTTAACATTCTATAATCAACTTCTCCATATTGAGCCTTGGGCTTTGGAATGACTTTCCCTTCATCATCCTTCATCATAGGAATAAGAGGACCATCAGTAGCTCTCATCCATAATTCATAGTCATGGGCTTGTATAAAATCCTCCATTGTCGCCTTCCACCATGCGTAGTAATATCCAGTGAATAGTGGTGGTATGTTGATGTGTTGACCTTTACTGTGTCCAAGAGGAGGTACACAATTCATAGTGATCTTATCTTGAGTTATTAGACTCTACAAAGATAACCTGCTTTGATACCAATTGTTGGAATTATGACCCTCTTTATTCTGTAAAGGAACACGTACTAACTACTTGTTCTTTACTGTTTGTGAGTTCTAGTAAATAATTTCGTAAAATAATAATTAGTTCACATATTTGTATTATTTATCTCAACTCCAAACAACACAAAAATTACACACTTAGGTAATCTAAGGAATTATAAACTCTAATTCCTAGCTAAGAAATTATAAACTCTAATTCATAGCTACCCAAGACAAAAAACCCCAGGTTTAAGTCTCCTGCCGTCCGTCAAGTATCTCAAACTTGTTAGACGAATCCTACACACACACTTGATTGTAATCAAAACTCTTAACTACAATCTTACAACTTTTTTCTCACAAACTCGCAACACTCCCCAAGTAAATCTCAAAACTCTCTCAAACTCTTGATCGTGTTTTGATCTTCTCTCTATGTAAGTGCGCAAACTTCTTTGAAGAAGTTATTGCCCTATTTATAGATTAAAACTCCTCAAAGTCTTGTTCAACTCGAACTTGACTTTGCTGCATACTCAACTCCTTGTTCAACTCGAACTTGTCTTCAATTTTCTTTCTTGACTTCACTTTGATTTATTTCCTTCTTGAACTCTTTATTTACGCCCCTTATTTCCTTCTTTGATCATGCTTCCTACTTCTCTTAGGATTTATACCTATGTTTACACTTTGACTTATTATGCGCTCCCTTTTCCTTGTAGGACTCCTTTATAAAAAATAAACTTTCTGTACTGGTTGCTTGTCTAAAAAGTAATCCCTCCACTGCTTTATAACTTCTAATTCATGTGGTTGACGTTCTCCTTATCCCAGTCGGATTCGATCTAAAAGGAACATGTCGCGCAACCAGTTCCTTTCATCTGTTCCGCTATGTGTATAAGATCATTAATTGCACATGTTGGATTAATATTGATGGCCTACTATATATTTACAAATACATAATAAATTATTTGAACCATCAAATACACCTTGAACTAACCTTCCATTTACCAGAAAAAAAATTAATGCTTAACCAAAATAATTTATAAAATTCGTNAAAAATTGGAAGGTCAAAGGCTAGAGTGGCTAGGCAATATCACAAGATCGGGCATGAGAGGGTAAATAAAAGTCCTTTTTCAGCAGCACAAAAAATATCTTTTGGATTAATAAAATTAGTAGTCTTCTCAATTTCAAAGGTAGCCTTGGTCTATGCAAGCTCAGCCTTGAGCTTTGTGTTTTATTTTTCTTTAGCAGGCCTACATATTCAAGATCATAGTTCATATGCAGCTGGTCCATGGCATTCTGGTGAGTGACACATATGACTTCAATTTCAGCTTATTTTTTTCCGTTTTGTATCACCTTTAAGGAACCGGTTCAATCTCTGGAGAAACAATAATTCACTCATCTCTAACCCCCAAAATCAGTAATCACCTTTCCTAAGAGCATTGTCTGCTTCCCAAAGTTTACAACTCTAATTTCAATAGAGTGAGTAAGAAGAATAAATTTTCTTCAACATCATTTATATAGGAACATGTTCTCCCAATTTGTTCCCTAGACGTGGTACTATCAGGTGTAGCACCAACTATAATAATTTTTTACATCAACCCTAAATCTCAGTTTATATGGATCCCAATAGAAGAACTAGGTTCGACAAAGGGGTCTCCCATTGATTCCCCCTCACTAAATGCACCCAAGTTGAGCCTAACAACTGAACTTTGTTCAACTGTAGGGTCCCCAAAATATTCCCCCTCACAAGGTACATCCTCCAAAACATCCTCAGTAATTTTAGACACACCCAATACAAATTCTCCCTAAGAACCAGCACAACCTACTTTCTACACCACAATCTATATTTTATAAGGCACCAAAGTAGAGGTGTCATCCACCAAAGTCATCTAAACCATAACATCAGATAGACCATCACACTTAGAATCTCCAAGAATGTAATTAAGAAACATAAATTGTAATTAATCAAGCATAGACATGTTTCTTGAAGAACGCTTTATTTCACAATTTTAGAAAAAAAGGATTTCTTGGTTAAGAAGTTTATGGAAGAGAAGAGTGTAAGTTGTAGAGACACACTAGGATAAGGTTTTTTAAGAAAATGTTTGTTTAGTAGTATTGAGGACATGAATATATCTTTTGGGACAAGTGGAAGGAACAGGTACATGTCCATTGATTATATATTTAATTATGAATAATTGTAGTGCACGTACCTTAGATCTCTGAAAAATGCTGAATTTTTGCTCCAATTTTACTAAGTTTCTCTCCTGTGACAGATGCAAATACAATGTTATAGTGCATGAGTAGCTTGGCTTTAAAAGTGGTATAGAGACATACAACTAAATGTACAAGACTGAGCATAAAATTCATGATTAGAAGGCAGTATGCGCAATGTTCATTAGCCACTGAGGGATACTCGTGTGATTTTAATCATCCCCAAGTTCCAACATGTTCCTTAAAAAGTGTTTCTTTAGTCTTGCCAACTTTTCCAACTTCTTTGATTTAACCAAAAAGAATTTTCACTACAAAAACTACCATTCCATCCTTTTCTTCTGCAGGTGAGAGGAATTTCTTCTAGTTTCAATCATGTGTCTCGAGCAACAGGTGTTCATATAGAATGTTGCTTGCTTCCTCTCACTTTTCCTGCAAATTCAAAGGTTAGATTTAGGAACCCAGACTAGCTTGGGTCCTTTGTATTGATAAAAGGGATGAGTAAGATCTCTATTGATCCATATTGGTAAAACATTTTTAAATTTTTTATTTTACCCCAACATGTTCCTTTGACGTGATTCCTTTTTTTTAACAAGGTTGATTTTTCTATTTGAGGCAGCTTTGAAGTTTTTATTCATGTGAGTTATATAACTATTGGGCATGTACCCCTTGAGTGACCAATACTACCACAATGTGTGCACAAATAAGAGGTTTTCTTAGAGACTTCTTTAACCAAACCTATTCCAGCTTTAGGGTTATGTGTTCTATTACTGAGCTGAGTTACAATCATTGATTACTGAGTCCATTTGTTTGCCCTCTCAAGCTCATACTTAGTTCTAGACAAGTCAAGATTTATTCTTCTAGATTTTTCCCTTTCAAAAAATAGTTCATCTTTTAACCTCTTTAGATCTTGGTCACATCTGATTTGGTCACCACTATTTTTTTTCTTTTCCATTCCCAGTTATACTTTGTTTCAAAATTTCAGATTTGAGAGCCAAAGTGCAGGAATCAAGTTGATGTACATGTTCCTTTAGGAATTGATTTTCTTTCTTGAGATTAGAATTAATTTTTTCAAGATCAATATATTCAAATTTTAAACTGGCTAAGGAAGTCAATAACTGATCTCTATTTTCATTCAACTCTTGAAAATTATCTATGGGAGTTAGAATAAGGGAAGATAATTTTTTCTTTGAAAAACATTTTAGCTTATTTTTAAGGTCAAGAAGATTTACCTCCCTTTTCTCAATGTCCGATTCAGAGTCTGGTTTAGAGTCCTCCATGGCCATCAAAACAACATCTTTTGTATCATCTTCAATTGAGTTGTCTGAACCTGTTCCCCAAGCAGCATACATAGCAATGTCAGATTTTGTTTCTTTGCTCGGAGGCAATTTTTTCTCATAGTTTCCACTTTTCTTGAGGAGCTTTCTGAGTTTTTTGTTGATCACGGCTATGTTCTCAGCATCCAGATCAGATTCATCACTCTCAGTTGCCTTGAAAGAAAAAAATCATATCTTTGCTTCTTTTACTCATTTTTGTGTTATCAACATTCATCTCATAAGTCTTTAGATTTCCTACAAGTTCATCCAAGCTCATAGTTGTCAAATCCTTTGCTTCTCTGATTGCAGTGATCTTGATCTCCCACGACTTAGGTAGAGTCCTCAGCACTTTATCCACATGTTCCTCAGTAGTATATATTTTTCCCAAAGACACCAGCCCATTCACAATAGTAGTGAATCTAGTAATCATATCTTGAAGTGATTCACCACTCTCCATCTTAAGTGCTTCATATTCAAATGATAGTCTAGCAATTCTAAATTTTTTTACTTGGGGAGTTCCTTCATGTGCATTGACTAGTGTATCCCAAATTAGTTTTGTTGTAGTACAACTAGAGATGCGATTGAACTCGTCAGGTCCAAGTCTACATACAAGGATGCACTTAGCTTTAACATTCTATAATCAGCTTCTCCATATTGAGCCTTGGGCTTTGGAATGACTTTCCCTTCATCATCCTTCATCATAGGAATAAGAGGACCATCAGTAGCTCTCATCCATAATTCATAGTCATGGGCTTGTATAAAATCCTCCATTGTCGCCTTCCTCCATGCATAGTAATATCCAGTGAATCATGGTATGTTGATGTGTTGACCTTCACTGTGTCCGAGAGGAGGTACAGAATTCATAGTGATCTTATCTTGAGTTATTAGACTCTACAAAGATAACCTGCTCTGATACCAATTGTTGGAATTATGACCCCCTTTATTCTGCAAAGGAACACATACTAACTACTTGTTCTTTACTGTTTGTGAGTTCTAGTAAATAATTTCGTAAAATAATAATTAGTTCACAATTTTGTATTATTTATCTCAACTCCAATCAACACAAAAATTACACACCTAGGTAATCTAAGGAATTATAAACTCTAATTCCTAGCTAAGAAATTATAAACTCTAATTCCTAGTTACCCAAGACAAAAAACCCCAGGTTTAAGTCTTCTGCCGTCCGTCAAGTATCTCAAACTTGTTAGACGAATCCTACACACACACTTGATTGTAATCAAAACTCTTAACTACAATCTTACAACTTTTTTCTCACAAACTCGCAACACTCCCCAAGTAAATCTCAAAACTCTCTCAAACTCTTGATCGTGTTTTGATCTTCTCTCTATGTAAGTGCGCAAACTTCTTCGAAGCAGTTATTACCCTATTTATAGATTAAACCTCCTCAAAGTTTTGTTCAACTCGAACTTGACTTTGCTGCATCCTCAACTCCTTGTTCAACTCGAACTTGTCTTCAATTTTCTTTCTTGACTTCACTTTGATTTATTTCCTTCTTGAACTCTTTATTTACGCCCCTTATTTCCTTCTTTGATCATGCTTCCTACTTCTCTTAGGATTTATACCTATGTTTACACTTTGACTTATTTGCGCTCCCTTTTCCTTGTAGGACTCCTTTATAAAAAAGAAACTTTATGTACTGGTTGCTTGTCGAAAAAATAATCCCTCCACTGTTTTATAACTTCTAATTCACGTGGTTGACGTTCTCCTTATCCCAGTCGGATTTGCTCTAAAAGGAACATGTCGCGCAACCGGTTCCTTTCATCTGTTCCTCTATGTGTATAAGATCATTAATTGCACATGTTGGATTAATATTGATGGCCTACTATATATTTACAAATACATAATAAATTATTTAAACCATCAAATACACCTTGAACTAACCATCCATTTACCAGAAAAAAAATTAATGCTTAACCAAAATAATTTATAAAATTCGTTTTATATTTGTTGTTAATTTTTTTTTTTGGGTTATATGAATAATACCATCATACACAAATCATACTCAATTTTCAACTTAAACAATTATACAAAAAATAATTCAAGTTTTTTTCCTGATCAACATACTAATTAAGATTCAAAATAATTATACAACATACGATTTACATAAAAATTCAACAAAAAAATTTAAAATTGTGTTTTCAGACATTCAGACGATTTTTTAAATTTAAAAATTGAATAATACATTCGTCGTTTCAATGCTTGAAACTATAAAAACTTGTAAAATTGATCTACGAAAAACTCGACACTAATTTAAAAACCTCATACGTACCTATTACATTCCATTTTCGGTCGTGCTGAATTAAAATTGACACATAGTTTCTTTCAGCCATTGAAACGAGTTTAACAGGAGATAGACAATTTGTTTTTGGTTTAAATACATTCTTTTGAGGTTATGAGAGAGAAGAATTAACTGATGAATGAGATATTTGTGAAAGGTAAATAACAGGACGGTGAAAATTAAGCAATTAAAACCCAATACCAATCATGCGTTATCTTTTAAATGTATATACTGTTTTTTCCTTCTTTTGTTTTCAGTTTTGTAAAGATTCTATTGCTATGTTGATGAAATGTTAAAATACTATTATATAGGAGTAATTTAGATGCCTAAATTGTATAGTTATGTTTTTTTACCCTTAGTCCAATTATATTAGCCATCTTATTTAAAATATTTTCTTAAATTTAGTATAGTCCAAATTAATTTATGGATAAATCTAATAGAATTTGGAAACTTGCATAGTTACTTACACAACAAAGTAACCAAAATTTTAATATTGCATATATTTCTTAAAATAGTCAACCAATCTGAACAATTAACATCCTTATTCTAGAAACTAAAATAGGACTTTTTAAGTTAAATTGCCTTATAAATCAACCTAAGTAAAAAATTCTTATCCAATATAGCTCAATTATTGTTTATTACACAAACTGTTTTTTCTCCTTTTTTCGTTGATGAAGTACATTCGGTCATTCCTTACACATTTTGACGATTTGTCCATGTGCCCACTTTTTGGTTATTTACAAATAATTCTAGCTTTAATTGTGGACACTAACTAATCGATGAAAGAAATTTATCGGTTTAAAATTTAATCTGTTGCAGATGTGAATTATTTTTGAGTAAATAATATATTAAATGACTCAAAATATTGAGAGAAGCTCATAGGGATTGCTTAGAGGAGATTTGAGTTGATCGGAATTGAAAAAATCAGTTTGTGTAGGAAAGATGAACTATTGAAATTTATAAATATTGTATAAACAACGTACATGGATGTATATACATTTTTCATACATAGTTATATATCATATAAATCCAATTATACATTATTTGTACACTATCGATACATTCCATCCTAATGGGTAGAAGTACAAGTAGGAATGCAGAGGCGGCAGTGGCATTGTTTTTTTTTGCCTTAAGTGGTGCATTGACAATGGCTTCAACATGATCATTTGTGAAACTGATTCTCTGGTAGTATATAATTTTTTATATGGGATCAGGACAGTTCCTTGGAGAATTGAAGATACTACTAAGGGAATGAGAAGATTAGTTACTAACTATGATATCATTATCCGACATTAATTTAGAGAAGCTAACAAAGTTGCTGATTAATTGGCTACTATTAGTCTGTACAATATTTTTGCTGAACTTCCTAAGAAAGTTCGAGGCTTGTTAAATATGTATAGCTGACAGCTACGTACCTTCATTCAGAGTCAAGAAGAAGAGACCAAGTATGCTCACTCATGAGCCTCCTTATACTTTCAGTTTTATTGTCACTTTTATTTATTATTTACGCACTCCCTTTAAAATAGGCAGGTGTCTTACGCCTGCAAATTCGAGGGGACCTATTTTTTAAAGTTATAATAGGCTATGTTTTTTTAAAAAAAAAGAAATAACATTGAGTACCATTTTTTTTGGTCTGCTTATTGAGTACTATTTGTAGAAAAAATAAAATTTTCATATAAAAAGCAAATATTATTAGAAGCTTGACACATCTACATTATTATGTCTCAAGAAAGATTAAATGAATTTACTATATTATCAATTGAAAAGGAATTATTAGAAAAAAATTGATTACGAAAAAATTATTAATTTTAATCTCAAAAATCAAGAAGAATACACTTGAAAAGATAAAAAGAAATTGTTTGAGAGAAAATTCTCTTCTCTATATGTTTGACATCACTGTACAGATGCGTATATATACAACTCACAAAATACGTGAACAACAAACTCCGTAAAGATAATGAAGAACGTGACCGACCAACTATGAAATGTCTCCTACATTATCTAACAAAGTAAGTGTCCTACTTTGTTTAAAAAACTAAAAGATAATTGCAAGGAATAAAATGAATATATATGAATAAATCGGCTAATTGAGACGAAGATGGAGTGAATGAGAGTGAAATTAAATCAGCAAGAAATTGTTGTCGGAAGAAATGGCAATCAAGCTCCACATGCTTGGTTCGCTCATGAAAAATGGGATTCTTGGCAATATGTATAGCAGTTTCGCTATCCGAGTGAAGAGGAACTGACAAAGCTATAGTAATCGAAAAATCAGTGAATAATCGTACCAACCAAGTCAACTCGGCAACAACTCTCCTCATGGACCGATACTCAGCTTCAGCAAAGCTGAGAGAGATAGAAGTCTGCTTCTTTGACTTCCAGGAGATAGGAGAAGCACCAAGAGCTATCTAAAATCCACTTACAGACTTTCGTGAATTGGGGAAAGCCCCCCAATCCGAATCACAAAAAGCTATCAATTGAAAGGATGTTGATGAAGACATGAATAATCCCAGACCAGGGTCCTTCAATAAGTAGCGAAGGACACGAAGAGCAACATTCAAATGAGGGGCCCTTGGATCTTGCATATATTGGCTCAAATGTTGTACTGTAAAGGCAAGATCTGGGCGAGTATGTGTGAGATAATTTAACTTTCCGAGTAGATGGCAATACAAAGTTGGGTCTTTGATTAGATCACCCGAATTAGCAAGCAATTTTGATGTGGGATCAAAAGGGGAAGATACTGCAGTAAGGCCGAGAATATCAATTTTTGTCAATAAATCCAAAGTGAACTTGCATTGACTGAGAATTAAACCCCGATGCTCGCGAAGTACCTCCATACCAAGGAAATAGTGGAAGTTTCCAAAGTCTTTAATTTTGAACTCTTGAGACCTATTAATCAAATAGGTTGTTTTATATTTGTGAACTTTGGAAGGAAACCTATTAATCAAATAGGTTATTGTTAAAAGACAATCACCCCAAAACTTCATAAGTAAATGCGATTGAAAAATAAGCGCTCTAGACGTTTCTAATAGATGCCTATGTTTCCTTTCTACAACTCCATTTTGTTGTGGAGTGGAAACACAAGTTGTTTGATGAATGATTCCTTGAGAAGACAAAAATTCAAATTGCAGTTTTCCAGTCCCTAATTCAAAAGCATTATCTGATCTTATTTTCTGGACTGTAGTGCGAAACTGCCTCTCTATCATGATTAGGAAAGATTTAAGTACTGTAAAAGCATTTGATTTGGAAGATAGTAAGAAAGTCCATGTTCCTCTACTAAAACCATCTACTATAGTGAGAAAATATCTGAAATTGTCATGAGTAGGATTGTTGTAAGGTTCCCAAGTATCTACATGAATTAATTCAAAAATAGATTTTGTAGAAATAGAACTAGAGGGAAAAGGGAGTTTGGACTGTCTAGCCATTGGACAAATAACACATGGAGATTGAAAATTTGAACAATGAGATACTGGAAAAGACATAATTTTTCTCATATTGATTAAAGGCATATGACCGAGTCTATAATGCCATAGCTTCTCTTCTACATTTGAAACATGAACGTTGAAACTAGAATTTAAAATAGGAATAGGATTGGCAACACAGTGCCTTCTTGGAATTAAAACTTGACTAGAAACAAAACTATCCCTAGAAGCTGCAGCTTTAGACTTCGATTTTAGAATGTAGAGTCCACCTTTTTCTTCACCAATATCCAGTGGCTGCTTCATTGAAGGGCCCTATAGAAAGCAAGAATCAAGAGTGAAGAGAACATGTCGATTAAGTTGTTTATACAACTCGTGGACAGACATAAGATTGAATTTAAAAGATGGAATATAGAGAACATTATGCAAGATCAAATTTTTCAGAAGAGTAACAGAACCATAATGTGTGACCTTAACTTTGTGAGAATTGGGAAGTGTCACCATGATTGGATTTCCTAATGACTTAAAATTGGAAAGAAGATGCTTGTTAAGAGTTATATGTTTAGATGCACCACTGTCCAATATCCAAGATTGGTGTCTATTTTAACCAAAAATGCATAAGAATTGAAAAACCTTTTCATACCAGCACAATTGGCACTCGTGGTAGCTTCAACATTGTTATCACTTTGCTATCCCATTTTGAATTGTTGAAGTAATTGCAAAAGTTCTCCTATGTTCTCCTGAGTTAGAGTTCTTCCATTTGAGAACTCATTACCCCCTTGATCAACCTCCTCCACAGCGTGGTAAGCATTGTTAGCTAGAGTTTGGAATTTCCTTTGCTTTGTGAACTTGAAATCTGGAGGAAATCCATGAATCCTGTAGCATTTGTCAATGCTATGACTTGGCTTTCTGCAATAGGCACATGTGCTTGAATTCTTCTTTGATTCAACAAATCCCTTTGGTGGTTTGAAACTAGGATAGTTTTTATTTCCTCCTGCTTGATTTGTTATGATAAATGATGCAGAATCCCCTGGATAGACAGGAGAAGTATTGATTTCTCGTTGCTTTTCATCTTGGATAACCAAGGAATAAGCCTGTACAATAGAGGGTAAAGGGGATGACAACAAAATATTGCTCCTAACACCAATAAAAGACTCATTTAGCCCCATCAGGAATTGTAACAACCTTTCATCTTGATGGGTTTCAGAAGTTTTGCCTTAGCACCACAATCGCACACACAAACACAAACAGAAAAAATGTTTAACGCATCTAGTTCATCCCATAGACTCTTCATTTTAGTGAAATAGTCTGATATACTAGAGTTACCTTGCACCATAACATTTAGTTCCTTTTGTAACTGGAACAATTTTGCACCATACGTCTGACCAAATCTATCTTTTAGGTCGCTCCAAAGTTCTTTGGCACTTTGGGAGTAAAGCACTGATTCAACTATCTCTTTAGATAAAGAGTTGAGAAGCCACGAAAGAACCATGTCATTGCAGCGTGACCATGCCTTTTGAAGAGCCAAATCTGCAATTGGAATTGCCAATGAGCCATCAATGAAGCCAAGTTTGTTTTTGGTAGAGAGCGCAATTATAACGGCCCTTCTCCATCCACCATTGCTTTTCCCATCAAACATTGTGGAAACGAGATTCATCCCTGGATAATCAGAAGGATGAATATAGTAGGGATGAGTTGAATCGATAACATTATTTCCAGCAGAAAAAGTGACTGGAGTGCTTTAAATAATTGGATCAGAAGTAGAAGACGTGGGTGCCATTGCAGAGAAGATGAAGAAAAGAGAAAACGAAACAAGGATTTTAGGCAAATTCTAAACCTGCTCGGATACCATGAAAAGATAGCAAGAAATTGATTGAGAGAAAATTCTCTTTTCTGTATGTTTGACATCACTGTACAGATGCATATATATACAACTCACGAAATACGTGAACAACAAACTGTGTAAAGATAATGGAGAACATGACTGACCAACTATGAAATATGTCCTATTTTATCTAACAAAGTAAGTGTTCTACTTTGTTTAAAAAACTAAAATATAATTACAAGGAATAAAATAAATATATATGACTAATCTTCTAGAATCTTTTTTTTTCCAGACAAGAAACACACCTAGCAAACCTCTGTCTTCTTCGTCGTTACTGTTTCACATTATCTACACCAACAACACTTCATAAAAAAATATAATATTTTTGGAAAAAAAGTTTAAGGCCTCTTTTTGTATTTAGCTTTAGTTCACTAGTGAGTAGTGTGTTTGTATTCAGCTTTAGGCCACTAGTGTGCTTGAGCAACATTGCTAACACTTAATAGGACCAACAAACCAAAAGTAGGGACAATGGGACGGGGCAAGTTTGAGCTTTTGTGGAGGCGGTGTCCAATTTTATTTTATTTTTTAAAAAAACATGTGGGGCGGAGCAGATTTGTGGTTTGCAAATTGAAATGGCAAATTTAAACTNCTGTCTTCTTCGTCGTTACTGTTTCACATTATCTACACCAACAACACTTCATAAAAAAATATAATATTTTTGGAAAAAAAGTTTAAGGCCTCTTTTTGTATTTAGCTTTAGTTCACTAGTGAGTAGTGTGTTTATATTCAGCTTTAGGCCACTAGTGTGCTTGAGCCACATTGCTAACACTTAATAGGACCAACAAACCAAAAGTAGGGACAATGGGACGGGTGAGTTTGAGCTTTTGTGGAGGCGGTGTACAATTTTTATTTTTTTTAAAAAAAACATGTGGGGCAGAGCAGATTTGTGGTTTGCAAATTGAAATGTCAAATTAAAACTAAAACCTAAAATCATTTCAATCAGGTTGTTATTCATTAGGTTTCCTTAATATCAATCCATCTATTCCAATTGTTTTGTTTTTGATTGTTTTTAATTATTTTTTTAATTTATCAACGGTCGATGTTAAATCAAACATAAACGACTTTCACTATTCGAATTAGATATTCATCAATAACTATAAGAAAGAGTAGTAAAGTTGCAATTTTTTCAGCTATTAATGTAAGGAAAAATTCATTTATAAATTCCACTCTAATATAACCATTCTAAAAAAAAAACATGATAACTATTTTGGGAGGGGGCAAGTCAGTAAATGAGAGCTCTTCGTTATAATTTTCAAGCAGAATAAGGAAACGAATGCACATATTGCTCCTATGTGAAGTGGGGCAGGTTAGGGTCATCACAACTTTATGCAAGTTTGCCTCGTAACCGCTCCGCCCAGGGGCGGACCTAGGTGGTGCCCAGGGGGTTCACCCGAACCCTCTCGTCAAAAAATTACACTGTATATATAACTTCAAATTCTGAGTTTATATGTATATATATTAAAATGAACCCCCTGAGAACACAGGACAGACTTGGCTCAATGGATAAGTGGTTCATGTAGTTCCCCTATGTCATGGGTTCAAGTCCCATTGGCAACATTTTTTCCCCTTTTTAATATTAGCTTTGGAAAATGGAACTTTTGGGCTTAGACCTTCTTCTTCTGTTTCATTATTTTTTCCTTTTATTCCATTTCTTCTTTTTAATTTATTTTTGTTTAAATTTATTAGACACATTCTTTTTATTTTTATATCTATTATTCATTTTGTTTCAACGCAACTCTTTTTTCATATACGTTTGAATAACTTTTTTAAAAAAATGATGAATTATATTGAACTTGAAATTGAGATAGAAATATAGTTTATTTTAAAAAAATATGTAAATTAGATGTAATTGAGTGAAAAAACTTAAATATCGTCAACGTCCTTTTAAGCATATTAATTTAATAGAATTAATGAAATTTCTTTTATATTTTTAATTCTATTTTAGTGAGATGAAAACTAAACTTATTTGATTTATTCGTTTTTTTTTTTTTTTTACAAATTATGACTAACCTAGTAAATTGAACTATATGAACTAAAAAAATTGACGATGATATTTATTTATATTAATAATATGCATTATAATATTAGTAACTCTATTCTTACACACTTTTAGAGAATCTTGACGATTTTCATAGTAATATTTGATTGAATGGATATTAATTTAAAAATTTTAAAAGTGAAATATAAAGTAAAACATTACAAAATAAAAGTATAAAAAGCACAAGAAATTTTAAGAATGCTCGAGGGAGCATGATAAAAGTAAAAAGAAATGTTTAATACAGTATGATAATTTGAGTTAAATTTAGCATGATAAGGTAAAGATTTTTCTTCCCCGTCTCGCTCCCTTTTTCATTATTTAATTTTCATGTGTTTTAGGAATTAACTTAAGTAATACCGTCGATCCACTAAAATTCTTATCAATGCATCTTTGTTTTCAATATCATTGATTAACTTAGTCTTTACTTTTATGAACCAATGAAATATCTATGGTTCTTGTACAAAGAGCATACCGAGGGGCTACTACGCTCACTGCACACTTGCATTACCACCTGAACTTCCTCTTTATACTTCGAACCCCCTGAGCAAAAATTCTAGGTCCGCCACTGGCTCCGCCCTGCCCCATTTTCCATCCCTAAACAAAAGCTACCTTCTCATAAAAGTCAAGTTTCAGAAGGTTGACATTTCTTACATCTATTTAGAAGAATATTACATATCACATGTACCAAAAATTTGCACATCACTCGGCACCAAAGCTGCAACCAACATAATTTTGNACCAAAGGACATCAATAATAACACAACTAAAAAAATATACTAACATGAGAACTAAATCCAGACAAAATTAAATTTAAAATCTCAGCATGTTAGAATGGTTTAATCTCCTCAAGCAGGCTGGCAAAATTAAACAAAAACTCAGCTCTTCTGGACAGTAAATGAATATTGGCAGAAGTGCCAAAAGGAGACAAAAATCAGCTTTTCTGCTGGACAGTAAATGAACTTATGAAGTCAAGAATGGTATCAATGTCATTTACATTTGAGTTCAAACTAACATTATATTCTTTCCTTTCTCGGTGAAGTATCATTGAATCTTCTCTCTAGATGATCCATAAGATTGCTGCCAGAAGGGAAAAACCTACCTTTGATCAAGAGTGTATAGCAAGACTTAATAGAAAATAGACCATTTGTTTGTCCTTCCCAATCATAGTATCAGTCTTGGGCTGTACTTTGGGGCTGCTGCTCAGTTGTTCTAAAAGCTGTCCTAGTTGCTTCTTCCTTCTAAGGAGGATTTTCTATCCTTCTTTAGGGTCCGCTACATAGTTAAACAAATCTGAGAAGGGGAGTGTAACAGTGGTTTGATACACGAAAAGATGCTAAACAATCTGAAATTCCGTTTTTAGCGGGTATTATCTTTCCATATCAGGATCTTTTTTTTTCGTATACTCAACCCTTGAATAATGAATAGTTCATGTTTCTGTAGTTCCTTCCACAAACCTCCAATGTGTGTCCTCAATCCTTTCGACTTACTAAAAATTATGTAGCAACGAATCAGTAAAACTCTCAGACATGGGTTTCATGAAATAGTTGAACCTCAAAGAATGCTATGAGGGTATGAACAGAAAGAGAGATAATACGTATACTCATACTCACAAAGATTCAACCTCTATCTCATACTATTTATCTATTTTTGAGGAAAAATTAGATAAGAAACATCTTTCATACTCAACAACTTTAGATCAAATAACTAACAGAAGGGATAAATGAGAACAAAATGTCACATTTATGTGTACATAAAGGCAATAAAAATTTACCTGGATTTGGGAAAAACCTTCTACCGTCATTTGGGCATGAAACAAATAGAGCATTCTGAGGGTTGAAAATGGCTTCACATACCAAGGAAAACCACTCCCTCGACACACCAGGCCCGGTAGCTTCTTCATTCTCAAATTGAATAAATAATTGACCTCGCAGAGACCTAGGACTAGCATGTCCAATGTACTCAAATGAGTCTTCAAACAAACGAGACCTACAAATGAGCATCTCGCAAAGCTCCTCGTTCTTGTGCCTCCCTTCTAGAAGCATCTTCAAGGCAAAATGCTGCCTTATCTTAAAATGTGTTACTTCCTTGTGCTCAAGAATCCACTGATAATCTGTAGACTTTTTTGAAAGCTTACCTATCAGAAAGCACAAAGCAACTCTTCTTTGCCTCATCTTCTCCCAAAACATTTCATTCAATCCCTTATACAACTTCGAAATGCTTTCCAACTCCTTTAGAATTAAAAGATACTGGGACCAACAGCCTATAATAGGCTCACCTCTTCCTATGTTTACCAAACCCAGCTGGCGTTCCAGTTCCTTCAGACAAAGCTCCGATTTTTCCAGCAAGTCACAAAAGACATGATGCATGCCTTTAATCTCAGATCTTTCATTTCCTGCTTCATCTTGCATCAAGGAAGGGAAACTAACCAGACTGCCAAATGCTTTTTGACGTCGTATTGCACACTTTACCCGATGCATGAATTGAATAAACTCACGCACATCAATCTCTGATAACTGTATAAACTCAGCTAATTGCACACTCAATTCCAAAGCATGAGATAACCTTGTTGCCAATTCATGAACAAAAGGGAAAATATCCTGCAATCTTAACACATGCTTAACATCATGGACATTCCTCTTCATCATTGCAGCTAAACTACTACGGCAAAATATATATAAAGTATCATCAACACCCACAGCCCCTCTTAGATTCGTACAGAACTCGAAGAATATCGGAGCAAACTGCCTATATACGGTTGTAGGATCGGTGAAAAGTATCTTACAGTTATCTATAAATTGACAAACGCATCCATGAGCAGCTTGTTTTTTAATTACAGAAGGAGATACATAAAGTTTTACCAGGGCCAGAGGAACAGAGAAGTTAATAAATATTTGGAGATATTCCTCCGATCCATCTGCGCCATCCTTCGGGGTATTTNTTATACAACTTCGAAATGCTTTCTAACTCTTTTAGAATTAAAAGATACTGGGACCAACAGCCTATAATAGGCTCACCTCTTCCTATGTTTACCAAACCCAGCTGCCGTTCCAGTTCCTTCAGACACAGCTCCGATTTTTCCAGCAAGTCACAAAAAACATGATGCACGCCTTTAATCTCAGATCTTTCATTTCCTGCTTCATCTTGCATCAAGGAAGGGAAACTAACCAGACTGCCAAATGCTTTTTGACGTCGTATTGCACACTTTACCCGATGCATGAACTGAATAAACTCACGCACATCACTCTCTGATAGCTGTATAAACTCAGCTAATTGCACACTCAATTCCAAAGCATGAGATAACCTTGTTGCCAACTCATGAACAAAAGGGAAAATATCCTGCAATCTTAACACATGCTTAACATCATGGACATTCCCCTTCATCATTGCAGCTAAACTACTACGGCAAAATATATATAAAGTATCATCAACACCAGCAGCCCCTCTTAGAATCGTACAGAACTCGAAGAATATAGGAGCAAACTGCCTATATACAGTTGTAGGATCGGTGAAAAGTATCCTACAGTTATCTATAAATTGACAAACGCATCCATGAGCAGCTTGTTTTTTAATTACAGAAGGAGATATATAAAGTTTTACCAGGGCCGCAGGAACACAGAAGTAAATAAACATTTGGAGATATTCCTCCGATCCATCTGCGCCATCCTTCGGGGTATTTGCGAGAAAATCGGTAAGCATCTTCGTCATACGAGTGACATTAGCATTAATATCTGTGTCGTCATTGCAGTTGCAGAGGTCATGAATAACCAAATTCAAGTCACTCATCAGTTGCAGGGTATCGTCATTTTGTACACCACATTCCAATAACGTTTGGGACAACTCAAGCTGTTTGCCGCGGTAGATTAATCGCTGTTCCATTGCTGGTACAGCAGAGGTCGATCGGATTGGTCGAATTCCGGTGATGGAATGGATTTTCCAGTGAACTGATGCAACTGTATCAGACGAATAGGCTTGAATGACCAGGGTTTTGCCGCCGGAAAACATACGGACGAAGAATTGAATGGGAGTTTTCAGAGAAGAATTGAAGAGGATTTCGTTATGTCTCATCCTGGCTGTGCTGGCAGCGGCATAATCATTGAACTTGCGTTTGGTGCTAGTTTCGTGAGGTAACTGGTACGCCATTGATGAGCAAGAAGAAGAGAGTTTTGAGCTCTGCACTAATTCTGAACATACGTTAAAGAGGCAGTCAAATTTGTCTTGCCTGTTAAGACTCACCCTTCTTCCACTTGTGCACTGATTTTAAACTATTTTCCTTTTTTGTCTATTTCAAATATTTTTTATTCTATTTTAAAAAGATATATTTTTTTAATTTTAGCTTTTCACATATATATTTAATGTCATAAGATTAAATGTTAAGGAGTATTCGCCGAAATGAATCAGACAAAAAAGAAGTCAAACAATCCAAAATACTCTCCCATTTTATACTATTTTCCTTTATTGTCCGTTATATATATATTTTTAGTCTATTTTAAAAAGATAACTTTTTATGACAATATTTTATCTATAAGTACATGTATATTTAAGGTCATAAGATTAAAGGGTTATTTTGATACATTTGACATAACTTTAATTTAGAATTACAAGAATAAAAAATCTTCCTTATTTTCTTAAATTTTGTGTCGTTTTAAAACTATTTTCCTTTTTTGTCTGATTCAAAAAAGAAAAAAATTATATTTTTTAAGTTTGTTTTAAAAAAGATAACTTTTTTTGTGGCAATATTTTAACTTTAGCTTTCTACATGTATATTTAAGGTCATAAGATTTAAATGTTAGAGGAGTGCTCAGTGAAATGTGTCAGACAAAAAAGAAGTCACAAAAATCCAAAATACTCCCCGTTTTAAAAGAAAATAGAATTATTTTTCTTTTTAGTTTGTTTCAAAAAAGAAAGGAAAAAGGGTCTGATATATCCCTCAACTTTGTTATTTGAAGCTAATATGCCCTTCGTTATGAAGGTCACTCATATATACCCTTACTGTTATACAAACGGCTCACATATACCCCTACCGTTACAAAATGAGCTCACATATACCCTTCATTTAACGGAAGTGAAAAAATTAGTTTTAAATTTATATTTTTGACTTTTGATTTTCTTAAAAATTATTCAGGGGTATATACGATTCTTCTAGAAAAGTTCAAGGTATATTTTAATCTTTTTCATACATAAATTATTTTTTGACTTTTTTATTATTATAATTATTTGAGTTTCTTATTCTTGTTTTATTTTTTTTTTCATTTCTTAGTGTAAAGAAAAAAAATTAAAACAAATTTTTTTGTGGCTATATTATAATTTAAAACAATTTTTTTGTCTATATTGTAATTTAATTTTTGTATTTGAAGAAAAAAATTTGGTCTTCTATAATAAGTTTTACAAGAATATTAGTGAAACATAAATAAATTTGACCATCAAAATAATAAATCTAAATTAGTCATTGCAACAAAAAAAAAAGTAAAAAAAATATATATATGTTTGAGGAGGATTAAATATACTCATATGAGATTATATTTTATTTTTTAAAAAAATAATAAAAAACAATTAAACTAAAATTATTATTTTTCATTTCCGTTAGAGGAAAAGGGTATTGTGAGCCATTTGTATATAAGTAGGGGTATATATGAGCCACTTTCATAACGAGGGGTATATCAGCTCTAAATGATAAAGTTGAGGGGTATATCAGACCCTTTTCCCAAAATGAAATGATATATAAATATTTTTGTTTGTTTGTTCTAGAAAGATGACTTTTTTTTTATGACAATATTTAATTTTAGTTTTTCACATGTATATTTAAGGTCATAAGATTAAAGGGTAATTTTGGTACATTTGATATAACTTTATTTAGAACTATAAGATTAAAAAATCTTCTTTATTTTCTTAAATTTTGTGTTACGTCAAACTAGGTCATTCTTTTTTAAATGCAGGGAGTATAATGATAAAAGTATTTAAAATTCAAGATTCGTGCGATATATATGGAAAAAAACGACCTAATTCGACGTATATTCAACCACATATATTAATCTTACATAAACTTTCAAATAATTACCTAAAATTTCACTATTTAAGAATTTTGTATCATTTTTGTTGTGAGATGCACCACTCTCTGACAAAAAGCCTAGAATAGAGCAATGTGTATAATATATCCCTTAAGGGTCGTTTGTTAGAGGGATAAGCTCAAGGATAATATATGAATTCGGTATTCATGTATTCATTTGTACCATGTTTAATTTGTAAATAAGAAAAAAGTTATGCATGTATTAATTTTTTACAATATTTGGTTGGTAGGTTTGCAAATGTTGTACAAAAATTATTCATGTATTATTTTTCTATAGTGTTTGATTTTTTTTTTTTGTAATCCTACATAATTAATAGAGAAAAGGCCCAAAATAATCTCTTATCTTTGAGTTAAGACCCATAGTCATTCTTGAGTGTTTTCACATGGAGCAATAATAGTCCCTCATGTTTGCAATATTGGTGCTATTTTGGTCCTCCCAAACTTTTATCTATTTTATCCACAATTTATGTATGGAATGTTCAATTGTCTTTTTATATACATAGTAGAAATAATAACTCCATGTGAGGGAAGGTGAAGAGTGAAACATCATGTTTTGTTTAGTATAAGTATTATTGCAACTAAAGTTGAGAAACTCATCATATCGTTTTAACATGCAATAGTAAAAAATTTCTTTTCTTGTAATGTCATATGTCAATGCCTTCTTAGTTTAGCTGCAATAATATTTCTAATGAATAGAACATGCTCTTCTTCTCTTCTTCTCTCACATTGAGTTATTATTTCTATTAAATTTATAAAAAATTATTGAATATTCCATACATAAATTGTGAATTAAATTAATGTAAAAAATATGCAACATTCTTCCTCCATCCGTGCAAAATCCGAAATACTTTTATTTTTCTTTTTAGTTTGTTTCACCTACTTTATCACACTGTTACTGTAACTCAACAATAAACATGGTTCTCTCATGAAACTCACACACAAATTATTAGTGTACCTATGCGATAACCATTCACGTTATTAGTGTACTGATGTGGTATCTGATTTAATAATAATATATACTGGCGTGATAACCGATCCAAATAAATATATGTACCGGCGTGGTACCCGATTCAATAATATATATGTATCAGTATGGTATTCGATCTAATATATATATATATATATATATACACACACACACTGGCATTGTACCCTATCAAATAAATTAATATATGCATCGGCGTGGTACCAATATATGAGCCCTTACCAAGGGCTTAATGAAGAGTCGCCGCAATCAACAACCCTATAATATCCTACTAGTGGTGCAGTTATGGAGTTTAGATTATCTAAATCCTTACCTAATTCGGTGTTCAATACTACTTCCAAAACCATGCAATAATGTTGAATAACTTTATGATGTCTCGTTTAGGGAAAAGGTCCCAGTTTAGGAGAAAATTGATTGTCCTTGTGTTGAGTTAATACTCAAAAAGGCTTCTTTATAGCTTTACTGAACTTGCTTTAAAAGACTATGCTTTATGAAAATTTGATTGTACTTTCTCAAAATTAAGATATGTTTTTTTAAAAACAAACAATGCTTTTCTTTCTAAAAATAATGCACTGGAAGCAATTCATGCTTAACTGAAACTCTTTTTGAAATAAAACTTTAAAACTTGAAATTTACTTTACTAATGAAAACCATGTTTATGAAATAATATGTCAAAATTTTCAAACAACTCTTAGCAAGATAGGGTTCATATGACAAATTAAGTATGAACAACAATCAAAGATCATTAATAATAGGAATAAGGGTGTGAAAAATACCCCAACGTTGGTCGGATTTGCTGTTGCGATACTAAACTTTCATAAGGACCTATTACCTCCCTAGATTATTTAATACCATATTTTTTACCCCATGAACTATTTAATAGTGTATTTTAAAGCAGTGGCGAATTTACAGCCAAAAAATAGGGCACCCGCACCCGTGGTCTCTTCGTAAAATTAGATATTTTATATGTAAATTTTTTAAGATTATTTGTATTTTTACATACATCTCAGAGTTATATGTATCTTTGCATACACACAAAGTTGGCATCATGTTTTTAAATAACTTTTCTTTATATTACACATGTTTTAAATTGCTTTTTATTGAAATGAGTTAAGTTATGTTGAGTTGAGTTGAGCCAGGTAAGTTCTTCAGTTTCTTTCATATTCTTTTCAAGCTTTCAAGATCATCAACAAGAGTTCGTTGATACATCCGGAAGTTCGAGTTAGCTATGGTGAGCCTCTTTTTTTCTAGAGGATTTCATTTACTTTTCAGTTCAATCAGGATGTCGTGTGTCTTGTCCCGACTTCCATCGTTATCAGTTAGAGGCTTCATAGATAGTCAGTATAGTTGAGAAGTCTGTATTATTCATTTATTTTATTAAATGTTTTAAAGACTTACGCTGCCTATTTTATGGCGAGTTGAATATATTATTTCATTCAGAGTTTTTCATTTGAGTTAAAGCTTTGTATTTCAGTTTCATGAATTTTAGTCAGTTTTTAAGCTTTGTATGCTTGAATCAATTTTTCGCTTGTAGTCAGCCAGGATGAGGGTTCGCTTGGGGACCAACAATGGTTCTCGAGTGCCGGCCACGTCTAGGGTGTAGGCTCGGGTCGTGACAAATATAACTCAATTATTGTTCATTACACAAAATGATCATTTACCCTCTTTTTTTTACTGGCGAAGTACATTCGGCCATTCCTTGCATATTTTGATGATTTCTCCAATTGCCCACTTTCTGAAAATTTACAAATAATTCTAGATTTAACTGTAGACACTAACAAATTGATGAAAGAGGTTTATGTCACTCTCCGAGCCTACACCCTAGGCGGGACTGGCACTCGAGAACCATTGTTGGCACTAAGCGAACCCTTGGCCTGACTTACTTACTCAGCGGAAGACTTAAACATAAGAAATGTACTCATGCAATAACTTAGCCAAAAATGGCACCTCAAGTCTTAAACATAAATAGCTAGAATGAATAAGACTAAATAGCTATAACTATTTGTCTATGAAGCCTCTAAAACAAAGAGGGATGTTGGGACAGGACCCCTGATCATCCTAACAACTGAAAACTAGAAAGCAATGTAAAAAAGAGCCCTCTGGAAATTAGTAAGGAGGCTCACCAACCAACTCTGAGTGCTCAACTGGATAAACGAAGCGCTGGATGTTGATCTTGGTTACCTGCTTCTGCATCATAAGACGATGTAGGCCAACTGGCATCAGTACATTGAATGTATGAGTATGTGAGTTGGAATGCTAAACATAACATAAGCTTGAAAAGAATCTGAAAGGAACACTTACCTTGGATTTACTCAACTTATAAACAACTTAACTCAATATAAAGCAATAAAACACATGCAATATATAGAAAACTTTTAAAACAGTAGAAAGCAACTCAGTTCGTTAAAGAAATGAAATAACAAACTCAACTTTATTCATGTAATAAAGTAATATAATTTTTGTGGGAGTTTCTCTAACCGACAACCACTACTATGAGCCTAAGTGGTGATACAACGTCTTTCCCATGCTGCCAGAACTATCCTATAATTTGTTGTCATATAGAACACTTTAACTAAGTGGATCCACTAGTCTATACTAAAAAACACTTAATGAGTCATCTAAAAAGTATGATCCATTACTACCCATGATGGCTACATGGTTTATGGAGACTTGAGTTAATATGAACTCGCATCCCCATATCGGTGCTCAACAATACTCCCAAAATATACTTAGCTCATATGTTTTAAAACAAAACTTAGCTCATATGTTTTAAAACAAAACTTCTTTCTTTGGTTTGAGATAATTACTTAAAACTTAGCTTAAAATCTCTCTTGGAAATCGGTGTTTCCCTTTCTTGTTCAAATGTGAAAACATTTTAAACTCTTGGGAATACTTAGTTCCCTTATAACATTTGAAGAAATGAACTCAACTCTTTACTCTTTGCTTAACTTAAAACTTTAGTCTTAGAACAAAGTTAAAACGTTTGTGAAAGACTTTCGAAAAACTTTATGAATTTCTCTTGACTTCTAAACTTGACTCTTAACTTTCCTTGAATTGAATTATGGATTCAAGGTTCATGATCTCATATTTATGGAAGATTTCATGATGTTCATATGTACTTTCGAGTATTGGAATCAACTAGGAAGTGTTAGTACACTTTAGAAGGACTTAAAGGGGCTATAAAACGTAATGAGGTGAAAAACTATGATTCGGGCGCATCCCTGGCGCACCACGCCAGACCCAACTTACTGGGGATCCAAAATGGCGCATTGATGGTGCGCCGCCCTAGCCTGCATGGCGCTATAGGGGAGCGTCGCGCCAGCCTTCCCTTCAAGAAAAAACCGACGAACTTTTGGTCTCATTTTCTGATCTTAAATCGGTTAAATTCGATTCCTTTTCTCAAATTCTCTTTAGAATCAGATACCCCAGACATATACACAAAAATCTAACTCAAACAACTCAAGGAAGCAACACTTCAATATCAAGAAACTCCTTAATCTCAACTCATGTTCAAGAACGAAAGTAATTCAAAAACAACTATCAAGAACATTCAAATTCCAATCTTTTTCGAACGAATTCACGCTGAATCAAACATGCTTGGCACGTGGGTGAACAAACCCAACGTTATGAAAGTCTCACATACCTTGTAAGATTAAATCCTTGGCGAAATCCTCAACCAAATTGTACGATCTTGACGAATTTTGCCTTTTCTTCTCCTTTCTCCTCTTTTATCCTTTCTCAAAGCCCTAGTGTGAAATTTCCAATTTTTCCTAAACTGATCAAATTGTGATTTGACCCTTATTAAACTCTTAAAAACGAAATAAACTAATAGGGTATGGAAAAGACCAAAACACCCTTTAAAAATCCGGATTGGACATTTCCTTATTCGAACAACCCAACTTGAAATGGACATATCTCACTCATACGAACTCGGAATCACACAAACTTGGTGGCGTTGGAAAGACCATTCCAAGATCTTTCCTACGATATCTGGAAATACACCTAACTAATCCTGAGCTAGAAGGTATGACCGTTTTAAGTTGACCAAAACTCAACTTAACATACTTAGCAAATTTTCCAGATTTCTATTCTTTCCAAATATTGACTATTTCCAATTCTTAACTTCTTCCTAGTTCTTTCAATTTGCGAGGTGTTACAATATCTCCCTGTTGGAAACATTCGTCCTCGAATGAGATTACTCTTATTAGGCTAAGGGTGTAAGATCTAACATTCAGCTCAAACACTCAAGACAAGCAATGCAATTACAACATGCAATCTCATAAATTAAAGAGTACTAAGAAGAGAATTAGTACCTTGATCTGGAATTTCTCCGGTTTCAAAGAGATGTGGATATCTCTTCGTCATATCTTCCTCCGCTTCCCAAGTAGCTTCCTCAAAAAATTGGTTCCTCCAAAGAACTTTGACTGATGCTACTTCCTTAGTCCTCAACCTGCGAACTTGGCGATCTAGAATCTGAATAGGAATCTCCCATAGGATAAACTATCCTTGATGCCAATATCTTCAGTTGGTATGATCAATGAAGGATTGCCCATGTATTTCTTCAACATGGAGATGTGAAAGACCAGATGAACCGCGACTAACTCTTGTGGTAGCTCCAACTCATAAGCTACATTACCTACCCTTTTCGATATTCTGTAAGGGCCAATCTACCAGGGACTAAGCTTCCCCTTCTTACCAAATCTCATAAGACCTTTTATCGATGAAACTTTCAAGTAAACCCAATCACCTACTTCAAACTCTAACTCCCTTTTCTTAATGTCGGTGTAGGATTTCTGATGACTCTACGTCGTATTAAACCTCTCTTGAATCACTTTCACCTTCTCCATAGTTTGATGAACTAAATCAGGTCCTATCGACCTAGCTCCACCAACTTCAAACCATCCAATAGGAGATCTGCATCTTCTCCCATAAAGGGCTTTATAAGGAGCCATTTGGATTCTAGAGTGGTAACTATTGCTGTAAGCAAATTCAATAAGAGGTAGGTGATCATCCCAATTACCTTTGAAATCAATCACACAAGCCCTCAACATATCCTCTAAGGTCTGAATAGTGCGCTCTGCTTGACCATCTGTCTGAGGATGAAAAACAGTACTTAAGTTCACCTTTGAACCCAAACATTTTCGAAATGACTTCCAAAATTGTGCACCTTTATATGATATAATCCAAACAGGGACTCCATAAAGTCTAACTACCTCTTGAATATATAACCTGGCATAATCCTCTGCTGAGTGGGTAGTCTTTACTGGCAAAAAGTGGGATGATTTTGTCATTCTGTCAACAATCACCCAAATCGAATCATGTTGCGTGCGAGACCTTGGTAAACCTGTGATGAAATCCATGTTTATCATCTCCCACTTCCATTTCAGAAGTTCTGTATTCTGGGCCAAACCGCCAGGCCTTTGATGCTCTACTTTAACTTGTTGGCAATTCGGACACTTGGCCACAAACTCTGTAATGCCCTTCTTCATACTACTCCACTAATAAAGTTTTCTCAAATCGCGATACATCTTTGTGGAACCCGGATGAATGAAATATCTAGAGCTATGAGATTTTTCCTGATCCTTTCTTGGAGTTCATCCACTCTTGGTACACACAACCTACCTTGATACCTCAATACGTCATCTCCCCCTTGTTCAAAAGCCAATATTTTTTGCCTATGAACATTTGCCTTCATTCAAGCAAAACGGGATCTTGGTCTTGCTTTTCTTTTACTTCTGATGCTAATGATGATTCAATCCCATTCATCACCACTGCCCCTCCTTCTGTGGAATCCGTTAGTCGGACTCCCAAACGTGCAAGTCTATGCACATATTTCGCTAACTCTCTCTTTTCTTCCTCAACATGGGCGGTACTACCCATAGACACCCATATTAAAGCATCAGGGTGGTAAAGAATACTCATTTCATAATCCTTGAGTAATTCTAAACACCTCATTTGTCTGAGATTAAGCTCTTTCTGAGTAAACACTAACTGAAGGCTCTTGTGATCAGTGAATACATCAACATGAACACCATACAAATAATGATGCCATATTTTCAAAGCAAACACTACATCAAGCAATTCTAGATCATGGGTTGGGTAGTTCTTCTCATGAACTTTCAACTGTCTGGAGGCATAAGCTATAACATTGCCATTTTGCATCAACACACAACCCAAACCAACTCTAGACACATCACAATATACTATAAAACCTTGAGTACCTTCTGGTAAGGTCAACACTGGGGCAGTAGTTAACCTCTTTTTCAATTCCTGAAAGTTTTTCTCACAAGCTTCAAACCATTGAAATTTCACCATCTTTGGAGTTAACTTGGTCAAAGGGGATGAAATATATGAGAACCCCTCTATGAACCTTTTATAATAGCCAGCCAAACCCAAGAAACTCCTAATATCAGTTGGAGATATGCGTTTAGGCAATTCTGCACTGATTCTATTTTATGGGTATCAACTTTAATTCCCTTTCCAGACAATGTGGCCTAAGAATTCCATAGACTCAAGCCAAAACTCGCACTTAGAGAACTTGGCATACTACTCTCTATCTTTTAAAGTCTGGAGAACTATTCTGAGATGACTAGCATGATCTTCTTCATTCCTTGAATAGATTAGTATGTCATCAATGAAGACGATAGCAAACATATCTAAATAAGGTTTGAATTCTCTATTCATAAGGTCCATGAATGTTGCAGGCACATTGGTCAAACCAAAGGACATGACCAAAAATTCATAATGACCATAACGGGTTCTGAAAGCTGTCTTTGGAATATCACATTCCCTTACTCTTAACTGATGGTAGCCAAATCTAAGATCTATCTTAGAGAAACAAGTAGCACCCTGAAGTTGATCGAAAAGATCATCAATCCTTGGGAGAGGATATTTGTTCTTGATGGTAACCTTGTTCAATTGGCGGTAATCTATACACATCCTAAAGGAACCATCTTTCTTTCTCACAAATAAGACCGGAGCGCCCCAAGGTGAGACACTTGGTCGAATGAAACCTTTATCTAGGAGATCTTTCAACTCTGCTTGTACCATTCTATATGGCAGAATAGATATAGGACGAGTATATGGAAGAATGTCTATACCGAAGTCTATTTTTCTGTCAGGAAGGACTCCGGGAAGATTATCAGGAAAGACTTCTGGAAACTCTCTTACTACTGAAACTGATTGAATATGAGGTATCTCAACACTAGAGTCATTAACTCGGACTAAGTGATAGATACACCCCTTGGAAACTAACTTTCTTGCCTTAAGGTACGAAATAAAATGACCCTTAGGCACTGCTGAACTACTTTTCCACTATAAGACTGGCTCATTAGGAATTTGGAACTTAACAACTCGAGTTCTACAATCAATGAAGGCATAACAGGCATGAAGCCAGTCCATACCTAGAATGGCATCAAAATCTACCATGTCTAACTCAATAAAATCAACCATGGTGTCTTTGTGATTGATGGAAATGACACAATCACGATATACTCGCTTAACTATAATAGACTCCCCAACAAGTGTAGAAACACAAAAGGGTTCACAGAGTTTCTCAAGTAGAACATCAAAACTATTTCCAACATAAGCGGTTACAAAAAATAAACTTGCTCCTGGGTCTAGCAAAGAATAAACATCAAGAGTAAAGACTTTGATCATACCAGTGACAATATTTGGATAGTTCTCTTGCTCTTGGCGAATAATGATCTCATAAAGACGGTTTGCTCCTCCGCCAGTACTGGAAGTAGCTCCTCTAGGTGCAGCCCTGTCTGGTGGAGCAACTGATGAAGATTGGGCTTTATTGCCCTGATTCTCATTCCCTTGCCGATTCTTGGGGCATTCTTTCATGAAATAACCCTCTTGTCCACACTTGAAGCAACTTGTGGAACCATCGCGACACTTACTTTGGTGGGTTCTACCACACTTAGCACATGCAGAAGCCCAGTTACCTCCTTTGCCATACTACCCTGAAGTATCAACCTCTTCTTGTCGAGCCCCTCTTTGTTGCCCAACCTGATTAATCACAACTTGACTTAACATCCTTATCGCTTCCCTAAACTCAACATTAGTAACTTCTCCTTGGGGTTGCACTTCAAGTGCATTAGGTACCCCTTGCTTCTTAACATTACGCCTAGCAAGACGACCTCTGACAGTTCTTCGTGGAGGCATGATTATCTGAAAACACGCGCAGGCACGAATTAAAAGAAACCTTTTAGAGATCAAACTCTAACGCACAAAATGAGTATGAAAGAAGTGAGAAATTTTCCTAAGTGTTGCAACCTCCTAATTATAGATATGGCGCACTTCACACCGATAACTAGGACTCTACAGACACAACTTCATAGACTCCCTAGGACTCAAGAAAAATGTGCTCTAATACCAAGTTTGTCATCCCCCGAGCCTACACCCTGGGCGAGACTGACACTCGAGAACCATTATTAGTCCCAAACGAACCCTTGGTCTGGCTTACTTACTCAGCAGAAGACTTAAACATAAGAAATGTACTCATGCAATAACTTAAGAGATAATAACTTAGCCAAAAATGGCAACTCAAGTCTTAAACGTATACAACTGAAATGAATAAGACTAAAGAACTATAACTATTTGTGTATGAAGCCTCTAAAACAAAGAGGGATGTCGGGACAGGACCGTCGATCATCCTAACAACTGAAAACTAGAAAGCAATGTAAAAATGAGCCCTCCGAAAACTAAGGAGGCTCACCAACTGACTCTGAGTGCTCAACTGGATCAATGAGGCGCTAGATGTTGATCATGGTTACCTGCGTCTGCATCATAACACGATGCACGCCAACTTGCATCAGTACATTAAATGTACGAGTATGCGAGTTGGAATGCTAAACATAACATAGGCTTGAAAACAATCTGAAAGGAACACTTACCTTGGCTTTACTCGACTTATGAACAACTTAAATCAA
Organism: Solanum stenotomum; assembly: GCF_019186545.1. NCBI lineage: Eukaryota > Viridiplantae > Streptophyta > Magnoliopsida > Solanales > Solanaceae > Solanum > Solanum stenotomum. The sequence goes on from NC_064283.1 coordinate 61,935,996, forward strand.
TATAAAGCAATAAAACACATGCAATATATAGAAAGCTTTTAAAACAGTAGAAAGTAACTTAGTTTGTTAAAGAAATGCAATAACAAACTCAACATTACTCATTTAATAAAGTAATATAGTTTATGCGGGAGTTTCTCTAATCGACAACCACCACTATAAGCCTAAGATGTGATACAACGTTTTGCCCACGCTTGCAGAACTGTCCTATACTTTGCCGTTATAAAGAACGCCTTAATTAAGTGGATCCACTAGTCTATGCTAAAAAGTACTTAAGGAGTCATCTAAAAAGTATGATCATTTACTACCCATGATGGCTACATGGTTTATGGAGACTTGAGTTAATATGAACTCGCATCCCCATATCGGTGCTCAATACTACTCCCAAAATATACTTAGCTCATATGTTTTAAAACAAAACTTTTTTCTTTGGTTTGAGGTAATTACTCAAAACTTAGCTTAAAAGCTTTCTTGGACATCGGTGTTTCTATTTTTTGTTCAAATGTGAAAACATTTTAAACTCTTGGGAATACTTAGTTCCCTTATAACTTTTGGAGAACTGAACTCAACTCTTTACTTTTTGCTTAACTTAAAATTTAAGTCTTAGAACAAAGTTAAAACGTTTGTGAAAGACTTTTGAAAAACTTTATGAATTTCTTCTTGGCTTCTAAACTTGACTCTTAACTTTCCTTGAATTGAATTATGGATTCAAGGTTCTTGATCTCATTTATGGAAGATTTCATGATGTTTACATGTACTTTAGAGTATTGGAATCAACTAGGAAGTGTTAGTACACTTTAGAAGGACTTAAACAGGCTAAAAGACGAAATCGGGTGAAAAACAACAATTCAGGTGCATCCCTGGAGCACCGCGCTAGACCCAACTTACTGGGGCACCAAAATGTCGCACTGCTGGTGCGCCTCCCCAGCCTGCCTGGTGATATGGGGCGCGTCGCGCCAGCCTTCCCTTCAGGCAAAAGCCCATGAACTTTTGGTCTCGTTTTTTGATCTTAAATCGATTAATTTCGATTCCTTTTCTCAAATTCACTTTAGAATCAGATACCCAAGACATATACACAAAAATCTAACTCAAACAACTCAAGGAAGCAACACTTTAATATCAAGGAACTCCTTAATCTCAACTCATGTTCAAGAACGAAAGTAATTCAAGAACAACTATCAATAACATTCAAATTCCAAACTTTTTCGAACGAATTCACGTTGAATCAAACATGCTTGGCACGTGGGTGAACAAACCCAACATTATGAAAGTTGCACATACCTTGTAGGATTAAATCCTTGGCGAAATCCTCAAACCAAATTGTACGATCTTGACGAATTTTGCCTTTTCTTCTCCTTTCTCAAAGCCCTAGCGTGAAATTTCCATTTTTTCCTAAACTGATCAAATTTTGATTTGACCATAATTAAACTCTTAAAAACGAAATAAAATAATAGGGTATGGAAAAGACCAAAACACCCTTTAAAAATCAGATTGGACATTTCCTTATTTGATCAACCCAACTTCAAATGGGCATATCTCACTTATACAAACTCGGAATTGCACAAACTTGGCGGCGTTGGAAAGATCATTCCAAGATCTTTCTTACGATATCTGGAAACACACCTAACTCATCTTGAGCTAGGAGTTATGGTTGTTTGAAGTTGACCAAAACTCAACTTAACATACTTAACAAATTTTTCAGATTTCTATTCTTTCCAAAAATTGACTATTTCCAATTCTTAACTTCTTCCTAGTTATTTCAATTTGCGAGGTGTTACAATTTATTCGGTTTAAAATTTGATCTACTACAAATGTGAATCATTTTGAATAAATAATATATTAAAAGACTCAATATTGAGAGGAGCTCATATTTAAAAATTTGGGATTGGTTAGAAGAGATTTGAGTTGATCGGGATTAAAAAAACCAGCTTGTGTAGGGAAGTTGAACTATTAAGGTTTATAAATATTGTATAAAAAGTGTACATGGATGTATGTACATTTCTGATACATAGTTATATATCATATATACTCGTTTATATATTCTTTATACAATACCGATCCATTACATGTACATACAGTTATTAATTGAAATTACTTTTGGCCAGTGGTATATTTACGCAATCCCTTTAAAATAGGCAGGTGTCTTACACCTGCAAATTCGAGGGGCCCTATTATTTTCTAAGTAATAAAAGGCTATATGTTTTTTTAAGAGTACCGATTTTTTGGTTTGTTTATTGAGTATTATTTGTAGAAAAAGTAAAGTTTACGTATACAAAACAAATATTATTAGAAGTTTGACATATCTAGAGTACTACTAGGTCTCAAGAAAGATTAAATGAATTGACTATATTACCAATTTTAAAAGAATTATTAGAAAAAAAAATTGATTATGAGAAAACTATTAATTTTGCATCTCAAAAAGCTAGGACACACTTCATAAAAAAATATAATATTTTTGGAAAAAGTTAAAGGCGTCTTTTTGTATTTAGCTTTAGGCCACCAGTGTGCTTGAGCCGTCCTGCTAATACTTAATAGGACCAAAAAAACAAATCATTTCAATCAGGTTGTTATTAATTAGGATTCCTTAATATCAATCCATCTATTCCAATGGTTTTTAATGGTTTTCTTAGTTTATCAACTGTCAATATTAAATCAAACATAAACTACTTTCACTATTCGAATTAGATATTCATCAATAACTATAAGAAAGAGTAGTAAAAGTTGCAATTTTTTAGCTATAATGTAAGGAAAAAATCATTTATAAATTCCAGTCTAATATGCCCATTCTAACAGAGCATATGATAACCATTTTGAGAGGGGGCAAATCAACAGAGGAGAGCTCTTTCATGTAAATATTATGTTTTCAAGCAGATAAGGAAAAGAATGCACATATTGCTCCTACGCTGAGCGGGGCGAGTTAGAGTCTTCACAACTTTATGCAGGTTTTCCCCGCTCCATTTGCCATCCCTAAACAAAAGATACCTTCTCACAGAAGTCAAGTTTTAGAAGGTTGGCATTTCTTACATCTATTTAAGAATATTACATATCAATAGTACAAGTTCAACCCAAAAATTTGCACGTCACTCGGCACCAAAGCTGCAACCAACATAATTTTGGGTGATTATGTTAAGACGATTTTGCATGACATCCATAGACGGATAAGGAGGGAAACACAGGCGGTAAAAGCATGTGTGCGAGGAAGTCAAGCAATCATGATAGTCTGAAGTTCGGTAGATGCGAAGTTTAGAATCTAGACCACCAAAACCCTCAACAGGCAGAGACTTGATTGAAGTCCAGAAGAAGAGAAGCACATCTCTGCTCAGTCGACATACTTCCAACTATCTGCAGCAATAGAAAAGAAAACTTTGAAAATGTTGTCGGGATAATAACTTTGAAAGAGTTCAGAAATCTACCACATCCGAAAACAATAAAGAAAGAGAAGATCAAAGGGGCCAAGGTGTAGACTTCTCGATAGTTAATTCTCTGAAACATACTTAGTAGCCGACAAGAAATAAGTACCTCCCAGAACCAGGATATTTGAGGATCATCTTTTTTGTAGCCATTGTAATTTGTATGCTCTTCCCAATCTTCTACAGAAACCGTTGTTTTACTGCCATGAAGCAACCTGTTAAGGTCTTCATGATCAAGGATCCGGTAAAAGGATTCTCGGAGCCGTCGGTCAATAATTATGTCACCAAAACCTTGAGCAAAATGGGCTACCTGACGAGCAATTGATGTGACAAAACGGTGTTTAACAAGAAGATTCACATAGTTATCCCTATTCTGACTGTTCACTATCATATTTTTCCCATTAGGGCAAAGCTCCACTACTTTCCTGGATCCCAATTCTTCATCTTCACAAACAAATGTTAGGCCTAGGATATCTTCAGTATCTTCTTGCAGCCACTGTACAAGTAGGGATCTGCATCCCTAATGTCTTCAAACCAAATATCCTCTCTAGCTAATTGCAAAAAGAAAACACGGTCAAACGCAATGCTTATTTGTACTCTATGCAACAAGGCCAATGCAATAATCCTGCCGGAGAAGACAAAATACTCAAGGTGCAATGCTGCAAGCACAAATGCAGACGAAGGTTATTTGCATTGTAGCAGAGAGAATAATATTACTTTCGTAAAACATCAAAAGATTGTATCAAACAGCTTTCTAGTTACAACCATCTTATAAATGTAGCTGTGCCATACATTCCAAGTATACTAATGAGGAAAAAGAATGATAATACAACTAGTAAATACTCTTTCGACAAACTCTTTCGATCATTACTTCGTGAACTTTATCTGATTGCCTGGTGTGATTGGAGAATCAGAGAACCAAAGGACATCAATAATAACACAACTAAAAAAATATACTAACATGAGAACTAAATCAAGACAAAATTAAATTTAAAATCTCAGCATGTTAGAATGGCTTACGCTCCTCAAGCAGGCTGGCAAAATTAAACAAAAACTCAGCTTTTCTGCTGGACAGTAAATGAACTTATGAAGTCAAGTATGGTATCAATATCATTTACATTTGAGTTCAAACTAACATTATATTCTTTCCTTTCTCGGCGAAGTATCATTGAATCTTCTCTCTAGATGATCCATAAGAATGCTGCCAGAAGGGAAAAACCTACCTTTGATCAAGAGTGTATAGCAAGACTTTATAGCAAATAGACCATTTGTTTGTCCTTCCCAATCATAGTATCAGTCTTGGGCTGTACTTTGGGGCTGCTGCTCAATTGTTCTAAAAGCTGTCCTAGTTGTTTCTTCCTTCTAAGGAAGATTTTCTATCCTTCTTTTGGGTCCACTACATAGTTAAACAAATCTGAGAAGGGGAGTGTAGCAGTGGTTTGATACACGTAAAGATGCTAAACAATCTGAAATTCCGTTTTTAGCGGGTATTATCTTTCCATATCAGGATCTTTTTTTTTTTCGTATACTCAACCCTTGAATAATGAATAGTTCATGTTTCTGTAGTTCCTTCCACAAACCTCCAATGTGTGTCCTCAATCCTTTCGAATTACTAAAATTTTTGTAGCAATGAATCAGTAAAACTCTCAGACATGGGTTTCATGAAATAGTTGAACCTCAAAGAATGCTATGAGGGTATGAACACAAAGAGAGATAAGATGTATACTCATACTCACAAAGATTCAACCTCTATCTCATGCTATTTATCTATTTTTGAGGAAAAATCAGATAAGAAACATCTTTCATACTCGACAACTTTAGATCAAAAAACTAACAGAAGGGATAAATGAGAACAAAATGTCACATTTATGTGTACATAAAGGCAATAAAAGTTTACCTGGATTTGGGAAAAACCTTCTACCATCATTTGGGCATGAAACAAATAGAGCATTCTGAGGGTTGAAAATGGCTTCACATACCAAGGAAAACCACTCCCTCAACACACCAGGCCCGGTAGCTTCTTCATTCTCAAATTGAATAAATAATTGACCTCGCAAAGACCTAGGACTAGCATGTCCAATGTACTCAAAAACATGATGCACGCCTTCAATCTAAGATCTTTCATTTCCTGCTTCATCTTGCATCAAGGAAGGGAAACTGCCTATATAGAATAGCACAGAACTGCCTATAGAATCGTACAGAACTCGAAGAATATAGGAGCAAACTGCCTATATGCGGTTGTAGGATCAGTGAAAAGTATCTTACAGTTATCTATAAATTGACAAACGCATCCATGAGCAGCTTATTTTTTAATTACAGAAGGAGATACATAAAGTATTACCAGGGCCGCAGGAACAGAGGAGTGAATAAATATTTGGAGATATTCCTCCGATCCATCTGCGCCATCCTTCGGGGTATTTGCTAGAAAATCGGTAAGCATCTTCGTCATACGGGTGACATTAGCATTAATATCTGTGTTATTATTGCAGTTGCAGAGGTCATGAATAACCAAATTCAAGTCACTCATCAGCTTCCACGTGTAAGGATGGCTCGTGCTTCGCATTCTCCGGACGAGTTGCAGGGTATCGTCATTCCGATAACATACGGACGAAGAATTGAATGGGAGTTACCAGAGAAGAATTGAAGAGGATTTCGTTATGTCTCATCCTGGCTGTGGTGGCAGCGGCATAATCATTGAACTTGCGTTTGGTGCTAGTTTCGTGAGGTAACTGGTACGCCATTGATGAGCAAGAAGAGAAGAGTTTTGAGCTCTACACTAATTTTGAACATACTTTAGAGGAAGTCAAATTTGTCTTGCCTGTTAAGCCTCACCCTTCCTCCACCTGTGCACTAATTTTAAACTATTTTCCTTTTTTTCTATTTCAAATAATTTTTTTATTTTGTTTTAAAAAGATAAAAACTTTTTTAACTTCAACATTCCACATGTACATTTAAAGTCATAAAATTAAATGCTAAAGGAGTATCTATGGAAATGAATCAGACAAAAAAGAGGTAAAAAAATCCAAAATACTACCACCGTTTTAAACTATTTTCCTTTTTTGACTATATTAAATATTTTTCTTATTTTGTTTTAAAAAGATAAATTTTTTTAACTTTAGTTTTCCACATATATATTTAAGGTTATAAGATTAAATGTTAGAGGAGTATTAGCAGAAATGAATCAGACAAAAAAGAAGTCAAAAAATCCAAAATACTCCCCTCGTTTTAAACTATTTTCCTTTTTTGTCTATTTCAAAAAAAATTCTTATTCTGTTTTAAAAAGATAAACTTTTTTAACTTTAGCTTTCCACGTATATATTTAAGGTCATAAGATGAAATGTTAGAGGAGTATTCGCGGAAATGAATCAGACAAAAGAGAAGTCAAACAATCCAAAATACTCCCCTTGTTTTATACTATTTTCCTTTTTTGTCCGATATATATATATATATATTATTATATATATATTATTATTTTTTTCTAGTCTGTTTTGAAAAGATAACTTTTTTATGACAATATTTTAACTTTAGCTTTCTACATGTATATTTAAGGTCATAAAATTAAAGGGTTATTTTGATACATTTGAGTATTTGACATAACTTTAATTTAGAATTACAAGAATAAAAAGTCTTCTGTATTTTCTTAAATTTTGTGTCATGAAACTATGTCATTCTTTTTTAAATCCAAAATCCAAATTCCTTGTTTAAAACTCTTTTCCTTTTTTGGCTGTTTCAACAAAGAAAACTATATATATTTTTTAGTTTGTTTTAAAAAGATAAACTTTTTTAACTTTAGTTTTCCACAGGTATATTTAAGGTCATAAGTTTAAATGTTAGAGCCTAGAGGAATGTTCTTGTAAATGAGTCAGACCAAAAAGAAGTCAAAAAATCCAAAATACTCCCCGTTTTAAAAGAAAATTGAATTAATTTCCTTTTTATCTTGTTTCAATAAATAAATAATATATAATTTTTTTAGTTTGTTTTAGAAAGATGACTTTTTTTCTTTTATGGCAATATTTTAACTTTAGCTTTTCTACATGTTTATTTAAGGTCATAAGATTAAAGCTAATTTTGGTACATTTGATATAAGGGAAAAGACATAAATTCACCTTTGACTTTTCTCGAAAAGTCAGTACACGCTTAAACTATCATGACGACCTATTACACACCTTAGCTATTTAAAAATGAATTTTTCCCCACCCCACACCTCTTCATCTTCACAGGCAACCAACTTCTTCTTCTTCTTTATTTTTTTTTAATCATTTTTTCATAACCAATTTTCATCCACGCAACTATACCTCCACCAAAATCCTTTCCCACTATCTCTCATCCTATCCTATTTTAATGCTTATTCGATTTCACTATTTTCATTATATTTGATTTTTCTCTTCGGCATTGTTGGTGCTTGATAAAATTGATAAGTTTTTTTTAAAAAAATCTAATGATGCATTTGTTGGTGAGGTGCGACAACGAAGTGGGAATTGAAGGTTGTGGAGAAGAAAAAATCAATACTGACAATGGTAGTAGTGATATTTGGTGGTGAGTTTGGACCTTTTGATGGTGATGATGTAATTTTGGTGATGAGTTTGTTTATGGGTGTCAAATTTTGTGGTGGATCTTTATAATTTTTGTGGGGATAATGGTGATAGTATGTTTTTTTAGTCTGTTGTAAAAAAAGATAACTTTTTTTGTGGCAATGTTTTAACTTTAGGTTTCCACATGTATATTTAAGGTCATAAAGATTTAAATGTTAGAGGAGTGCTCAGTGAAATGAATCAGACAAAAAAAAGTCAAAAAAATCCAAAATACTCCCCGTTTTAAAAAAAAATTTTGTTAAAAAAAAGAAATGATATATAAAAAAAATTATAATTAGTTGTGTACTTGAGAAGTTAATTAAAATTTAAAAACACATCTCTTGGGGTTCAATGAAATAATGTATGTCGCTTAAATAATTTGGATTAAATGATGTCTTGGCAAGTCCCTTATTCAAAATCATTCGCAGTCGATGACACTACTTTGATAGCAAAAAGGCATATTTTGTTGTTTATGTTTCGAACAATATGGTTAAAACTTTTTTTTGCGACGTTTAATCTAATATTTATGTTTATAAGGACATAAATATTTCTTTAATATTTGACTAATATAGATTCATTCTACTTTAAGGGGTAATTCATTGACTCCAATCCAACATTTGAACCCCAAACTTTTGATTAAGGTTGAGTACAATACTTACCATCCCACTACATTCCTTTATTTTTTGGATGTCACTAATGGATTGAATGCCTCAATAAGATAGAAAGTTGAATAACTTAAACTCCAAACTAGTGTGGAACCACCATAACTTCTTAACACTCAAAAGTACCTTCTTGGGTATCCCATAGATCTTTTAGCTACTAAAAACTCTATAAAGATCAAAGTCGTTTATTTTACAAGTTTAAGAATTATAATATACATGAGACCAATAGTCTAATGATTACATCAAACTCTTGATTAACATATCTTTCCTTCAACATAATGATCAAAAGCAAAAACATAAACAATAAAGTTTAAAACATGTACTAAAAAATAACAATTAATAACATAAGCATAAATTATTGACCGTAAAAAACATACCAACCAAGATCTGTAACAATAGAATGAAAGAGAAAGGAAAAAATCGAGTCGTTGAATGCACATTGTCCCATTGAGGTTTAAAGAAATAGATCCTCTCATGATAGAACGATTCTATTCACAGTGTCTTGATACAAAAAAAAATGGTGTCAGTGAGCCACTCAACAGGAGCAAAGTACATGAATATTCAATTTAGCAAAAGAAAAAAAAAAGTTCAAAATTTTCGTTGTTTTAAAATGTGAGGAAATCCCTCTATTTATAAACAGCAAAGGGTAGTGTGAATTAATGCTTAGTGTGCCTTATCGGAAAGGTCACAACTCATTGGAAAAGTCACAATCTTTCATAAAAGTCACAACTTTTCAATAAAGTCGCAACTCTTCATAAAAGTTGCAATCCTTCATAAAAGTCGCAACTCTTTCTAAAACTCGCAACTTTTCATAAAAGTCGCAACTTTTTATAAAAGTCACAACTTTTCATGAACGCGACTTTTATGAAAAGTTGTGACTCTTCGTAAAAGTCGTAACTCTTCGTAAAAGTCGGAACTTTTCATAAGTCACAACTTTTTATAAAAGTCACAATTTTTCATGAAAGGAAGGGCTAATTTTGGAAATAGATAAATTAAAAAGGGAATCCTGGTTTGTGGTGGCGCCACGTAGGCGGGCCTAGGGTTCTCTTTTATATATATATATTACACAAAATGATCATTTACTCTTCTTTTTTTTTGCTGGCGAAGTACATTCGGCCATTCCTTACCCATTTTGATGATTTGTCCAGTTGCCCACTTTCTAAAAATTTACAAATAATTCTAGCTTTAACTGTGGACACTAACTAATCGATGAAAGAGATTTATTCGGTTTAAAATTTGATCTACTGCAGATGTGAATCATTTTGAATAAAATAATATATTAGACTCAAAATATTGAGAGGAGCTCATATTTAAAATTTGCAACTCTTTAGAAAAAATTTGAGTTGATCGGAATTAAAAAACCAGCTTGTGTAAGGAAGTTGAAATATTAAAGTTTATAAATATTGTATAAAAAGTGTACATGGATGTATGTACATTTCTGATACATAGTTATATATCATATATACTCATTTATATATTCTTTATACAGTACCGATCCATTACATATACATACAGTTATTAATTGAAAATATTTTTGGCCAATGGTATATTTACACAATCCCTTTAAAATAGGCAGGTGTCTTACGCCTGCAAATTCAATGGCCCCTATTATTTTTAAGTAATTAAAGGCTATATGGAAAAATAACTCTAATACCCCGAAAAATGAAATTAGCTCAGAATTCCTCAACTCCCAATTTCGCACCCCCGAAAAATGGTATCAGACCTATGGAATCAGGCATAATAAAACCAATAATACAAGTTGGTATTTATCTCTGATACCATGATGAAATAAAACCAATAATACAAGTTGTAAAAATAGGATTAACCAGAGATATGATAATTCCAGAAGATATCGGACAACAACCAGAGATACAAGAAATTGAGATACCAAGTTTCTATGCTAATAAGAGAATAATTGGTATGTCAACAATTATCCATGAACTAACAAATAATTATCTAAATGGGAATGCAATATCGAGTTATTATTCACGAGACCAACTTATGATATATTCAAACTCAAGGGAGCTAAGGCAAGTAGATATGGATGAAGTACAAAAATGGATATTATCTCTACTCAAACCAGAAGAACAACCTATTACCAGAGCATTAAAGAAGGGATTCATCTCAAATGAACTATTAACCAGATATTGTAAGCTAATTGGACAAAAATATCCAGATCATATATGTTCAAAATGCAACGGAGAAGATAATGTGATACCAAATGTCCAGCTAGAATAATCAAATAAAGAGAAGAAGAAGAAGACAAAGAGATAAAAAGAAGATAATACATGGCCATAAAGACAAATAAAATATGTATTATTTTGTAGGACATTATTAAAGTAGGTAAAAAGTCATGAAGTAGGTGCAACAAGATAGACAAAGACAAGAAGATAAGAATGAACAAGTGACAACAAGATAGACAAAGAGATAAGAAGACAAAAGACAAGAAGATAAGGGAGCACGAGAATGAAGAAGAAAAGATGTAAAGAAGATAGTGACATAAAGTAAAGTAAAGGCTTTCTTTTTCTGAAAAGTCAAAGAGTGAATAGTACTATTATTGTAAATTATTAGTTTTATCGTAAGAAAGTGTAGTGTAAATTAGTCAACAATGTAGGATGCATATTAAAAGTGGTAGGTGTGGTAGAGACAAGTGTAAAGTAGGTAGGTGTGGTAGTGTAAAAAAGTCATAAAGTAAATAGTACTATGTAAGAAAGTCATGAAGTAGTGCATTATTGTGCATTATTGTAAATTAATGTAAGATATGATAGAATTTGTAAGTGCAGTAGATAGGATTTTCTTTCTATATAAAGGAAGGAAGATGTAACATAAAGGACAGACTTTGAATAAATGGTGTACTTTCATAAAAAAAAAAAACTCTCTCAAATATTTAAAATACTTAATGGAACAACCCTCAAATATCATGGATAAGCAAGAGGCAAAGGTATATTGTTCAACAAATATGCAGAACTAATTTCATATATTCCTGTATATCATATATATGATTGAATAAATTTATGTTAGTTATTATTTATTAGAATTATTTGAATTATGATTTCTAATTTATTAGCACACTGGAAACAGGGAGAAAACTTCTATACTATGTCATCCTAATGTTGAAACCAGTAGGCGAGGAAAGCCGTTTAGGGGAATAAACAAAGTTGAGGCGCTGATAAGGAGGAAGTATCCGCTAAAGTACGATGCTAGTAGTGACAAGAGAACATGATAAACAGATAATCTAGTTCATAATAATCTAATATGAATTTAATCAATTATGAATATGATAGGAAAGAATAATTGAAAATAAAAACCTGCATGATAAAGAACATGACTACATACTGATAAAATGATAAAAAAACCTATGAAACTTATATATACTTAAAGGTATAAAAATAATTGAATTAAGAAGAATCATATGGAAAAAAATATTTAATGATAACGAATCAGAAGATATATTAAACCAACAATGGTATGAAATAGACCTACATGATTTAGACCTCGAAAGAATAGAATGGTATGATTTAGAAATAAATTCAGACTAAAATGATCTACGAATATTTACAATATTTGACAGAATCTATGAATGATATAAAACTATTAGAACAATTAATGGAAGAAAATTTATATATGTACCTAAGAACCCAAGATATGTTATAACTAGAATATATCATCAATAATATTAAAAAGATATCAAGATTAAGACCCTTGAAAAAAGAATATTATAATAAAATCTTTAAGATAAATTCTCACCTACCACAGTACCAAAAATATGAATTCCTCAACTACCAATTTCGCACCTCCAAAAAATGATATCAGAGCTATGGATGAAATTAGCTCTGATACCATTAGCTCTGATAAATTCTTCACCTACCATACTATCATCTACCACACTACCAAAAATATGAATCCTCAACTACCAATTTCCCACCCCCAAAAAATGGTATCAGAGCTATGGATGAAAAGAAATAAAAGAAGAAACATACTAGCAGAAAGTTAAGAAGAAGAATAAGAAAATAAAATAAATTATATCCAGAATACAAACAACTCAATATCACAAAAACTGATAACGACAAATTAGATCAATTAATAGATAATATATCTAAAATAGAATATAAATATATTCAATATTTAAAAACACAATGAATAACGAGAATAACGAATATAGACAAAAACTTACTGATATAATTATAGTGAAAAGATAAGAATTAGCACATAGGCAAAGTAGACTTAACAGTAATATATTCGCAGAAACTTGTAAAAAATCTATAGTAGCACAAAGGAAAAAACTATTTTATATCTACAGATACAGATAGAAAGTTTAGAATATAAACTTCAACACAATCTATAAATGAATAAGGAAGAATATGTCATAGAAGAAAAAATATATGAAAACTATGACGGATTAAAAATAAATATAATATTTTCTAATCTAGAAAGAAGATACAAAAAAATAGGTGACAATATAAGTTTAATGTTAGAAAAAGAAACGGTAAAACTAGAAGATAGTTTAACTGCTATGATAAGAATAACAAAAGAAAATGAAGAAATAGATAGAAAAATGGAAATTGAAAAATAAAATAACAAGCAAAAAAGGAAGTATAACAATTAGAAGAAGTAAAAATACTAAAATAATAGAACTAGAAAAAGAACTGGCAATATTAAAAGAAATGTATGAAATTAAACAAAAAGAAAAAGAACAAAAAACAAAATTAGCAAATGAGATAAATAAATTTAAAGAAAAATTGCAATTAGAAGAAGAACTAGAAGAAAAAGAAGAAAATAACCAAGATAATCTACTTGAAATAAGAATTGATGAAATAAATGATAATGATCTAGATGAACAACATTCGGAAACAAGCGAAACATATACGGAGTTTTAGCAAACATAGATAATACAAAGAATTTAGAAGTAAATACATCAGACGTAGACATGGATGAAAAACCTAGCACATCAGGAGTAAAAAACCAAAAAAATTTAAATCCAAAATATTATAATGAAAACCATGAACAATATGATAGAGAAAAAACTATATGGGATAAAAGATTAAATAAAAAATGGACGCCTAAACCGATAACTGAACAACATGATTTTTTAGATTTAGACTGTGTAGCAGATATAAATAAAACAATCCAATTATGGATAGGATATATATCAAAACAATTAATAGATAAAAAAATAGGAATGATGGAAACACCAGGATATATAGAAAGAACAATTATAGGAACAGTAAAACTATGGAAATATTATATAAATACGAAGTAGTTATAAGAAATGAATTTAGTAGTATGACAACAGAAGTAGAAGAACAAAATAAAGAAAAAATCATAAATTGGAATCTGATGACAAAAATTAGCAATATGTAATATGTGTTATATAGATGACTATACATGTGCATTTAGAGAATACTATTATAAAGGAACATATAGCACAGAAGAAAGTAAAGAAATAAGAAAATTATATTTTACAAAATTATCAGAACCTTTTAATTCAAAAGTAATAAAAAGTTGGAATGAACCAGGATTAACAGATACCTTATGAGCTAGAATGAAATTCTTACAACTATGGTTTATAGAACTACGTGAAAAACATAAAGAAGAAATAAAAATGGAAACATTATTAGTAAAAAACTTGGCATGTTACAAAAATAAAACAGTACCCCAATTCGGTTCTACATACAGATACTATAGAGAGAAATATAATAAAAAATACATATCAAACTATAAATATAAAAAACCGAGAAGACGATATTATGTAAAAAATTACAAAACCAAAAGACCATATAGACCAAAGAGAAAACTAACGGAATATACTTGTTATAATTGTGGAAAATTAGGACATATAGCTAGAGATTGTAAATTACCTAAGAATCCAAAGAAAAGACAAATATAAAAAATAATAATAGACGATGAAAAATATATGCAGATAGAATACATAGATTATGAATTAGAAAGTGAAGATAGCATATATGAAATATCAGAAAATGAAATGGATAACGATATAGAAATGGAATCAGACAATGAATTCTATAATATAACAAATGACTGAAACAAATATACAAATAATAACTAAAGAAGAACATCAAGACGAAGAATCTTTAGAAAGAAAAATTGATAATAGTATATTTGAACAAATAAAAGGAAAAGAATTAGACCTAAGCGTAGCAAAAATATTCAAAATACCAACAATAAGAAACTGGTTTAAACGACAAAAAGAAGAATATTATGTAGTAAGTCAAAGAGAACACATCATAGATTGCAAATACACCAAAGAAAAGGCTAAAATACAAATAATAAATAAACGAATAATACATAAAGAAATACAAGATATTAAGGCTAAAAATCTAATTAAATGTGTACATTGTAAATGATGTTCTACTTTTTCTCCATCATACTCGTATTTTAAGATTCCTCCATAAATTTTTTCACTAGCGTCTGATTCTACTATATAAGTAATTTTTTTGTTTTCATCCGGAAAATATAGTTTAGGTAGGTTCTTACATAATAGTTTTACTTTTTGTATTTGTGTTTGGTCTTTTCTATCAAACTGGTATTCTATGTCTTTCTTTAATTTTTGTTGTAATGATTTTAAATTCTCTGCTAATTTTGGTATGTATTCTCTCACTTGGTTTACTAGTCCTAGAAATGATTGTAATTTCTTTTTCGTATCTAATTTTGGTATGTGTTCCTCCTAAATTACAAAAAATTACAAATCCAAAAAGTAAAATTATTATGTAAGAACCTACCTAAACTATATTTTCCGGATGAAAATAAAAAATTTAATTATATAGTAGAATCAGACGCCAGTGAAAAAAGTTATGGAGGAATCTTAAAATACGAGTATGATGGAGAAAAAATAGAACATCATTTACAATGTACATATTTAATTGGATTTTTAGCCTTAATATCTTGTATTTCTTTATTTATTATTCATTAATTTATTATTTGTATTTTAGCCTTTTCTTTGGTGAATTTGCAATCTATGATATTTTTTCTTTGACTTACTATATAATATTCTTCTTTTTGTCATTTAAACCAGTTTCTTACTGTTGGTATTTCAAATATTTTTGCTACGCTTAGGTCTAATTCTTTTCCTTTTATTTGTTCAAATATACTATTATCAAATATTATTTTTTTGTTCTAAAGATTCTTCGTCTTGATGTTCTTCTTTAGTTATTATTTGTATATATGTTTCAGTCATTTGTTATATTATAGAATTCATTGTCTGATTTCATTTCTATATCGTTATCCATTTCATTTTCTGATATTTCATATATGCTATATTCTCTTTCTAATTCATAATCTATGTATTCTATCTGCATATATTTTTCATCGTCTATTATTACTTTTTATATTTGTTTTTTCTTTGGATTTTTAGGTAATTTACAATCTCTAGCTATATGTCCTAATTTTCCACAATTATAACAAGTACATTCCGTTAGTTTTCTCTTTGGTCTATATGGTCTATTGGTTTTGTAGTTTTTTACATAATATCTTCTACTTGGTTTTTTATATTTATACTTTGATCTGTATTTTTTATTATATTTCTTTCTATAGTATCTGTCTGTACAACCGAATTGGGGTGTTGTTTTATTTTTGCAACATGCCAAGTTTCTAGTTCTTCTTCTAATTGCAATTTTTCTTTAAATTTATTTATCTCATTTGCTAATTTTGTTTTTTGTTCTTTTTCTTTTTTTTTAATTTCATACATTTCTTTTAATATTGCCAGTTCTTTTTCTAGTTCTATTAAGAGTACCGATTTTTTGGTTTGTTTATTGAGTATTATTTGTAGAAAAAGTAAAGTTTTCATATACATAACAAATATTATTAGAAGTTTGACACATCTAGAGTACTAGGTCTCAAGGAAGATTAAATGAATTGACTATATTATCAATTAAAAATGCATTATTAGAAAAAAAAATTGATTATGAGAAAACTATTAATTTTCAATCTCAAAAAGCTAGGACACACTACATAAAAAAATGTAATATTTTTGGAAAAAGTTAAAGGCGTCTTTTTTTATTTAGCCTTAAGCCACTAGTGTATTTTCTTGCTAATACTTAATAGGACCAAAAAAACAAATGTAGGGACAATGGGACAGGGTGAGTTTGAGTTTTTGCGGAGGCATGGTGGGGCAGGTTCAATTTTCTTTTAAAATCAGGTGAGCCTGGGCAGGTTAATGGTTGCGAATTGAAATTTCAAACTAAAACTAAACACGAAAATCATTTCAATTAGGTTGTTATTCATTGGGATTCCTTAATATCAATCCATCTATTCCAATTGTTTTTGATGGTTTTCTTAGTTTACCAACTGTCAATATTAAGTCAAACATAAACTACTTTCACTATTCGAATTAGATATTCATCATAACTATAAGAAAGAGTAGTAAAAGTTGCAATTTGTTAGCTATAATGTAAGGAAAAATTCATTTATAAATTCCAGTCTAATATGCCCATTCTAAAAGAGAACATGATAACCCTTTTGAGAGGGGGGAAATCAGCACAGGAGAGCTCTTCATGTAAATATTATTTTTTCAAGCAGATAAGGAGAAGAATGCACATATTGCTCCTACGCAGAGCGAGGCGAGTTAGAGTCTTCAAGACTTTATGCAGGTTTCCCCCGCTCACAGAAGTCAAGTTTTAGAAGGTTGGCATTTCTTACATCTATTTAAGAATATAACATATCACATGTACAAGTTCAACCCAAAAATTTTCACATCACTCGGCACCAAAGCTGCAACCAACATAATTTTAGGTGATTATGTTAAGACGATTTTGCATGACATCCATAGACGGATAAGGAGGAAAACACAGGCGGTAAAAGCATGTGTGTGAGGAAGGCAAGCAATCATGAGAGTCTGAAGTTCTGTAGATGTGAAGTTTAGAATCTAGACCACCAAAACCCTCAACATGCAAAGACTTAATTGAAGTCCAGAAGAAGAGAAGCACATTTCTCTGCTCAGCCGACATACTTCCAACTATCTGCAGCAACAGAAAAGAAAACTTAGAAAATGTTGTCGAGATAATAACTTTGAAAGAGTTCAGAAATCTACCACATCCGAAAACAATAAAGAAAGAGAAGATCAAAGGGGCAAAGGTGTAGACTTCTCGATAGTTAAAACTCTAGAAACATACTTAGTAGCAGACAAGAAATAAGTACCTCCTAGAACTAGGATATTTGAGGATCATCTTTTTTGTAGCCATTGTAATTTGTATGTTCTTTCCTGTCCTCTACAGAAACAACTGTCTTACTCCCATAAAACATCCTTCTAAGATTTTCATGATCTAGGATCTGGTAAAAGGATTCCCGGAGCCGTCGGTCAGTAATTATGTCACCAAAGCCACGGGCAAAAATTGGCTACCTGATGAGCAATTGATGTGACAAAACGGTGTTTAACAAGAAGATTAACATAGTTATCCCTATTCTTACTGTTTACTGTCATATTTTTCCCATTAGGGCAAAGCTCCACCACTTTCCTGGATCCCAATTCTTCATCTTCACAAACAAATGTTAGGCCTAGGATATCGCCATCCACCATCTTCGTATCCATCTCCAGTATCTTCTTGCAGCCACTGTACAAGTAGGGATCTGTATCCCTAATGTCTTCAAACAAAATATCCTCTCCAGCTATTTTCAAAAAGAACACACGACCAAAGGCAATGCTTATTTGTACTCTATGCAACAAGGCCAGTGCAATCATCCTGCCGGAGAAGATAAAATACTCAAGGGGTAAGGGGTCCACTTTAGATGATGCAAGCATAAAATGCAGATGAGGGTTATTTGTGTTGTAACAGAGAGAATAATATTACTTTTCATGAAACATCAAAAGATTGTATCGAACAGCTTGCAACCATCGTATTGTCACGACCCGGGGTTACCCCCTAGACGTAACATGGCATAGTTGACCCCGAAGGGGTCGCATACAAGCCCTTAGCATAAACATACACATAATGTCATAAGAAATAATGCGGAAATTAAAACTTTTTCTTCAACAAACGAAGTACTTTTTTTTTCAAAATCGAAAGGAGTCTAAACATTGTCTCATTGGCCATCTATACAATCGAATACTTAGACATATAGGGATACAACGCTTACATAGTTCTAAAATGAAACTAATAAAAGAAACTACTAAGATATCTACTAAATAAGATGTTGGTCCCCGAACTTGAGGACTCATCAACTGGCTTGGAGGATCACATATTCCAAGCCCTTTAAACCAAAACTACCATTTCCATGAACCAACCCCCTACATTGTAGAAAACATAGAAATATGGGTTAGCACAAAAATGTACTAAGTATGGTAGCCATGCACAAAACCATTAAAACATGCATGAAAAGGGACATTTCATTTGAAATCACACTTTATGCCATTTTTGAACATCATCTTTGAAATAGTTGGAGAATGCAACCAATAAGGCAACTCACATACATTTCATTATAACCTGAGAGATATCATTATAACAACAAGCATAGTCTCCAATATCAATATAATACACATCCCAATCTTCACAATACATAGCCTCCAATTATACAAGAATACACTGTTAAATACCAAGACCATCACATCATGAAGTAATCATCACATAAGCAACCTCTGAAACACACTTGTGCAATATATGGTAACTAACATGTATTTACAATGTACAACACAAATCCAATATCACATTCATACTCATTTCATGGTAAAGCCACTACCTTAGTAACCTCTAGGAAACACTTGTGCAATCTGGGGTTAGCATCCCATGATACCAACCCTACTAGGTTAGCATCCCATAATACCAACCCTACTAAGTACTCCTTTGAAGCTACCTTAGTGATGCATTACATATTTAGACCATTATATGCAGTATTCACAAATTAAGGAAATAGTCATGTCCATTACTCAAATACAAGGAAAGTCATGCATAACAACTATCCATTCAATATACATACATGCATTCGAATCTCATCATAATGCAAACGAACCATCCCATGACATACTACTTAGTCTACTTGTGCAATGTGGAAGTAAAGTCCCATACCCCCACTCCTACTAAGTAAACTCACCAAGAAGTCATAGTATAGTTCATGTCTCATTCATTAACTTCATTATTATAGGGAAAAGTTGTCATAACCGACATAGACCATGTGACCTACAAGGAATCCGGTGTCATATAACCCCCCACCGAAAGAAGGCGTTCTTACTTACCGAAGGTAGAACTAATTATATTTAGCTTCTAAGTGGATCCACTAGCTAAGTCCTATGTTTGGCACATAGTTATGGGATATGGAGATTGCTACTAGAAACCTAACCTATTGCATTAGCGGAGGAGCTTCCATCTCATGAGTTTACTAGAGATAACCCAACCTATTGCATTAGCGGAGCGACCTTTTCCTCATCGTCCATATCCACTCGGTACTAAGAATTATTTCCCAATTATACATAATTAGTATGGAATTGTATCTACATGTGTGAAGGCATACTTTACCCTTCGTTCAATACAACTCACTAAATAGCTCATAGATTCATATATAGGTGAGAACTAACTTTCAACCTTAGAATCATCATTAGTGTGTGAGTATAACTTTCACACTAAGATCATGAGTTCTCATGAGAATGGACTTTCAATCAACACAATAGGATCATCATGGTCATGTACATTTCATGCATAATAATGAGTAAAGGTGCATATGAGAACTATGCTTTCAATTAACACCATTGATACATCATATTCATGTTTATGCATGGAGTGTGTGTATGCGCGCATAATTGTCCTCACAACGGCACAACAACAACAACATTATCATTGTAGACACTTCCCTTCTCAAGGGGGTAGCAACATGTACATAATATCCCAACTCACGTACGATTCACATATATTGCATTTAAGGATCTTAGACCATATAAATCAACATATCTAATATTCATTACAATAGACATGGATACATTTATCATAGCAACACCATCATGATCATAACATAACATTCGTATTCATATCGTATCATACTTAGTCATATCTAGGGTTGTAGGGGAGAGGGACCTTATCTCAACACTACAATGCATATGGAAAGTAAGCACCTCCACCATAAGTGGATCAACAATTAATAATTAGAATACTTGACAAGTAAACACCCCCATCATAAGTGGATCAATCCATTCATATATAATAACTTCACATAACATACCTTCATAGATTGCCCTTCAAGGCCAAGAGTCGAGATCAAGTCTAACATCTTAGATTTGGCACAATAGATAGAAGAACATCATAATCCAACAACATAACCAATATGATCATTTTCAAGGTAATTAATATCTACAAGATTCTATCATATTCCATTCATGTCTAGGTGATCTAAACTAAGGCCATTCATCAAGAAATTCATCAACCCCTAGAAGATCACATCTAACCCTCAATTTGCCTCTTTCATGATATTACCCTAGACCAAATCAATTTCATCTTAGATTCATAAGGTGATCAAGAATACATGTAAAACTATACTTAGATCATGTAATTACATCATAAATAACTCTAATTCAATCAATTGAATCAACTTCTAACAACATTAATTGTGTAGAGAAAAGCCATAGCTAGGGTTGGGGGAAAACTCATGGAATCTTTAGATTTGAAGTTAAAATCATCTAAAATCAGTAGTATTACCAATAATAAACATAGTTCAATCTTTAAGAACAACTTAGAAAGGAATCCATGGGGTTGAGTTGAAACCCTAGCTTTTGAAGTTTTCTAGAATTGAATTAAAAGCTTTTGAGAGGGCTCCATGGGTGATAGCTACACATGGATGAAAACCACCATACCTTAGGTGTAGAAACCCACAAAAATCCTAAGAGAAAGCCTCCATCTTCAATCCCCTAGGTTGGTTTCTTCATTTGTCTTCAATGGTGTTCTTGGAGAGAAGACTTTGGGAGAGAAAGGGAATTGGGTTTTGATTGGGGGGNNGGGGGGGGGGGGGGTCTTTAGTTGAAGTGAATTAATGAATTAGTTTAGGGTCCTATAAGTTTATATAAGTCATTAATTAACAACCTAATCAGCCTCCCTTAACCCATATGTAACATCCGGCAATTTGAAATAACCATGAAGAGGCTTAGAATTGGAAATAGTCTTTTCTTGGAAAGATTTAAAAATCTGGAAAATTTGGTTAACTATGGGAAAAAGTGATTTTTTGGCAAACTTTGAACAGTTATAACTCCTATATCAGGATGAGTAAGGCGTAATTCCAGTTATGTTTGCAAAGTTCGTAGAATGGTCTTTCCAACGCCGCCGAGTTTGCTTGATTCCGAGTTCGTATGCGTGAGTTATGTCGTTTGGAAGTTGGGCTGTTGGCAGGGCAGTTAACCCGATTTTGTAAGGGTATTTTGGTCTTTCCCTAGCCTTTTCTTTTGGATATGTATTAAGGTTTTAGACTGATTTTAAATCAGTTTTTCCTTTTTAAAGTGAGATTTAGGGTTCTTGATAGAAAAAGAGAGAAGAGGAAAAAGGAGAAGAAGAAGCAAACTTCGTAAAGATCGTCGTGGTTTTCGTCGGGGGTGATCCCTATTAAGGTATGTGAGATCATAGTGTTGGGTTGGTTCTTTCCCCCACATGCCAAACTCGTTTTATTTCCGAGAAAAGATTTGGTTGTGTTTGTTGAAGCCTTGTTGTTGTGGTTGTTGAAGTCTTGTGATTGTGTTGAAGTTCTTGTTGATTTGGGACATGATTCCGGTTGTGTTTCCAGGTTAAATCTATTGTATGTTGAGGGGTTTTATGATTCTAAGTGTTTGGGGATGGAACCATTGAAGTTAATGAGGTTTAGAGTTGGAAAAATGAAGGAGAAAAGTTGAATTTTTGGGGAAAAGGGTTGGGGCGTCGCGCCAGCCAGCGTGCCCCAAAAGGGGCTCTGAAGCCCAGCCCTTGGGGCGGCATGTCTCTCAGAGCGCTCAGCAGGCTCCTCTGAGGTCTAAAGGCTGGCGCCCCGCACCTCTCAGAGCGCCAAGGACGCCAAGTCTTCCCATTCATTCCCCACTTTTTCTTACATGTTCCTTGGGGATGTACCTATATTTTATAGTAGTTTTCAACACTCTAAGGTACAACTAGACATCCCGAACTCATTCATAAACATGATATTATTACCCTTGAATTCATAATCCAATTCGAGGAAAGTTCGGATCAAAGTCAAGTGAAGTTAGAGTCAAGTCTAGAAGTTAAGAAGTAAGTCAAAGCAAGTCTTCAAAGTTTTTCAAGAGTCTTTGTTAAACGTTTTAACTTCATTTTAAGGTTCAAGTTTCAAGTTGAGTAAAAAGTATAGAGTTTCAAGTTAAGCCAAGAGTATAGAGTTTAGTTCATTTCTCAAAAGTATTAGGAACTAAGTAATCCCCAAAGAAGTTTATAAATGTTTTCACATTTGAGTAAGAGAGGAACTATGATTCCAAAAGAGCCTTTGGGCTTGTTTTCAAGAAAAGGGAACATCGATTCCAAGTGAGCCTTTGGGCTAGATTTTGAGCAATATCTCAAACTAAATAAAGATGTGTTTTAAACACTTATGAGCTAAAGTATTTTGGGAGTAGTATTGAGCACCGAATTGGGGACGCGAGTTCATATTAACTCAACTCTCCATAAGAACCATGTAGCCAAACATGGAAATTAACAGGTCATTCCTTTTAGATGATCACGTAAGATTAAGCTAGTGGATCCACTAAGTTAAGTAAGGGCCTATATCACGGCAAGGTATATGATGATTCATGGGCAACTTGAGGTAAAACGTTGTATCATCACTAAGGCTCATACTGGTGGTTGTCGGTTAAAGAATCTTCCACTAAAGTTATATTACTTTTATATAAGTAAAGCTGAGTTTGTTATCGTTTTATCCTTAACGAACTAAGTTGTTTATAGTGTTTTACAAGCTATTTATGTATTGCATGTGTCTTATTTCTTTACATTTGAGTTCAGTTATCAATGAGTCGAACAGAGCTAAGGTAAGTGTTCACTTGTACTCCTTTCAAGCTTAAGTTGTTGCTTAGTTTTCCAGCTCGCATACTCGTACATTCAATGTACTGATGTCAGTTGGCCTGCATCTTATGACGATGCAGACACAGGTACCCAAGATCAGCATCCTGCACGCCGTTGATCCAGCTGAGCACTCCAGAGTCAGTGGTGAGCCTCTTTGCATTCTGGAGGACTCGGTTATTTTGTTCTCTTAGTTTTGTTTTATTAGGATGTTGCGGGGTCTGTCCCAACATCCATCTCAGTGTTATAGAGGCTTCATAGACAGCCAGTCAGTTAGTTAGTTTTGAGTCTCTCATCTATGTATATATGTAAATATTCTATTTTGGGACTCGAGTTGCCTTTTAGGCTAGATTTTATCAGTTAAGTTGCTTTATGTCCTTGTATTGCATGGAGTTATTCTGTTGAGTTAGGTTTCCGCTGAGTTAAGAAATCCAGGCCAATGGTTCGCTTGGGGCCAGCAATGGTCTTCGAGTGCCGGCCACGTCTAGGGTGTACGCTCAGGGCGTGACACCTCACTTAATTAACTAATCAATTAACTAACCCCTAACTCGAAACAAAACTGCCAACACACAGCCCAACCTACGGACAGCCTTCCACGGACCGTAGACCAATCTACTGGTCGTGGCTGGCTTCCGTGGTTTGGGACTGTGGCTCTAAATGTTGTAGGCCCAAGGAGAAACTAAGTATGGACTCACGAGGTCCACCCACGGACCGTGGTATGGTCTACGGGGTGTGGTTTGCCTCCGTAGATCACCACCAAAAGAAATAGACCATGCTATCCAGGCAGCTATGGGGGACTGTTTTGAGGTCCTCCTCAAGGACCCCTCCAGTGGTCTTTAGGGAGTTTTACCCAGACGTTTAACCCCTAAACATGTCCATCTAAGTATGAGAGTCACTTCTACAAGTTTTCACCCTCAAACAACACTCCAAACTTCAACGACAAGACCCCTTCAACTCACTAGTTCAAATGACTAGTTTCCGAACGTTATATTCGTTTCTTGATGTTTGACCTCCAATCTCCTCAAACTAACTTCAAAAGCCATTTTTCATCATTTAAACAAGTTTCCAACTATAAACTAACATGTGAGGCTCTAGTTCAACCTACTAGATTTAGTCAAGCCCTAGCTAGGTCGTACTAGGTTTTACGGGGTGTTACACTTATAAATGCAGCTGTGCAAGATTCATCCTAATCTAGAGAACTCTGACGAAGTATATTCCCAGTTGTTTCAAACATATTGTAACAAGTAAAAAAATTATAATACAGCTAGTATATACTCATTCATATCCCATACAATCAAAGTACACTATGCAGCTTCATTGAGAAAGATATCAAGGTAGAACTGCTATGGCCATAAATAAGAAGTGACAAAAGGAAACAAATGATTTCTCTTCATGCTTTTTTCCCCTGATGAGCATATATAGTTTTTATTTATGAGAGGACCTAACAATAAGAAGTGACAAAAGGAAAGAAAAACTCAGTTTTTCTGTTGGACAATAAATGAACTTATGGAGTCTAGTTTGGTTTCACTCTCATTTACATCTACCATGAAACACCAAAAAGGATGCATTTGAGTTCAAACCAAGAGTATATTCTTTCCTTTCTCGGCGAAGTATCATTGAATCTTGTCTCTAGATGATCCACAAGATTGCTACCAGAATGGTATCCCAAGTCTTTATGATAAGATGTCTTTTCTACTAACCCTATAAGAAATTCTGCTGCAGCCTTGGCATGATCCAATCGTAACCCTAGCAAGTTAACAACCCTTCTCCATATATGCGCTACTTTTTTGCAACGGAGGAAAAGATGATTCACCTACTGTAGATATATATCCCTTTAATCGAGAAATTATTCTATCTGAGACATACAAGTTATTCTCCATAGCCAACTACACAAGGGAAAAACCTACCTTTGGTCAAGAGTGTATAGCAAGACTTGATAGTAAATAGACCATTTGTTTGTCCTTTCCAATCACAGTATCAGGCTTGGGCTGTGGGTTGGGGCTGCTGCTCAGTTGTTCTAAAAGTTGTCCTAGTTGTTTCTTCCTTCTAAGGAAGATTTTCTATGCCTTCTTTTGGGTCCGCTACATAGTTAAGAAAATCTGAGAAGGGGAGTGTGGCAGCGGTTTGATACACGAAACGATGCTAAAGAATCTGAAAGTCCGATTTTAGCGGGTATTATCTTGCCATATCAGGATCTTTTTTTCCCCCTATCCTCAATCCTTGATTAATGAATAGAGCATGTTTCTGTAGTTCCTTCCACAAACCTCCAATGTGTGTCCTCATTCTTTTATCTTTAGTTATACAAGTTTCATTTCGCTTACCATTACTTTAAATAGATTAATGCACTTTGGAATTACTTAATTTAGGTAGCAACAAATCAATAAAACCCTCAGACATGAGTTTCATGAAAGAGTTGAACCTCAAAGAATGATATGAGGGT
Source organism: Solanum stenotomum (assembly GCF_019186545.1). Lineage (NCBI taxonomy): Eukaryota > Viridiplantae > Streptophyta > Magnoliopsida > Solanales > Solanaceae > Solanum > Solanum stenotomum. The sequence continues at coordinate 61,962,048 of NC_064283.1, forward strand.
ATGAGCAGCAACATCAAGCAACCTTACATGGTTTACATAAGGAGAGATAATACGTATACTCATACTCACAAAGATTCAACCTCTATCTCATACTCTTCATCTATTTTTATGGAAAAATCAAATAAGAAACATCTTTCATACTCGACAACTTTAGATCCAAAAACTAACAGAATGGATAAATGAGAACAAAATCTCAACAAAAGCTTACCTGGATTTGGGAAAAACATTCTGCCGTCATTTGGGCATGAAACAAATAGAGCATTCTGAGGGTTGAAAATGGCTTCACATACCGGAAAACCACTCCCTCAACACACCAGGCCCCGTAGCTTCTTCATGCTCAAATTGCATAAATAACTGGCCTCGCAGCGACCTAGGACTTGCATGTCCAATGTACTCAAATGATTCTTCAAACAAACGAGACCTGCAAATGAGCATCTCGTAAAACTGCTCGTTCTTGTGCCTCCCTTCTCGAAGCATCTTCAAGGCAAAACGCTGCCTTATCTCAAAATGTGTTACCTCCTTGTGCTCAAGAATCCACTGATAATCTGTAGACTTTTTTGAAAGTCTAACTATCAGAAAGCACAATTCAACTCTTCTTTGCCTCATCTTCTCCCAAAACATTTCCTCCAAACCCTTAAACTACTTTGAAATGCTTTCTAACTCCTTTAGAATTAAAAGATACTGGGACCAACAGCTTACAATAGGCCCATCTCTTTTTTGTTTATCAAACCCAACTGGCTTTCCAGTTTCTTTAGACACAACTCCAATTTTTCCAGCAAGTCCAAAAAAACACAATGCACGCCTTCAATCTCCTATCTTTCATTTCCTACTTCACCTTGCATGAAGGAAGGGAAACTGACCGGAATGTCAAATGCTTCTTGACGCCGCATCGCACACTTTACCGGATGCATAAACTTAATAAATTCATGCACATCGTTGTCTGATAACTTTATAAAACTCACCTGATTGCACACTCAATTCTAAAGCACGTGATAACCTTGTTGCCAACTCACGAACAAAAGGGAAAACATCCTGCGATGTTAACCCATACTTGACATTATGGACATACCACTTCATCATTGCAGCTAAACTACTCCGGCAATATATATACAAATTATCATCAACACCTGCAGCTCCTCTTAGAATCTTACAGAACTCGGACAATATAGGAGCAAACAGTTTATATATGGTTACACGGTTGGCAAAAAGAGTCTTACATGAATCTATAAATTGACAAATACATCCATGAGCAGCTTGTTTGGTAGTTACAAAATGTGATACATAAAGTTTTACCAGAGCCGCAGGAACAGAGGAGTGAATAAGTATCTGCAGATATTCCTCCGATTTATCTGCGCCATCCCTTGGGGTCATTTCAAGAAACTTGGTAAGAATCTTCATCATACGGGTGAAATTATCATTAATATCTATGTTGTCATTGCAGTTGCAGAGGTCATGAATAATCAAATTCAAGTCACTATGACCCTAAAAGATGAACTGGGAAAGGTGATTACCGATAGACTAATACTAATACTAATATCTCCAACTACTTATTCACTCCTTTGGTAAAGCTTTTGTGCCTCCTTCTATATTTAGCAACCAAGCTGCTCATGGATGCATTTATAAATTTGTGGACTTATGTAAGACACTTTTACTCTACCCTGTTACCGTACATTGGCAGTGTGCTCCTATATTGTTAGAGTTTTGTAAGCTTCTGAGAGGGGTTGGTGGTTTTCATTATGCTTTTTATATATTCTGCCAGAGTTATTTAGCGACTAAGCTGGAGTGGTAATGCATGTTAAAAATGTTCTAAGATTGCAGGATGCTTTTCCATTTATTCACGCATTGGCAACAAGGTATTTAGGTGCTTTAGAATATGATGTGCATTCAACTGAGTTTATGGGGTTATCAGGTAGCAATGAACGTGAGTTTATCAATGTTGTGCATCCCATAAAGTGTGCTCTATGTCGTTAAGAAGGATTTAGTTGTTTGATTAGTTTTTCCCTTTATTTAAGCAAAGTAACGGTGAAGTAGGAAAGGAAAGATTTGAGATGCACAATTACAAAAATAGATTGAAGGCTTTCCAGTTCCTTCAGACAATTTTTCCAGCAAGTCACAAAAACACGATACATGCCTTTAATCTCAAATCTTTCATTTCCTGCTTCATCTTGCATCAAGGAAGGGAGACTGATCGGACTGCCAAATGTTTCTTGACGTCGTATTGCACACTTTACCGGATGCATGAACTTAATAAACTCACGCACATCACTCTCTGATAACTGTATAAACTCAATTGATTGCACACTCAATTCTAAAGCATGAGATAACCTTGTTGCCAACTCAGGAAAAAAAGGAAAAACATCGTGCAATCTTAACACACACTTTGTTGGAAAACTGATTTCAGTATCTCAAAAAAAAGTATTCATATTATTATCTATATTCATCCTATTAAATGGGTGTTAATATCCTATTAATTATCTTATAAATCAATATTAATGTTGGTCAGAATGTGGCAGTTGCCAACGTCTTTTACCTCTTAATTGGCCTTCAATTCTTTTGCCTTTAATCTTCATTAAACAGCCCTTGTAGCCCTTAACTCTTTTAACCGTTGGTTGATGACTATACTTGGGTGTATATATATGCCTTTTGTGTTCTTGTTGAGTGGAATTGAGAAAAGATAATGAGTGATCCTTCTTGTTCTTATATTATTTTGTTGGGTTTATATTATAAAATCTTTATTAGTTTATGACTCCTAGTTTATACTAGAAGAGCTTGTTAAATCCTGGGGATACACCCATACCGGGTGAAATATCATTAAGGACAATGTCTTTCGACACGCCACAAGCTTGGAGAATTTCCTACAAATGTTTGTGGTGAAGTATAAGTCTTTGTGGATTCTAAATCAGTACATATGATAAAGATATTTTTCGTAAGATTTCCAACACACTTAACATCATGGACATACCGCTTCATCATTGCAGTTAAACTACTCCGGCAAAATATATAAAAAGCATATCAACACCCACTGCCCCAGTTAGAATCTTACAAAACTCGAACGATAAAGGAGCAAACTGCCTATATATGTACAGGGTTGGCAAGAAGTGTCTTACATTTATCTTTAAATTGACAAATACATCCATGAGCAGCTTGTTTTTTAGTTACAAAAGGAGATACATAAAGTTTTACCAGAGCTGCAGGAATAGAGGAGTGAACAAATATTTGGAGATATTCCTCCGATCCATCTGCCCCATCCTTTGGGGTCGTTGCGAGAAAATTGGTAAGTATCTTTGTCATACAGGCGACATTAGCACTAATATTTGTGTTGTCATTGCAGTTGCAGAGGTCATGAATGAGTGAATTCAAGTCACTCATCAGCTTCCACGTGTAAGGATGGCACGTGCTTCGCATTCTCCCAATGAGTTGTACCACATTCCGATAACGTTTGGGACAACTCAATCTGTTTGCGGCGGTAGATTAATGATGTTCGATTGTTGGTACACCGACGAGTTGCAGAGTATCATCGTCATTTTAACATTGAAAAAAACTGCCCCTTGACTAAAATACCATGGAAAACAACTCTAAGCAATCGGTAGTGAATGTAGTGATGGCAGTTCACAGAGTACCCCTACAACCATCTCCTTGAGCAGCAGCAAGAGCAGTTGGAGATGTTCTAGACCTACCAGAGCAAGGAAATCAAGCAGGTTAACAATTTCAAGAACCATCTTCCCCTTTCTCACGTCAAGAAGATCATGAAAACAAACAAGGATGTATGCATGCTCACAAGCCTTGGCAAACTAAATTATTGCTTTAACAAAGATCATGCTGAAATCCTTGTCAGCTTTCATGATCTTCTTGATGCGAGAAGGGGAAATTGGTGGTTCTTGAAATCGTTAACCTGCTTGATTTCCTTGTTCTGGTAGGTGTAGAGCATCTCTAACTGCTCTTGTTGCTGCTCAAGGAGATGATCGTAGGGGTCCTTAACGAACTGAGCCGTTGTCACTACATTCACCGCCGATTGCTTAGAGTTGTTTTCCATGGCATTTCAGACAAGGGGCAGTTTTTTGAATGTTAAACGACGACGATACCCTGCAACTCATTGGTGTACCAGCAATGGAACAACGATTAATATACCGTAGTGAACAACTTGAGTTTTCCCAAACATTATCGGAATATGGTATACAAAAAAATGATACCCCGCAATTTGTCAGGAGAATGCGAATCACATGCCATCCTTACACGTGGAAGCTGATAAGTGACTTGAATTCACTTATTCATGACCTCTGCAACTACAATGACAACACAGATATTAGTGCTAATGTCGCACGTATAACGAAGATGCTTACAAATTTTCTCTCAATGACCCTAAAGGATGGCGCAGATGGATCGGAGGAATATCTACAAATATTTATTCATTACTCTATTCCTGCGGCTCTGGTAAACTTTATGTATCTCCTTCTGTAACTAAAAAACAAGATGCTCATGGATGTATTTGTCAATTTATAGATAAATGTAAGACATTTTTCGCCTATAACCGTTTTGCCTTGAAGATGCTTCGAGAAGGGAGTCACAAGAACGAGGAGTATTACGAGATGCTCATTTGCAAGTCCCGTTTGATCGAAGAATCATTTGATTACATTGGACATGTCAGTCCTAGATCACTGAGAGGCCAGTTATTTATGCAATTTGAGAATGAAGAATCTACGGGCCATGTGTTTTCTTATTCATTCTCAAATTGCAGAAATAAATTGCCTCGCAGCGATCTAGGATCCACATGTCCAATTGACTCAAATGATTCTTCCAACAAATGGGATCACAAATGAACATCTTGTATAGCTCCTCTTTCTTGTCTTTTCCTTCTCGAAGCATCTTCGAGGAAAAACATTTCCTTATGTTAACTGAGTTACCTCTATGTGCTCAAGAATCCACGGATAATCTCTAGACATTTCTGACAGTCCAACTATCAAAAAGCAGAATGCAACTGTCACGCCCCGAGCCTACACCCTGGGTGAGACCGGCACTCGAAGACCACTGCTGGCCCCAAGCTAACCCTTGGCCTGGCTTACTTAACTCAGCGGAAACTGAACTCAACAGAAATAACTTCATGCAATGAAAGGTTATAAAACAACCCAACTGATAAAATCTAGGCAAAAAAGGCAACTCGAGTCTCAAAATAGAATATTTACATATATACATAGATGAGAGACTCAATACAAACTGACTAACTGTCTATGAAGCCTTTATAACACTGAGATGGATGTTGGATTGACCCCGCAACATCCTAATAAAGCAAAACTAGGAACACAAAATAACAAAGTCCTCCGGAAGGCAAGGAGGCTCACCACTGACTCTGGAGTGCTCAGCTGGATCAACGGCGTCCTGGATGCTGATCCTGAGTACCTGCGTCTGCATCATCATAAGATGCAGGCCAATTGGCATCAGTACATTTAATGTACAAGTATGCGAGATGGAAAGCTAAACCACAACATAAGCTGGAAAGGAGTACAAGTGAACACTTACCTTAGCTATGTTCGACTCATGAATAACTGAACTCAAATGTAAAGCAATAAGACACATGCAATACATAAAGCTTGTAAAACATTATAAACAACATAGTTCTTTAAGGACAAAGCAATAACAAACTCAACTTTACTTATATAAAAGTAATATAACTTTAATGGGAGATTCTTTAACCGACAACCACCACTATAAGCCCTAGTGATGATACAACGTTTTACCTCACGTTGCCCAAGGACCATCCTATACCTTGCCGTGATATAGGACCTTGCTTAACTTAGTGGATCCACTAGCTTAACTTTACGTGATCATCTAAAAAGTATGACCCGTCAAATCCTATGTTTGGCTACATGGTTCTTATGGAGAGTTGAGTTAACATGAACTCGCGTCCCCAATTCGGTGCTTAATACTACTCCCAAAATACTTTAGCTCATAAGTGTTTTAAACACATCTTTCTTTAGTTTGAGATAATTGCTCAAAATCTAGCCCAAAGGCTCACTTGGAATCGATGTTCCCTTTTCTTGAAAACTAGCCCAAAGGCTCTTTTGGAATCATAGTTCCTTTCTTACTCAAATGATAAAACATTTATAAACTTCTTTGGGAGTACTTAGTTCCCTAATACTTTTGAGAAATGAACTCAACTCTATACTCTTTACTCAACTTGAAACTTGAGCCTTAAAATGAAGTTAAAACGTTCAACAAAGACTCTTGAAAAACTTTGAAGACTTGCTTTGACTTGCTTCTTAACTTCTAGACTTAACTCTAACTTCACTTGACTTTGATCCGAACTTTCCTCAAATCGGATTATGAATTCAAAGGTAATAATCTCATGTTTATGGATGACTTTGGGATGTTTAGATGTACCTTAAAGTGTTGAAAACAACTATAAAACATAGGTACATTACCAAGGAACATGCATGAAAAAATGGGGAATGAATGGGAAGACTTGGCGTCCTTGGCGCTCTGAGAGGCGCGGGGCGCCAGCCTTCAGACCTCAGAGGGACTGCTGGGGAGCTCTGCTAGGCGCGCCGCCCCAAGGAGGGAACTTCAGAGTTCCTTTTGGGGCGCGCTGGTTGGCGCGAAGCCCCAGCCCTTTCCCCAGAAAACCTGACTTTCTCTTTCTTTTTCTCCAACTCTAAACCACCTTAACTTCAAAGGTTTCAACCCTAAACACTTAGAATCATAAAACCCCTCAACATACAATAGATTCAACTCGAAAACACAACCAGAAACATGTCCCAAATCAACAAGAACTTCAACAACACAACCCACAACTTCAACAACCACAACCAACAACTTCAACAAACACAACCAAATCTTTTCTCAGAAATTAAAACGAGTTTGGCGTGTGGGGGAATGAACCAACCCAACACTATGATCTTACATACCTGAATAGGGATCACCCCCGACGAAAACCACGACAAATCCTTGCTTCTTCTTCTCTTTCTCCTCTTCTTCTCCNGGGATGTTTAGATGTACCTTAAAGTGTTGAAAACAACTATAAAACATAGGTACATTACCAAGGAACATGCATAAAAAAGTGGGGAATGAATGGGAAGACTTGGCGTCCTTGGCGCTCTGAGAGGCGCGGGGCGCCAGCCTTCAGACCTCAGAGGGGCTGCTGGGGCGCTCTGCTAGGCGCGCCGTCCCAAGGAGGGAACTTCAGAGTTTTTTATGGGGCGCACTGGCTGGCGCGACGCCCCAGCCCTTTCCCCAGAAAACCCGACTTTCTCTTTCTTTTTCTCCAACTCTAAACCACCTTAACTTCAAAGGTTTCAACCCTAAACACTTAGAATCATAAAACCCCTCAACATACAATAGATTCAACTCGAAAACACAACCAGAAACATGTCCCAAATCAACAAGAACTTCAACAACACAACCCACAACTTCAACAACCACAACCAACAACTTCAACAAACACAACCAAATCTTTTCTCGAAAATTAAAACGAGTTTGGCGTGTGGGGGAGTGAACCAACCCAACACTATGATCTCACATACCTGAATAGGGATCACCCCCGACGAAAACCACGACGAATCCTTGCTTCTTCTTCACTTCTCCTCTTCTCTCCAAAGCCCTAACTCTCACTTTTAAAAGGGAAAACTGATGTAAAATCAGCTTAGACCCTTGATATAAATCCAAAAGAAATGGTTAGGGAAAAGACCAAAATACCCTTAAAATTTCGGATGAACTGCCCTGTGCCAACGGCCCAACTTCCAAAGGGCATAATTCACTCATACGAACTCAGAATTGAGCAAACTCGGCTGCGTTGGAAAGATCATTCCAAGGGCTTTCCAATCATAATTGGAAATTCACCTAACTCATCCTGAGATAGGAGATGACTGCTCAAAGTTGACCAAAAACTCAATTTTTTTCCCATACTTGACCAAATTTCCAGATTTCAAATTCTTTCAAAAAAAAAAATAACTATTTCCAATTACAAGCTTTTTCATAGCTATTTCAAAATGCAAGATGTTACATCAACTCTTCTTTGCCTTATCATCTCCCAAAACATATCCTCCAAGCGACCAAGCCCTTATATAGTTTTGAAATGCATCTTAACTCCTTTAGAATTACAAGATACTGAAACCCATAAAGTACAATGGGTTCACCTCTTCATTTTTTTATCAAACCAGCTAGCTTTCCTGTTTCATTAGACAACTCTAATTTGTCCAAGTTACAAAATATATGATCCACACCTTTAATCTATTTTTTTGTAGTTGTACATCTCAAATCTTTTCCTTCCTGCTTCACTCTTACCTTGCTACAATAAAGGGAAAACTAATCTTACAACCTAATGCTTCTTGATGCCATATTGTACACTTCACAGGATGTACAAAGTTGATAAACTCATTCACATCACTACCTCATAACCCTATAAACTCAACTTATCACAAACTCAATTAACTTGTTTCCAACTCACGAACAAATGGAAAATATCCTGTAATATTAACACATTCCTAACATCATACCACTCCATTATAGACGCTAAACTACTAAAAAAAAAATATACAGAGCATCATGAACACCAGCAACCCCTCAAACAAGTTTACAAAACTCTAACAATATAGGAGCACTGTCAAGACCTAACCCACCAGGCTGTGCAGACACCTATTTTAGCATTTCTGTAGATTGTTTAGTTTATCCTTGTTGTTCTCTATCAGAGGTTAGGTCCATGTCCTCCTCGGATTTTGTAACTTTTTGGATTTTATACACATGGTGCTCAAATATATAAAAAGTATATAAGAAGAAGAAGACAATCGACAACACCTTAGAAAATGTCCTTTGGTCTGATGTAAGCCTCTTTGTAGACAGCTCCTTCAAGGTTCTGTAAAGAATCATGAATATTCTATGTGAAATTGTTGTGCTAAAAAGGAAATAACCATTAGCCTGTTGGAGAATTCAAAACTAATGATTAATTTATAAATAAAGTCGGAAAATACCATAAAGGTATTTAGAGAATAATACAAATACATAAATAAATTATAACATTCACTAGAACATGTATTCTTCTAAATTAGAATAGATTCATTGCGGTGATATATGCACCTCCCTTTAATATATGTCCACATAATGTTAAAACTAAAAATTATGTATTCGGGGATCAAGGTGAAAGAAGAAACTTAAATGCATCCATATTGAGAACGACTCACCTTTCTGACACCTTGGTGGAATCATTGGAACTCAAAGACCAACTTAGAATATTATATCTTTAATGCTTGTTTAAATTGATTGAATATTGCAGTCTACCAATGGCTGCATTAGAGGATTCCCCATTAAGATATGAACAAGTTTTAAGATTGTTTCTCACTGATTGAGTATTCTTAAAATGAAATCTAGTTTATTGGGTCTAAGAGTTTCATCTAAAAATAAAAATCTCACTAAGAAACCAATTCGGAAAAAATCTCAAGAGCCATTAGAGTAAAAAGCAAGATTATCAAACACACCTAAACTCGTCTTCACTTAAATCCTCATTTCCACCCCGTATAGCACTTTTACATAGACTACCAAAAGCATCAAAGTTAGATTAGCATAAACAAAACATACATTTTTAATGATTACAAGAAAATACATAAACAAATCTTATGATTACAAATTCAATTAAGTACCTCATAATCTGATCAAGTTTATTAAGTACTTGAGGCAACCTTAATATTGGAATTGTAGAGAAGGCCAAACCAATAGTCTTCTTCTGGAAAGAGGTAACATTGTCCACCTGAGCACAAAACAAAAGACCAACAATAACATAAAACCAAGTCAGGTGAGGAACACCACACAAAGTTGTTATCAGAACTAATTTCAAAGAAGAATTTCACGCTAAACTTCCCCAAACCTTCTATAAAGGGATTGAGAAGATGCAAGACCTCTAAGTTGATTACCGAGCCATAAATAATTTACAGATGATGGCCTTTCTCCTTCATTAACTGGAAAAAATGATTACCGAGCGACTAATACTACTACTAATATCGTTCATATGATGAAGATGCTTATCATGTTTCTCACAATGACCCTAAAGGATGACACTAGTAAATATGAGGAATATTGTTAGGATTTGAAACTTTTAGAGAAAAAAATAAGGTTCAGCAGCAGAAACTTTCATTCATATTCAACTTTTTAAAAGCATACACATATATCTACATAAGCTTTTTCAAAGTTAGTAGAGGACCATACATATCCAACCACTATTGACTTTCTTACAAAACATATTCCATAAAACAAGGACTACATTTCCTTTACATACTTAACATAATATTTAAGAAAATAACAATTAAACAAAAAAACATCTAGAAATATCTCATTTTCTAACACTCCTCCTTGAGATTTTTCTTGGATACTCCCAACTTAGCCCTTAGAACTTCAAATTTCCCTTTAGGAAGAGCCTTGGTCATGATGTCTGCAATCTGCTGATTTGAGCTGCAATGAACAAGTTGAACTTCGCCATCCTTCTCTGCTTGCCTGAGAGTGTGAAACTTCACATTTATATGCTTGCTGCGACCATGTTGCACTGGATTTTTAGCCATAGATATTGCTGACTTGTTGTCAACCTTAATGACAGTAACTTCAATGTCATTTTGCTCCAGATCACATAGAATCTTTCTTCACCATAAAGCCTTATTAGTTGCACCAGCAACGGCGATGTATTCTGCTTCTTCAGAAGATAGAGCTACCACCTCTTGCTTTTTTGAATTCCATGAGAACATGCCTGAACCAAGTGTAAAAGCATATCCAGAAGGGCTTTTCATATCATCAACGCTTCCTGCCCAATCACTATCTGAATAACCCATCAGTTGCCCTTGCTCTTCCCTTTTAAACCAAATACCATAATCAGCAGTTCCTTTGATATATCTCAACGTTCGTTTAGCAACACCAAGATGAACTTGACTTGGAGCTTGCATAAACCTCGACAGCAAACTTGCCGCGAACATGAGATCGGGTCTTGTTGTTGTCAAATACAGCAAACTACCAATCAGACTTCTATAAACTGTTGGATCAGCCCTGTCACCTCCTTCAAACTTTGAAATCTTTTCATTGTGAACCAGTGGAGTTGGTACAGACTTGCACCTCTCCATCTTAAACCTTTTAAGAATATCCCATGCATATTTTCTCTGAGAAATAAAGATTCTAGCAGTAACTTGATGAATCTCCATTCCCAGAAAGTAACTCATTTCACCCAAATCTGACATTTCAAACTTGGTCTCCATTTCTTGCATGAACTGATTCACCATTGCTTTATTACTTCCTGTTACCAGAAGATCATCAACATAGAGTGACACCACAAACACATCTCCTCCTTTTGCCTTCTTCACATATAAAGTGGCTTCATTTTCACTTCTCTTGAAGCCACAATGAATGAGATGATCATCAATTTTACTGTACCATGCTCGAGGAGCCTACTTTAATCCATACAATGCCTTATGAAGTCGGTAGACTTTATCCTCCATTCCTGCAACTTGAAAGCCTTCTGGTTGATCAACATATATCTCCTCCTGCAACAGTCCATTTAAGAATGCAGATTTCACGTCCAAATGATACAGCTTCCAATTTGATTGAGCTGCCAAAGCAAATAGCAGCCTTATTGTATCATGTCGTGCAACAGGTGCAAACGTGTCCCCATAATCTAGACCTGCAACTTGCACATAACCTTTCACAACAAGCCTTGCTTTGTATTTATAAATTGAGCTACCTGGATTAAGTTTGGTTCTATAAGCCCACCTCACCCCGATCACATTTCTATTTTTGGGTTTATCAACTAACTTCCAAGTATCATTCTTTTCTATCATACCAATCTCCTCCTTCATGGCTTCAATCCAAACTTCATGCCTTGATGCTTCTTGATAGCTATTTGGTTCTGAGATTGCAACATTACATCTTTCATATATCTCGGAAAGAGACCTTGTCTTCAAAATTGGCGAATCAAGTGAGGATTCTCCGTCTGATTCTTCGTCTTCTTCCAGAGTTTCAGACCCAAATGATTTGATTTCAGGCAGCGGACTCAAGTTCTGAAAAACTGCATTATCTTTCCCAATTTGATCCTTATCCCAATTCCAATAAGCATGCTCATCCACGACTACATCTCTTCGAATTGAAGTACTTTTTGTTTGCAAGTTGAAAACTCTATAACCCTTGGCTTGTGATGAATAACCAATAAAGATCCCCAATTCACCTTTTGGTTCAAGTTTGCTTCTCTTGACAGAAGGAATATGAGAATAACATATCGAACCAAAAACTTTTAGATGCTTGGCAGATAGTTGTATTCCACTCCATGCCTCAATAGGAGTCTTTTCATCCACAGCTTTTGTTGGCAGCCTATTTAATAAATACACTGAAGTATGGATAGCTTCTGCCCAAAAACTTTGTGGCAGTTTCTTTTCCAGCAACAAACATCTAGCCATTTCAACTACTGTTCTGTTCTTCCTCTCCGAGACTCCATTTTGTTCGGGCGAATAACTTACTATCAACTTGTGATCAATCCCCATATCTTCATATTACTTATTGATCTCATTTGAAGTGTATTCGCCACCATTGTCCGACCTCAAAGCCTTTAGCTTACAACGACTTTGTCTTTCCGCAAAAGCTTTAAATTTCTTGAAAACTGAAAATACTTGAGACTTGTTACTCAGAAAATACACCCAAGTCATCCTTGTTAAGTCATCAATAAAGAGCACAAAATATTTATTGTGTCCCAAAGATGATGCCTGCATGGGTCCACACACATCAGTGTGAACTAGTTCAAGTTTTTCAGTTGCCCTCCAGGTAGCACTTTTAGGAAATGATTTCCTGTGTACCTTACCCATCTGACATGACTCACAAACTTCTTTAGACAGTGAAATCTCAGGTAAATCCTTAGTCAAGCCCTTTTCATACATAGACTTTAAAGTAGCATAGTTAAAATGACCATATCTTTTGTGCCACAACCATGACTCATCCTTACTTGCAAAATTTGCACTATCAAACCTCCCATCTAAAGGAAAATTTTATCCACCATTCTTACTTTAACAATCAAACTATCTTCGGAGTCAAAAATCAAACAATGTTTGTCCTTAAAAAATAAGGAATAGCCTTTAGACATCATTTGAGCCACACTTAACAAGTTACATGCTAAAGAAGGAACATATAACACAGCATGTATAAACTTTGTACCTTGTGTAGTCTGAAAGGAAACTGAACCCTTTCCATGTGCATCAACCATTTCACCATTTCCCATCCTAACTTTAGCTTTGAATGACCTGTCAAGTGTGTGAAACAAGAGTTCATTGTGTGACATATGACTCATACATCCACTATCTATGAACCATGAGGATTTGTTGGCTGTGTTTTCTACATGAGAAGCCATAAACATGATTTCTTCTTCATTTTCAGACTTTTCAACAAAATTTGCCTGTTGCACATGGTTTTGTTGTGGTTGATTCTGCCTGGCCCTGCAATTTTTCTCAATATGACCCATTTTTCTATAGAATCTACACTGAATCAGTGGCTTTCCTTTGAACCAATAATCTTTTTCTTGATGATTGGTTCTTTTACAGTGGCTACAAGGTGGAAACTTCCCCTCTTTGAAGATTCCTTCCTTGGTTTTCCCTTTTCTAATTTATCTCCTTCCATCTTTCTATTGTCCTTCATAGGCTGTTTGCCTTTATGTTGTGCTTGAAATGTCATTTCTGATACTTCTTCATCTCTTATACTTGATCTTTGTTCTTGGGCTTGCAACTTGCTGATCAGTTCTGCCACAGATAAAGTCTTCAAATCACAAGATTCTTCTATTGCTGAAATCTTGGACTCAAACCTTGCTGGTAAGCTTATCACCATCTTCTCCACCACCCTTGAATCTGGAAAGGTTTCACCAAACAACCATACTTTGTTTACAATCTCCATAAGTTTGGCAGAATACTCTTTCACAGTATCTCCTTCTTTCATCCTTAACATCTCAAATTCTCTTTTGAGAATTAACAGTTTGACAGTCTTCACCCTGTCACTTCCATCGAACTCCTCTTTTAGCTTCTCCCATACTTCTTTAGGTGTTTCACAAGCTATTATTCTTGTGAAGATCACATCTGAAAGTGTTGAATGAAGATATGTGAGAGCCTTGGGTTTCCTTAACTTCGCATCTGCATAAATCTTCATTTGTGCAACTGTTGGATTTGGTCCAAGTGGAAGAGGATCATTTTCACTTTCAATGGTTTCCCATAGACTAAGAGCTTTGAGATAAGCCTTCATCTTTATCACCCATATGTGATAATTTTCTCCTATAAACATAGGAGGGCCTGCACCCAAGAAGCTGTTGGATACCATGTTACTGCTGCTCAGCTCTCACCTTAGAAGGAGAAAAAACCTTAGCCTTCTGGCTCTTGATACCACTGTTAGGATTTGAAACTTTTAGAGAAAAAAATAAGGTTCAACAGCAGAAACTTTCATTCATATTCAGCTTTTTAAAAGTATTCACACATATATCTACATAAGCTTTTACAAAGTTAGTAGAGGACCATACATATCCAACCACTATTGACTTTCTTACAAAACATATTCCATAAAATAAGGACTACCTTTCCTTTACATACTTAACATAATATTTAAGAAAATAACAATTAAATAAAAAAACATCTAGAAATATCACATTTTCTAACAAATATCTCCTAATATTTATTCACTCTTTTGTTCCTGCGCCTCCTTCTATATTTAGCAAACAAGCTGCTCATAGATGCATTTATAAATTTGTAGATTCATGTAAGATACTTTCTCCCTGCCATGTAACTATATATAGGCATTGTGCTCCTATATTGTTAGAATTTCTAAGTTTCTGCGAGGGGTTGTATGATGTTAAGAATATTTTAAGGTTGCAGGATGCCTTTTCATTTGTTCACGCATTGGCAACAAGGTAATTGCATGTTTTAGAATATAGAGTGCAATCAACTGACTTTATGAGGTTATCAGGTAGCAATGCGCGTGATTTTATCAAGTTTATGCATCCCTTAAAGTGTGCAATATGCCGTTAAGAAGCATTTGGCTGTCCGGTTAGTTTCCCTTCATTGAAGTAAGGTAACAATGAAGCACAAAAGGAAATATCTGAGATGCACAATTACGAAAAAGAGATTGAAGGTGTGCATTATGTTTATTTGTAATTTGTTGGACAAATTTGAGTCATGTCTAAAGAAACTGGAAAGACAACAAGCATTCCATCTTATTTTAGGGGTGTGATTTTCTCAATTATTATCCATAGTCACTCTTCACTATTAGTAAGATTTTCATTTAATTAAGAAAAAGTATATGAGCCCCCATCCCCGAATTTGCCTACAGCTAATAGTTTTACTGTACCTCAAGCATCAGCACATCCCATCATTAAATTTTGAAAATTTGTAATTAGATTAATTTTAGAGAAAAATTATATTAGTCTTCTTCCATTTCTTTGTGTTTGTGTTAACACAGAAAAAATCGCCCCTCATCCAAAATAACATGAAAAACAACTCACAACAATCAGCAGTGAATGTAGTAGTGGCAACGACTCGGTCCACTGATGACCATCTCCTTGAGCAGTAGCAAGAGCAGTTGGAGATGTTCTAGACCTACCAGACCAAGGAAATCAAGCAGGTTAACAATTTCAAGAACCATCTTCCCCTTTCTCACGTCAAGAAGATCATGAAAACTGACAAGGATGTCTGCATGCTCGCAAGCCTTGGCAAACTAAATCAGTGCTTCAACAGAGATCATGCAGACATCCTTGTCAGCTTTCATGATCTTCTTGATGCGAGAAGGGGAAATTGGTGGTTCTTGAAATCTTTAACCTACTCGATCTCCTTGTGCTGGTAGGTGTAGAGTATCTCCAAGTGCTCTTGTTGCTACTCAAGGAGATGGTCAGAGGGAGGGGTACTCAGCGAACTGAGCCGCCGTCACTACATTCACCGTTGATTGCTTAGAGTTCTTTTCCATGGCATTTCGGACAAGGGGCAATTTTTTCAATGTTAAACACAAAAAAGTGAAATAAGAAGAATATAGTCGTTCTCGATATATACAGAGAAAAAAAAAACTAATTAGAAATTTTCTAATACAGTTAAAAAGCTCAATTTCAGTAGCTTGTCATTCTGGAGGGTGGCGCAAATGGATGGGAGGAATGTCTCCAAATATTTATTCATTCCTCTGTTCCTGCGATTATGGTAAAACTTTATGTATCTTCTTGTGTAACTACAAAACAAGATGCTCATAGATGTATTTTTCAATTTATAGATAAATGTAAGACATTGTTCGCCAACCATGTAACCGTATATAGGTGGTTTGATCCTATATTGTTCGAGTTTTGTAAGATTCTAAGAGGGGTAGTGGGTGTTGATGATGCTTTATATATATATTGCCAGAGTAGTTTAGCTGCAATGATGAAGGGGTATGTCCATGATGTTAAGTGTGTGTTAAGATTGCAGGATGGTTTCCCTCTTGTTCGTGAGTCGGTAACAATGTTATTGCATGCTTTAGAATTGAGTGTGGAATCAGCTGAGTTTATACAGTTATCAAAGAGTGATGTGCGTGAATTTATTAAGTTCATGCATCCGGTAAAGTGTGCAATAAGGCGTCAAGAAGCATTGGGCAATCCGGACAGTTTTCCTTCCTTGATGCAAGGTGAAGCAGGAAATGAAAGATTTGAGATTGAAGGCATGCATCATGTTTTTTGTGACTTGCTGGAAAAATTGGAGCTGTGTCTAAAGGAACTGGAAAGCCAACTGGGTTTGGTAAACAAAGAAAGAGGTGATCCTATTCTACGATGTTGGTCCCAGTATTTTTTATTTCTGAAGGAGTTGGAAAGCATTTCAAAGTTGTATAAGGGTTTGGAGGAAATGTTTTGGGAGAATTTGAGGCAAAGAAGAGTTGTGTTGTGCTTTCTGATTGGTAAACTTTCAAATAGGTCTACAGAATATCAGTGGATTCTTGAGCAAAAGGAAGTAACACATTTTAAGATAAGGCAGCATTTTGCCTTGAAGATGCTTCGAGAAGGGAGGCACAAAAACGAGACCTGTAAATGAGCATCTCTTAAAGGACCTCATTCTTGTGCCTCCCTTCTCAAAGCATCTTCAAGGAAAAACGTTGGCTTATCCTAAAATATGTGACTTTCTTGTGCTCAAGAATCCATTGATATTTTGTAGGCCTTTTTGAAAGTTTACCAATCAGAAAGCACAATGCAACTCTTCTTTGCCTCAAATTCTCCTGAAACATTTCCTCCAAACCCTTATACAACTTTGAAATGTGTTCTAAATCCTTTAGAATTAAAAGATACTAGGACAAACAATGTACAATAGGCTCACCTCATTCTTTGTTTACCAAACCAAGCTGGCTTTCCAGTTCCTTCAGACACAACTCCAATTATTCCAGAAAGTCATAAAAAATATTATGTACGCCTTTAAACTCAAATCTTTCATATCCTGCTTCATCTTGCATCAAGGAAGGGAAACTGACCAGACTGCCCAATGCTTCTTGACGCCTTATTGCACACTTTACCGGATGCATGAACTTAATAAACTCACGCACATCACTCTCTGATAACTGTATAAACTCGGTTGATTGCACACTCAATTCTAAAGCATGTGATAACCTTGTTTCCAACTCACGAACAAAAGGGAAAACATCTGGCAATCTTAACACACACTTAACATTATGGACATAACCCTTCATCATTGCAGCTTAACTACTTCGGCAAAATATATATTCAAAGCATCATCAACACCCACTACCCTTCTTATAATCTTACAAAAATTGAACAATATAGGAGCAAATTGCCTATATACGGGATTTGAAATGCTTCTTAACTCCTTCAGAACTAAAAAATAATGACCAATAAAGTACATAGGTTCACCTATTCATTTTTATCAAATCCATCTCGCTTCCTGTTTCATTAGACACAACTCTAATTTGTCCAAGTTACAAAATACATGATGCATACCTTTAATCTATTTTTGTAATTGTGCGTCTCAAATCTTTTCCTTCCTGCTTCACTTTTACCTTACTTTAATGAAGAGAAACTAATCCTACAACTTAATGCTTCTTGAGGGCATATTAAACACTTGACGGGATGTATAAACTTGATTAACTCACGCACATCACAACCCCATATATAACCCTATAAACTGAACTGATCACACACTCAATTAAACTTGTTTCCAACTCGCGAACAAATGGAAAATACCCTATACCACATTTCTAACATCATACCACTCCATCATAGCCTCTAAACTACCCCTAAAAAATATATAGAAAGCATCATGAACACCAGCAACCCCTCTCATAAGTTTACAAAACTCTAACAATATAGGAGCACATTCCCTTTGTACGGTTATTGGGTTGGGGAAACATGTATTACATGATCTATAAATTGAAAAATGCATCCATCAGCAACTTGTTTGCTAAATATAGAAGGAAACATATAAATCTTTACCAGAGCCGCAGGAATAGAGGTGTGAATAAATACTAGGAAATATTCATTAGATCTACTTGTATCATCCTTTGGGGTCACTGTGAGAAGCATGGTAAGCATCTTCGTCATACAAGAGATATTAAAATTAATTGCTCGGTAATCATTGCATTTGCATAGGTCATGAATAAGCGAGTTTAATCATTTATCAGCCTTCACGTGTGAGGATGTTGTGTGCTTCACAGTTTCCCAAAGAGTTATAGGGTGTCGTGGTTTTAGATATCACGCTCAGATCTCATTTGGGCCAAATGAAGTTGTTTCCCACCGTAGTGTAATCATTGCTCCATAGATGATACTCTAAAGGTCTATTAGATTTGTCGGATTTAAGTGATTCATTGGATTTTTTGATTAACTGACCCAATTGAGTTGAGGAATTAGCTTGAAGGACTAGACTTTCTCCGTCGAAAACATACAAACAAAGAATTGAATAGAACTAATAAATAAAGAGAGATGGTTTTGTATTTTCCTCATGGCGGTGGCATAATCATCGAACTTGTGTTTGATGTAGTGTTATAGTGTAACTGATACACTAGTGGAAGTTGGGAGTAGGAAGAGTTGTTTGAATTTGATATCTGATGTGTTTAAAGCAATTGATGAGATGTACTAGTCCACCACGTGCTAAGGAACCATTTGATAATACACTAAAATGTAGTAGAAGATACTAAACTATAAAGTAAAAACAACAAGGAGTTTTATGTGGAAACCTCCTTTCACAACAGGGGAAAACAACGACCTGCCACACAGGATTTTCAACTGTTTCCACTATTTTCAAGCAACAAGTGAATACAGACTCCAAATACACATAAAGAGATTAAAGTCTTAATCTCACCACCTGTAATAACAGTATTACAAAGAGAACCAAAGTAATGGCTCTTTTGCCCACCATATTAACTAACTCTAATTAATATAGACTTCAATCACACACCACATAATTAACTCTAAATATGCTCATTGTTTGTTATCATAGAAAAGACTTGATGCGTTCCTTTATAGATTAGAAACAGATCTTACAAGTTCAACACAGCACAAGCATTCACTAACAACACTTAGAAGTCACTCTCGATAACTATATCAGGTCCTTTAATGTTGTTGATGGCTTGAGTTCTTCAAAGACAAAATACACTTTTTTAATATTTTTGTTTGAATGTCTTGACTAGGTTGTTTCATGTCAAATGAGGATATATTATCCTCTGAAAAAAATAACCTAATGTTATCTAATTGGTTGAGTACACTTTTTTCGTTTCTTGTGCTCACTAACCACGTCAGAAATGACAGCTTTTACAACTTTTCACCATTTGAATCCAGATACCTAATCAACTATGGGACCATGTTGTAAGTTTGTGAGTATCATCAAAACTTTGAATTCTAACATTTTCCCCATTTTTGATGATGACAAACAAACACTTTATCATTCCCCCTACCATCAATATATCACAGCATACATTTCCAAGATCTCCCCATGTCACCAATGTCATTCCCCCTATCACCAATACCATTATTCCCCCTTTTGACATCATAAAAAAGTTAAAGTAGTAAACGTAAGAAAAATGTCAAGCAATAACGTAATGAGTCTAGAGCCAAAGGGCGATACAAAACATGAGGAACTAAGCACATAAAGAAGAATAAGTATAGCAAAACAACAAGGGAAGATATCATTAAGAGAATGAAAGTATCCATTATACTGACCGTAAATAAAATGACAAAAAGTCACAAAGTCACAGTGCCACTACCAGATACAAAACAAAAGGATTGGGAAGGACTTTAAGATGGAGGGGGTTGAGGTACAAGGAATTGCAGGATCAGTTTCATCCGGGTGTTCTCATCCTCATGAACATGGAGAAGCTTTTGGGTTAGAGACTTAACCTCAGCGTCCAATTTGGCATTTGATTCAACTAACTTAGCATTGTGAACCTTCAGTGCTTCAACATCCTCTGCCCACATGTACTTGGACCTGGTCCTTGAGACTGTTCCTTTTGAAGCAGTGCTTTAAGCCTCGTAATCTCCAAGTCCTTTGCATCCAACATGGTAGTAAGATCTTCCATTTCCCTTTTTAACACTTCTTGTTATTAAAGAAGCTCGGAGACCTGAGACTAAGACTTCACCTTTGCCTCAATACATTCACGTCAATTAGTTCAATTACCAGGATGGGTATGGGGGGGAGTTCATGTTACCTTTAAATACTCCTTCTCTTTGACAAAGTTCACAAGATTTGGTGAAATCATGAACATCTTGGTGGATCATCAACAAATAATACCCACAATAAAGAATTTTATGGGTGGCCCGGATCCCACTATGATGTCCTCCGACCAGAGAGGAATGACATGCCTCTAATATGTTCATCATCTCTACCTCGGGTATGCAACTGTGATTAACCCCATTAGCATAGACATAAAACAAATATGGCTCCTCCTAGAAAAACTTTCTCACATCTAANCCTCCTTCTCTTTGACAAAGTTCACAAGATTTGGTGAAATCATGAACATCTTAGTGGATCATCAACAAATAATACCCACAATAAAGAATTTTATCGGCGGCCCGGATCCCACTATGATGTCCTCCAACTGGAGAGGAATGACATGCCTCTAATATGTTCATCATCTCTACCTCGGGTATGTAACTGTGATTAACCCCATTAGCATAGACATAAAACAAATATGGCTCCTCCTAGAAAAACTTTCTCACATCTAATATAAGCTTTCAACGTTAGTGGAAAGACAAATAAGAACGTACCACATCACTCACCAAATAATTAGCGAAGTTGGCGAACCGCATAATCAAATCATGGGGCGCAACCAATACTTTCTCATCCGAAAAAGTGTCATCTATCTCAGTTCCATCTACTAACTTCAACATTGTTTCTTCCTCCAACTTGAACAAGTGATTGGCTACCTAATTTTTGGTTCCCTTTCGAAATCTGACCTTAAAATCAAACTCTTGCAGTAACAATACTCATTAAATCAGTCTTGTCTTGGGATCTTTCTTTGACATCAAGTACTGAAGTGTTGCTTGGTCAGTGTGAACAATGAGTTTCATTCCAAGCAAGTAGGACTTGAATTTGTTGAATGTAAAGACCAATGCAAGAAATTCTTGTTCAGTAATTGTATAATTCCTTTGAGCTACGTTTAGAGCTTTGATGTCATAGTATAGGGGGTGTAGAATCTTCCCGCGCCTCTGCCCTAAGATTATGCCAAGCGCCACTCTACTAGCATCATCTATAACTTCAAATGGTTGGGACCAATATAGTATAATAATAATAATAGGTGCATAGATCAACTTCTCCTTCAATCCTTCAAACTATTTCAGACAAGCCTCGTCAAAAACAAATTTGATCTTTTTTTCTAGTAATTTGACAACACCTTATTTCTGCGGAAGCAAGAATATGACCTACTAATAGTACAAGTATATGTTGATGATATTATCTTTGAGGAACAAATGACAAACTATGTGTAGACTTTGCAAGATTGATGAGTAGCGAATTCAAAAAGAGCATGATGGGTGCTCAACTTCTTTCTTAGACTACAAATCAAACAGTTTTCCCTAGGATTGTCCATTCATAAACAAAAGTGCATCAAGGAGCTACTTAAAAGGTTTGATACGGAAAGTGCTAAGGTGAGTGATACTTGAATTGCTACAACTACCAAATTGGAAAAAATATGAACTAGATCACCGTGGGTGATACAAAATATAGAGGAATGATTGGGTACTCACTATATCTCATTGCCACCAGACCTGATATACTATATAGTGTAGGACTACGTGCTAGATTTCAATCTTATCCCAAAGAGTCCCATATGAAAGTGATCAAAAGAATCTTAGATACCTCAAAAGAGCTCAGAGCTGGTTCTCTGATATTCTTTTACGGATTCATTCTGTCTAGTAGATTTTGTTGATGCTGACTATGCAGGATATCTCATTGATAGAAAAAGTACCTCAGGTATGCCTCATTTTCTTAAATTGTGTCTCATATCATGGAAAACTATAAAATAGAACTTGTAACCCTGTCTATTGCTGAATCAGAATATATAGAAGCCACATCTTGTTTTGCACAAATTTTATAGATCAAGCAACAACTCCTCAACTTTGGAGTAGTTCTATAATACATACTAATCATTTGTGATAACACAAGTGCAGTCAACATGGCATAGAACATGTACATCATAAAAGGACCAAGAACATTGATATGCATTACCATTTTCCCAGAGATAATGTCGAAAAAGTCCTATAGTCATGAAATCTTTCCAAACGAAGGAACAAGTAGCCGACATCTTCACTAAGGGTCTGGGAGAGAGTAGTTTCAAAACAATCAACTTGAACTTGAGCTTGTCAACTAGCTTTCTTAATGAAATTCTTTCTTTTGGCTAGAATACTGAGTCCATTTGTTTGCATAAATTGGATGGTGGATAAAATATTGAGTGAGCTCTGTACAGTAACAAGTACACACCCACAACTCTTGAGTGAACTGAATCAAGATCCACAACTCTTGAGTGGACTGAATCAAGGTCTAATGATATTACCCTTACTTTCTCATACAATAATCAGTGAGATATCACCATTAAGCATCACGGAGAACCTGGTTCTTCGCAAACCAAGAGATACAGGTTTGCACATGTCCTTCATAGTTACAATGTTTGTTGAAGTCATAAATACATGAAATACAGGGAGAATTAAAATGGTTGGGACCTGATTCAAACTAAATCTCTTTTGTGATTTCTTTGGGGAAGGAATATAATGTGAGTTAAAAAAAGTGTTAGGTCGAAGAATCTTCCAACGACAAAGGCTCCAAGGGAAAAAAGAAAATTTAAGCAAGACCTTAATTTATGAACTATGGGGAAAATAAGGACAAACTACTTTTTTTAATAAATAAAGATTCTTTTATAAAAAAATAAAATATATATATAATTAATGTATAAACTTTATTGGTCATTATTATCTGTTTGTTCGCCACCTATTAGTAGTTGTTATTTTCTCCTTAGATTGTAAAATCCTCTATATAAGAATTAATTTTATTAAAAGTAGACAGGTTTTAGAACTCCTTTCACTCTAGTAGTACTCTTTTACTTCTTTGTAATTTTTTTTTTGAAGTAAAACTAAAGTTTGTTCAAGTAGTTATGACTACTCTCATAAGGTACATTAATATTTTAATTGATGTATCCTTTTTTTAAAATTTTAAATATTATTGTGCCCAAATGATAGGCTAAACATTTTTGGGTTGAAATATGACACACAATTTTTTTAACTTTAAAATTTTTATTTTTAATAAAATATGATATGCCATATATAGGAGTGACAAATGAGCGAGTCGAGTCGAATATAAGTCGATCGAAAACAAGTTAAATAAAAATGGATAAGCACTCGACTCGACTCACATTTTAAATGGGTAAAAATGAGTTACCCAATGGATAAATGGATAAATATGAGTACTCATTTTATAGTATAGATCTAGTTAAAATCATAAAAAACAAAATCTTTTTAAATTTTTTCATCACTCCACCCTCCCTACCAGCCCCCCTACTCCCCTGTCCAAAAAATGTAAATAAAATAAAATAGTTTGTTATTTTATGAAATGTAAAAAGTCTTTTTTACCACCCACCCTCTACCCCCCCCCCCACACCCCATCCCAAAAAATGTAAAAAAAATTTGATTCATTTTTTAAAAAAATAATTACCACCCCACCCCCTACCAGCCCCCCTCCCCCTATCCCAAAAAAAAAATGTAAAAAATAGTAATATTTTTAAAAAGTTTTTTTTACCACTCACCCCTAATCACTTTTCTTTCTTTTATGAATGAACATTTTTTACCCATATTATCCTTTTTAACTACCCACTTTAAATGGTTAAATATGAGTATTATTCGTTTTTACTCATTTTTAAATGAGTTGGTTACCCAACCCATTTAAAATGGGTAAATATGAGTGGATACCCATATAAATTACCCATTCTGCCACCTCTAGCCATATATGATAATTGATATAGATTGTTGCTCTTAAAAAATTAAGGGTATGTTTGTCATATCACACAATTCTCGATATTTTCTTTGTTGATGTCAAATAGTGTCGGTAAAATGAGGTCATATTTTGGTAACCTGTCGAATCCATCCATATTTTAATGGATTGGGTGAATGATTTTTTGTATGGGTAAAATATGAGTTGATACCCATATACAATCCATAAAAATATGTGTAAAATATGAGTAAACTATCGGTAAACTATGGGTAAAATATGGAATAACCAAATGAGTTAAACTTCCAACTTTTATTCACTCAAAATTCATGATATCACTGAAAATGTTGTGACTTCTCTTCCTTTTTATTTTCTTCCATCAAATTAATTATTCTTCTCCATAATTGAAAATGTGAAGTCTTTGGCCCTCCAAAAAAAAAATATATTTTAAATGTACATTTCTTTTGTTAATTATAATTATATTTTTTATTTGTTTAATTTTATATTGGATAACAAATAATAGTGTAAAATAAAGAAATCATATATTAGTATTGATATTGCTTAAAGTGCATTAAGCATGTTTTAGTCCAAAAATGCAAATATTCATTTACTTTGAAATTAATTTTTTTTTCCCATTGTTATTACATAAATTTATTTTATATTGAAAAATTATAAAAAAAAAAAATTGACTTTTATGATACAATTAAACTAAATAAACTATTTTCAATATTTTTCAACCAAAGAAATACTAAAATATTTTCTCCCGGTTGAATTCTTGAGTAGAGTATAAATATAAGTAAATTTGTATTTTACCCAACTCATTTGTTACCCAATCCATTTTTATCCATATCAAATATGAATGGATTAAATTATTACTCATTTTATATTGACATATTTCAACCCATCCAAAATTGACCCAACCCGCCCATTTACCCCATTAATGTCAAACTATTTTTCATGGGAGAAATGTCAATTTCTCCAACTCATTAGTGGAACGAACGGGTCAGTATCCGAAAAAGCAAACCGGTTTGGAAAAGGAATAATTACCAAACTTTTAAAGTTCTCAAGTTTCCCCTCTCCCGCGTTTCTCATCGATTCCACCTCACGCACGACGACGACGACGACGACCAGGAGGAGATTAACTCTCAGGTTTCACTGATACTCTCAGATTTTGTTCACTCGAGTTCTCTCACCGGCTCTCGGGACTCAGAAGCTCACCATTTCACTGTCAGAACTCCGCTCAGGAGCTCAGAAGTAAGTCTCAAATTCTTAATTTCACGATTTCACTGCGACGTTTGGGTTTGATTTATGAGAAGACTCTCGTGAATTTCAACCTAAGTTGACGATTTCCTCATTTGTTACTGGGCTCAATTATTTTTATGGTTTGAAATTTCTGAATTTCAAGTTGAAATTTTCAACGTAGTTACTTGGTTTGGGGCTTTTGGTTTAGTTCCTAGAACTTAGAAGGCTCAGCGCTGCACTCACTGGCCACTGCTCACATTTTACTCTCTTCTCAGAAGCTCCGTAGTCCGCTTAGTCGCTCACTGCCTCGATTTCACTCTCAGAAGCTCACGATTTCTCTCTCAGAATCAGAACTCTGCTCAGGTGCTCACGATTTCTCATTCTCTGCTACTGGTAAGTCTAAATTACACTTTTAATTTCACAATTTCACTGTGACGTTTTGATTTCATTTATGAGAAAACTACAGTTGAATTGGCATATAATTTGGCTTTCCCCTTTTTTTGTGTGGGAAATCATTTACTTGATTAAGTAGTTATTATTTTGTTGACTTGAGTATAACTATCAGTACTATGTCTGGACTTAATTTTTTGTTTGTGCTAGAAAATTTTCAAGTTGTGTGACATGATGACAGCTTAATATACAAATTGTGATGCTACAGTGGTGCAGCTTGTAGTGCTGCTGTTTTATTTAGTTATTTTGATATGATATTTGTGTTGAGCAGCTTGTGGTGCAACTTGTAGCCTTGTTGTGTTGTTACTGTTGTTAGGAACTTGATAAATTAGGAAGCATACAAGGCTTGTAGTGTTGTTGTGTTGTAGCTGCTGATTAGCCTGATTGAATGGCTATAATCTATATCGTAGTGTTGTTGTGTTGCTCCCTTTCTTTTCCTCTGGTCCTTATATAATTATCTCTTCCCCATTTAGTGGATGTTTCAAGGAAGATTTCTTCCACGATGTTACAATGGATGGGTGGGTCAAGGAGGAAAGTTGATACTGTAAGTGTCAAAGGAAATTACTTATTATTCTGGAGATATACTTGCATATTTCTGAATTTGGAGGATAAATTTTTTCTTTCGAGGGAAGCCTTGGAAGCACAATTGAGCAAATTTGAAATTAGGTAGAACTAAAACTCATTAGTGTGGTTTGTTAGTTGATCTCTAGTAATGCATGTCTCTCATGATGGTAATGGATTTTAATGTAAAGTTGTGGTTAATACAGTCCAAATGTAATGCATGTCTTTTGAGTCTTGAGATGGTAATGGATTTTAATGTATATTGTGGTTAATACTGTTCAAATGAGGAGTTACATAAAAGTATATTAAAAGATGAAGATCACCCTTTAGAGATTAGGAGCTCAAGCATATTCCTAGAGGAAATGAAAATATTCTTAATCCATGTAGTCCTAGCCTAAATCTTCTTTTGAAAAAAGCTAACCTCCCACACTTCTTTATGCGAGTTTAATTTTGTACAAACCAGTTTGCAGGTTTGTTGTGATAACATTCAGCTTACTCCACATCCCAAAATTAAATATAAAAAAGGCAATAAGAAATAGAACATTCATCTTCTGTTGAAGGCTATCAACTTGTTCTTGTGAAAGTTTAATTTGTTCCCATTGTTGTTAAAGATTTAATCTTATTGTGCTTTGGGAAATGTTTTCATACTGACATTTTCTCTTGTGATTTGTATTATCCTTTTGCGGGATGGAAAAACATCAGTCAAGAAGGTCAACACAGAAAAGGTATTAAAATATCACCCATCAGTCTTTATTTGATTGGATAATTGTTGTAGCTTTACTCAACCTGAAGTCCTGAACTTAGGTCATCATTCTTTGATACTGTTGTCTTAACTTCCAATATGTAGACTAAGGGAATCTTAGTATCTTAGTTGGTTGGCTATTTGAACTCCCACCTTGTTGGTGAGGATTCAATTCCCCATATTGTAATCCCCTCTCCCATTTCCCCTTTCCCAACCCTAATTTAAAATAAAAAAATAAGATTAAGGGCTCATTTGTATATGTGATATGAAATCATGATTTGAAATCAGATTGATTTGAAGTTGAAGTTTTGTTTGGACATGTAATTTGGATTTTTTAAGTTGTATTTTTTTCTCATAAACATGAAAAACCTCACAAGTTATGAAAACTATCAAAATTTCCGCAATTCTTATACAATTTTACCAAATGAGCAAATTATAGTTTATAAATAAGATATCAAAATATCCAAAGGCACTGCATTGATAAATCACATATCTCCATGTTCCTTTTATAAACAATATTTGCGATTATAAACTTCCAAGAACACCTAATTTTATGAAGATTCACTAGTCAACTAGTAACTAGTTATTCTTTGATATAATCCTTTCACATGGCACCAGGCATGAGTCTTTTCCATATTTAAAATGATGAGTATTTTTTTTTTACAAAATATAAACTTATGGGTCAAAAAGTTTCCTATTTTTTTAAAGAAAACTTATGGGTCAAGTTTTACATTTAAATTTTTTTTGAAATCATGATTTGGAATCCCAAATCATGCTATATGGAGAATTTGGGATATGATAGTGTATGTCCAAGTGTAGTTTGTCGATCTTACAGGCAAAAGCAATACTTTGAGCAAAGAAAATGGCAAGAGCAGCAGAAAAAAAATGCAAGAGAGAGCTTCTTTGATGAGAAAAGCCCATGTAATCAGCAAGAAAAGAATAGTCGTTCACTTGATATTCTGAGTTTACTAAACGTATCAACAGGTTTGGGGGAACACAAGTCAAATGTCCACTCAGGTACTTTGACTTCAATTTTTGAAATCTCCAAAATTTTAAGCATATATAATTATTTGCTCTTTGGGGCAATCGACAATAGCATTTGGTGCTTGTTCATGTTTCTTAGTATGACCTCTCTCACAGATATTATAATCACACAATCCCATCATTAGGTTACTGGTGAAGTGATTTCAAAAGATTTGTTTGTTTTCATATTGTAACTCCGTACAACTCAAGGTGATGAATCCTAATTATGTGAAATTTGAAAAGATATATATACACACACACATACACAATAGCGTATACTTTTCTTGGATTTTTGGCTAAGATCAAGTATATGTCCACCCTACTCTTATTAATTGTCTCTTAAGTTGCATAATGGTGCAAAGTTGGTCTGCGATAAGTACAATTGTATAGTCCTTTACAGAAATAATGTGCTATTATTAATGAATGAACAAATGTATATCCAGTTGGTGAATATATCAATGGCATGTAGGACTGTTTCCTGTCATACTTATTAAGTATCTCATTTTGCCCACCCCACCCCGCAAAGAAAAAACACTACTTAAAAGGTTTTTTGGAAGGACATAATGGTGCTTTTCCCGCAGCCCGTCAATTAGTTAACCGTCAACATATTTTAGTTAATGGTAATATAGTGGATTGGTTATAGTAGGTATGAAGAGAGGTAGGTAGACCTAAGAAGTATTGGGGGTAGGTGATTAGATAGGACATGATCTAATTTCAGGTTATCGAGGACATGATCTTAGATAAGAAGGTGTGGAGGACACGCATTAGTGTAGAAGGTTAGTAGGTAGTGGAGTGTTGTCTAGCTGTTTATTGTCGTTCTTGATTGGGATATCTATCATCATCTATTGTTTATTGTGTTTCGATTATCACACTATTTTGTTGTTCTTGGTCCTTTCGTGTAGGATTTGCACTGCCCCTTTGTTAGTTGCTATGTTTTTTCTACTATTTTCTTCTTTCTTGTACTTGGATTTGCTGTACTTGAGCCGAGGATGTTTTGGAAACAACCTCTCTACATCCACGAGGTAGTGGTAAGGTCAGCATAAGCTCTACCCTCCCCTACCCCACTTTTGGGATTTCTCTAGGTATGTTGTTGTTGTTGACATCTGATAAAATTGGAACAATACAGACATATTATGTCAGAGATCTTACTTGTCAAATAAGTTTGTATCTCAACCTGCTCAGCCTTAGGAAGTAAAATCCTTGAAATTTGTGAAAACCAAAATGAATGATGTGCATTTTCACTTTCTTTAGATCTCAAGAGAACTTTTGAACTGCAGTTGCAAACATTATGCAGCTTCATTAGCACTTATGTCCCAGTGCAATAATTTCCTATCAGGTGCTGTTAGGATTCTTCTTTGACAAATTTCTTTACTGTCATTTCCAAGTCTTCAATGATATGACAACCTAATATACATTGTTTATCAATTATAAATTTCAATATGGAATTGACACAAAGTTTCATTATACAATGTGACCGTGTTAAAATTGCACTTTGTCGATTTTCTTATTTGATGAGTGAACCTATTCCCTTCAATAGCTAAGTGATTCCCGGTCTCCCTTTTGTGGCCTAATTTTCTTTTTCATTACTATGTTAGCAAGGCATATTTATGAGGACAATCAAATGCTACAGCCTTCTCCAGTGATTCAAACAAAAGAAGTCATTTATCTTGGCTCTCTTCAACATAAGGAAGGTAGTACACTTGCGTTCTGGCAAAAGCTGGTTTTCTGAGGAGTGTAATTGTACTTTCTTGTCATTTGGACGTATTAAGTATGTGATTCATTGTCCTAATAGGAACGTCACCAAGCTCCCAAGATTTTGCAGCCTGCCCAAATCAGTAAGCATGTTTATGTTGAGTGGATTATCCATATCGAATTGCATAAACATAAATTTTTTTTTTTGTAGATTTATCTTGTTGAATTGCATAAGTATATATATCAAAAAAATCCTTAAGGAAGCTTGCTTGAGTATATTTTTTCTATAATAAAAAGATGCTCACAAGTGTAGATGGAGAAACTTTAAGTACATGCCTGATTTGGATGCTAGTAATTATTAGAAGGTCCAGGATCACTGTGAACTGCATTCTTAGTATTCTACATGTTTGGTTGTGATGTCGACGAAATATTTTTTTTTCCTGAAAAAAGTTCAATTAAAAGTTGATGTTTCTCAGTACATCAGTCGGAGCACCTGGAGGTCATGAGAGAGGTTTGTACAGCACCAATGATAAAGTAAACCCATTGGCGAACTCTACAAGCAAACGTGAGTATATCATGAATACTGAATAGAAGTGTTTGCCTGGAAGCTTGTGTAATACTTACCTGTCAAAACAAAATTGAAATGGCTTGTTACAGTAGCTTTAGCAACGGGATTAACATTCTGATTGGAGACACTTCCTTTTGAATTTCAACTTATTATTGTAGTTGAAAGTACAATTCATGGTATTACATCAAGATATCCTTTTGTCCATAGCTGACAAATGTTTATCAACTGTAAATTTAATGGCCCTACTTTAGAAAAAGCACTTCCCAAGAATATTCTCTGGTTTGAACTGTCAGATCTAGAATAATTATTACCATATATACTAAAATCTCAATTTTGCAGAACTCTCTATCATTGACATACTTGGTGATGATGGACCAAACTATGAGTTGGAAAGTTCAACTCATGAAGGCCATGTTGCATTTTCGATTGAAGGTAGATTCGATGGTTGACCATGAAGCAATTACATTTATGTTTTTTGAAAGACTAACAATTTTACACCAAGGGTATGACCTAGGTCAATGAAGTGGATTGAGAACCATGAAGTTTCGGGTTCAAATCCTAGCAGAGACAAAAAAAAACACTAGGTGATTTCTTTCCATATGTCTTAGCTTTGGTGGACAGAATTACTCGGTACCTGTTGGTGGTGGGAGGTGACAGGTATTTCGTAGAACTCGAGCAGGATGGTCCAGAAACAACAATTATGAAAAAAAAAATAATCCTACAAATGAGTAGAAAAACTCAATTAACTTCTTTCATTTTCTTTTCTACTTAATGCTCTTTATAGAAATCTTTTCAAATACTCCTTCTGTTTCAATTTGTTTGTCTGGTTTTGACTTGACATAGAGTTGAAGAAAGTAAAAACTTTGTTCTTGTGGTTAAATATGCTATGTGGAAGGTTGGAATTAAAAAGTTGCCTAAAAAAGAAAAGCGACATTCTTTTTTAAATGGACTAAAAAGGAAAGTAAGACAAACAATTTAAAATGGATGGGATATCATATAACTATTCTTTTAGCATTAGTCTTTGAGAACGTGTGTTGCATGTTTGTCCTGTATCATTATTATAATAGAAATTTACCGATTACACAACAAATTTATAGAAAATTATCTAGCAAAAAATTGCAAGCAATTGTGCCAAAGGCAAAAAAACAATGTTAGAAAGATATGTGCCTACCACATTTGTATTGGCACAATTTCTACCAAAGTTTTATTCAATTATCTACAAAACCATTACGTCAATTTTTTTCCCTGAAATAAGAAAATTCTCTCATAAGTTGTTGAAACAAAGTTTTAGCATGTGAGAGATTAAACTCTTAAACATCAATTAAAGTTATTAAACCACATGATTATGATAAGCAAAAAAACAAGAAGCTAAGCAAAAAGCAGAAAAGCAGATGCTTAAAACAACATGGGAGAAGAGCTTTATGCTCTTTTAAATTTAAGCCGAAAAGAAAGTGAACGGAAAAATAAACATTTAAAACTATCTCCGGTAATAATATATAGCCATATACTATAGAGATTTGTGAAAACTTCTCAAATTAAAATCACTAAAATGAATATTGAAATGATCTAAACACATGCATATTATATAAGCTAGAGAAAAGATATCAATAGGGCTATATGACGAGAAGATGAAAGGGCAAAGATGGAAAACAACTAATAATTGAGGAACCGTTTTGGGAGAAGGAAAGATCACAACTATTAAATTAACCACATTTTCTACTGTGATTATTTATAATTAGCAGTTAATAAGAGTTACTTTTTCGACTTATTAGAGTATTTACTTCATATTTTGAACCCCCTTTTTGAAAATCCTGGCTCCTCTACTATATATATATGTGACAATATGGCCCCCAAGGCCTAGCTCGAGTGGCAAAAGGTGGAGGATTTGTGGCTTAGGTCGCAGGTTCATGCCTCACACCACGCAAAGCGAAGCCTGATATTTAAGTGGGAAGAGTAGAGGGGCNTTTAAGCAGAAAAGAAAGTGAACGAAAAAATAAACATTTAAAACTATCTCCGGTAATAATATATAGCCATATACTATAGAGATTTGTGAAAACTTCTCAAATTAAAATCACTAAAATGAATATTGAAATGATCTAAACACATGCATATTATATAAGCTAGAGAAAAGATATCAATAGGGCTATATGACGAGAAGATGAAAGGGCAAAGATGGAAGACAACTAATAATTGAGGAACCGTTTTGGGAGAAGGAAAGATCACAACTATTTAAATTAACCACATTTTCTACTGTGATTATTTATAATTAGCAATTAATAAGAGTTACTTTGTCGACTTATTAGAGTATTTACTTCATATTTTGAACCCCTTTATTGAAAATCCTGGCTCCTCTACTATATATATATGTGACAATACGGCCCCCAAGGCCTAGCTCGAGTGGCAAAAGGTGGAGGATTTGTGGCTTAGGTCGCAGGTTCAAGCCTCATACCACGCAAAGCGAAGCCTGATATTTAAGTGGAAAGGGTAGAGGGGCGGGCCCATTATCCACCGAGTTTAGAAGACTGTGATTGGTCTAAAGGGCGAGTCACAAACGGATTTCTCGGTTATCAAAAAAAAAATATATATATGTGACAATGTGATGATTATTTCTTCATTTTCCTTTCTACTTTATGCTCTTTTTGGCATCATTTCCAGTTTGCAGGGAAAAGGAGGGAAGAACTGTCTATATTTGTGTGGCTTTCAGATCTTTTAGAATGAACATTTGATCAGATACCTTTTTGCCTTATTAGGTTTAGGTAAAGTTGAAATGTCTACCCCAGTTCATTCACCGCAGCTACCTGGCAGGTATATTTACTTTATTAATCAAGAATAATAGACCATGAATAATAATTTTGCAAATTCCATCTTGATAAGATTTCTATGATAAGTAGTGGTTAGGACTACCCTTGGAAGTCAAGACTATAAATAGGTTTTAAATTTAAATTGACTATGATAGCTGCATGCATCAGTTCTGTCGACTGAAAACATCATCTGCACATTTAGGCGACTTGCATTACTTTCCCAGGTTTTGAGGAGATCATCTGGCTGTTAACATGACCATTTAGACGATAAAGTGGATTTTTAACTAGGTCCTCTTCGCCACTGATATAGAGCTTCATAAACAGAGGACGAGACATTAATGTCATGGATATATTTTACAATAATGCTACTTCTAGAAAGAAGGAATTCCAAATTCCAGTAGAAGCTCTTAGCTATTTCCAGATAAGCAAAAAAGTAATGCAGGCACTCTATAACCACCAGATTCCATGATACCGTTCACTTAGCTGACATCAGTTCTTGATAAGCAAGGGTGTTTGGATACCACAATTTTCTCAAAACAGCTTAACTCAGTACTCTAGCCACTGGAAAATGATCTGAGACTCTGAGTCCCTCTATGGGATGTTTAATGTTCTTAATATTATGTATTATATAACCAAGCTGTGGATATCCTTTCGATCAATGCACGCATGGTTCATGCTTATCTTACATTTTGGAATACTAGATCAGTTTTTTGGAGAACTATACACCTGATTGCTTCTCAGGTTTGGATACACCAACTTCCTAAATGATTAATTTTACATAGGACCTAATCAAATTGGCATGCTTAAGGGTTTTAGTTCTTCATGTTGCAGTAGGCTGATTTAAGGGGACACTTCTTTTATGCTTTGTCGGTACAACCTCACAAAGCTGCATGGAAATCTTTTTTTGAGAATTAAGTTGCATGGAAATCTTTGAAAGTGTTCCTTCTAAATGCTGCTTTTTATGTTGTATGATAGCAGACCCTTGGCATATGGTAGGCCCTCACCCCCAAGGGCAAGGAGAAAAGCTCTCTCATCTGACTACCTTAACAAGGGAATAGATGGAATTGAACTTGAATTGGTGAGAGCACTTCCTGATGCTTTTATAATTCTGTTTGGGGTTGCTAGCTTGCTGCATGTTTACTACTAGCGCTTCCTTCGAATGACTTGAACTCCTATCTTTATTAGTGTCTCCTTTCCGTGGGATAGTGGACCATTACCTCTAGAAATCTTTGCGCTTTTACTTCATTTCCTATAATTTGTAACTTACTGTTGTCAATTTCTTTTTTGTTTCACTTCTTGTGTAGGGTGTTTAGCATGGCATAAGTTTTTTCTTGAAGAAACCCATTTTTTGTGTTCAGTTGTCTAAATTCTTTTCACCAAAAGAAGGAAATTGACTTTTGTGAGCATATGCCCTTTTCGGCTACAATTATATTGTAAAGATATGACCCCTGAGCCTAATTCAACCCCAAAAGCTAGCTCGACAGGGGAGGATTGCCCAAGTCCATATAAGGAGACCACCAGTCCATTCCCCAACCAATGTGGGTCTTTTACCCACTCTTAACACCCCTCTTCACGCCAGGCCCAACTGGCTTGTGGACCGGGAGCCCATACGAGGATAGACCTGGCTCTGATACCATGTAAAGATATTACACATGAGCCTAACTCAACCCCAAAAGCTAGCTCAAGAGGGGAGGATTGCCCAAGTTCATATAAGGAGACCACCAGTCGATTCCCCAACCAATGTGGAACTTTTACCCACTCTAACATATATAAACTTACACCAGATGTCGTTCTTCAACGTAAACCTCATGTCAACCTGTTTTGAAACACCACACCTATGCCCTATCTCCACTTCCTATCACTACCATATGTCACATATATTTTTACCCTATCAAACGGCATAAAATGATTTAGGAAATACTTTTCAAGGTTCTATAAAAAAATTATTCCATACCACATCCTTCATCTACTATATCTTATGATATCAAATGGGAAAAGGCTTTGGCAATAGGTGTTAAAACCAAGTTCCAGGCTTCCGTCAACTAGATGTTTAGTTTCAGCATTCATAGCTTCTTATATGGTCGGCATCTGAATCTGAAATCTACAGATTCTGTGTTTATTGGTTCAGTTGATGTAGAACAGCATTTTATGCTCTTGATCTCGAAAAGTGATGAAATACCTAAGTTCTATTCCATTCAATTGTTTTTCAATATATGCGTGCTTTATATATATATATATATATATACACACTCTCCATATGTGCATACTTTTGTTAATAAGCCCCTCACCGTCTGAAAATGAAAAATGAAAAACAAAAAGCAGTTGGTTCTTTGTGGAAGGATTATTGCAATGCAGATGTCCTTCCGTTATCGGCTCAGCCCTCATTGGTTATATGGAGGTCGAATTCCTGATATCTTTGTTTCTGGTTATATTGACAAACTACAGGATAGCATGATGGTGGATGTAGAACTACCTTTTCATACAAGTCCTTTCGACGGATCCTCTTGTTCCAGGGGAGTACAAGATTCACCTGGCAGTGCAGAACATAAGTTACTAGATACCAAATGGTTCTCCTCTAATAACAATTTCACTTGTCTGTACACTTTTGAGAATGATGAAATCTTCGGCAAAAACAAGGGAAGTTCACATACAATTTTGAATGGTAGGGTCCTTAATATGTTTTTTCCATATCTTTTCTGGCTTCTACGTTGACATCTCCAAAGTGGTGTTGGTTTCTTGAGTATCATTTTTATTTGGGTAAATCTCTGTTCATTTTCCTGGAAAAAAAGTATAATTCAACTTTGTAATTCCTTTGGAACCGTTTGTTTTAGAGTTTGCAAAATCAATTTTTAACTTTTAGGAACATGTATTTATTTGAACTGTTTTGCATACAAGAAAAAAGTTCCAAATGTCTGCAAACTTAGACAAATGCCACATTAATAGCATCACAGCTAGTTAACACATTTAAAGTTCCCATACATATATCTTTATTAAGCTTGAATTTTCGACATTGTTTTTGACAGTTCGCCAATACTAATAACATGTTTCTCCTAAGAGGAATTAATCCCTGTGGTACAGAGCTTAAAATTGGAGAAGTGCTTTTGAAGTTGCATAGAAATTTCAAACCTTTTGGCACTTCCACATCTTCTAAGGTTTTGCTTCATTTTACAAGTGACATGACTACATCGTGTTTTATGCTTCACATTCAGCTAATTCCAGCTTCCCACTTCCTGAAAGCTTTCATGAAGATTGTTGTTCATCTCATTTAGATGCTGTTTCCACTGATTTTTGGAACAACCAAAGTTGTGGGATGCGAGAATTCAACTTTGAGGACTGTTATTATCGGGATTTTGCCAATTCTTGTAGTGCCAGAAATTATGGGAAGCAAGACACTTATTTTGATGACTCTTATCATCAGAAGCAAAGGTTTCCCATCTAGTACTTCAATATTTAATTTGATGGTGTTTGTGTTCTATACTAAGGGTGTCTTGTCCTTGCAGTGTCGGGATGAAAGCCAAATCAGAATTCAACATAATAGGTGCTTTACATTTCTGCTAATAAGAGATGCTCTTTTAAAAGATGTACATATTCTTTTACCTGTTTTGCTTCTCATGGTTCTATCAAAAGTCATTTAGTTTCTCCAAGTTCAAAAAATATGAATTGTTCAATATGGGGAGTTAAAATGGAGTGCTATTGAATAGTTTTTCCTGGTATTATTGAGATCATAGTTTGGGCCAATAAGTTGCATTTTCTGTGGTTTTGACGTGTTATTCTCTCTTTAACAGATGCACCTACTCCCTATTCCAAGCACTTCAAACCAGAGAATTTCAGTGTCTCGGATGGAGAATGGTAGGCACATTTTGCAGTAGATGTGAGGGGGATTCTTTAGTTGGTTTAAACTCTTCTATTTCTTATTGGCAGGTGTTCCATGGGATGTACAAGTCCTCATTTAATGGATTATATAGACCATGTTGATAGGACATGGTTTGCAAATGAGGATGCAAGAGATAATTTGAGTTTATTGAGGTTGCTATTTGAAGCTCTTTCTGTTTACTGGTCTCTCTACTGGGCCTTTTCATTTTCTAATGAACTAATCCAGTTTATTCTTGGGGATATGTTGACTTCTCTTCAGCGAAGAATCATCCACTGCAGGTCAATGTCATTTGTACTCACTGACTTGTTGACTTGAGCAATATAATCATTTTTCTTTTTCTCCATCCAGTGGTGGGTGACTTAGACACACAACAAAAGATGAACTCAAATAATAAAAGGAGAAGCCAGGAGGTATCTGATGGGAGGAAAGAGACAAAATTCTGTGAGAAGTTATTTGCTAATGAAAGAAACTGCAAGAGGAATGATATTCAACAAGGAAAGCCAACAAAGTTACCATGGCTACCAAACCAATCAAGAGCAAAGCCAGAAAATTACAATTCTGCATTTTATGATAAGAGGTCAGACATGAACAATGATGGACTGAGGGAGACAAGATGTGGTCCAGGAGAGTCAAATTCTAGATTCAGATCTTTCTACCAAACTTCAGTGTCCAAAAGATATGTATCCACTTGTTCCGACTTCTTGGTTGGAGATGTCCTTACTGATCAGGAGCCTAAGTTACAAGTTGACTCCCTACACAACCTCGAAGGGTCTATCGAATATCCTGGTGAATATGCACCCTCATGTTTTATGATGGAACCAATAACTTTTGAACTAGATAGCCCCGCATGTACCTTCAGGAACTTGTTTCAGGATGCCAAGAAGGGATGTGGTGCTGAGAATTCATTACATACTCTCGGTTCCCATGGCACAGTAACAGGAAACATTGTAAGAGATGTTGGAAGCGATGGAGATAAAGGTGTTGATATCCTACCATTTGATAGCAGCCAATTTGACCCCAATACTGAAGTTTCTGGTAGGTGCAAGAGTTTCTCATCAGGAAAGGAAAAGTCTATGGATGGATCAAGTTCTGTCAATGAGTGTAGTAACTGTGATGAACCAAAAGAAAAAACTCCAGAAGTGAAGGACAGGACAGGATCGTTTAACTATTCTGAATGTGCAGAAGAAGCATCTTCCTCTGTAGAGATGTCCACTGTATCAAAGGGGGATCAGGACAGTTTAGATAAAAATCAGGATACCCAATCTTCACTTAGATACCAAGCAGGAGATGAAGGTCGAAGGTTTTCCTCCTTTGTAATCCTAATTTTTAAATTAGTCCTTCGTTTATAATTATAAGAAGTGTTTTTGTGCTTTGCTAGTTACAAAAGATGACAGCAGGTCTTCATCAAAAGAAGGAATGATAACTACACGACAAAGTCACAACGTTCACCAAAATGGGCAAGTGATGATGCTTGAGGCCGTGTCCTTCAATTTTTACATGTGCAGTTTTTGAAGGAAGCACAGGATTAAAGAACTTGGACAATGGTATGATACTCTTATCAAGTTTTAATAGATAAATGCAAACATGAACATTCTAATTCTATAGTTTGGCTTTTTTAGCATTTGATCTTCATGTGTTTTTCGCTATGGTTTGGACACATGCAAGTTATCTTGTGTTCTAGTGATGCATGACTTCCATGACTATTGAACTTGTAGAACCAGATTTATGTCCAGTTTTGATGCATGTGTAACATATATTTTTTAGGGGAGAGACTACAGAGACCATGCTTTTAACAGAAAACATTAGAAATTAAGACGGAGTGATGGGATTGACTAAAAAATAGCTAACAAAATAGATAAAAGAAGGATAATGTTGTCAATGATCACTTTCCGTTGAATCGTTATTCAATAATCAATAGTGCCATAGTCAATTTCTGCTCCTATGTTTTCTCTAGTTTTTCGCTTATATTCCTGTCACTGTGCTCTGTTGTTTTACCTCCCGGTGCATAGCCGTCCACTGCATGGTTTGGTTACTTTGGTCATATGACATCTCAATTTCTTAACATCTGATTGTTTGATAAGCTCTAGCATAAATTCTTTAGCACCTTCATCCAAGCACCTATATTGGTAAACAAAGTCAGAAGATAAAACATGGCATAATATGTCTGGTTATATTACAAAAGGTTGCTGCTTGAGTAATTACTTCTTGATTCAGGTAAGACGTTCTCGGATGATACAATAACCACAGGTATCTCTCTCAAATTAGAGGATCCCTGCCATTTAGAAATGGTTCAAATGGAGGCAAAGAAACTTTTGGGGGTGGGGGGGGGAGAGCATCCCTAAGGTCCACTTAATACCTTCACCCTTTTGAGTAGATCGTATCCTGTCCTTGATATGCAGTAGTCAGTAATGATCAAGTTTGTGTTCGTTTCCTGCAATATCGAATCAAAGCTCAGTGTATAAATGCACAAAGTTCGAAAAGATGACATGTCATATAACAAATTGTGCTGATCACAGGCATTGAATGATGGACTGGTGATAAAAAATCATATGCATTGAACTGACCCACTGGTGACACTATTTTTTCCAACCATAAATATATAATGCCTAATATAACCTGCTATTTTCTTTGTTCCATGGAGGCAAACAAGCTACTAATCTTTCTCCCAAACATTAGTGACTAGAGCATAAATACTTATGAGCGACTGTTGGACTGTGAAGGAGGTATGGAACCTCATATTGTATGTTTCTTCATGGTGTTTGGCTGTAGTAACTTCAGAAAATCAAGGGTACATGGATGAAGAGAATAGTTATCAAAATACTGCTCTCTCCACCGAGCCCTACAATTCCAATGTCTTCTGCCCGTTCTCTGCTGTAGTCACGGCAGCAAGGACCAAAAGAACAGCTCAAATTCACAATTTCCTTGTAACTTCAGAGATTTGGTAGTAATTTTGTGAAGTAGAACACATTATTTGGAGTGTCAAAAGAAATTAGTCCCAAATTCATTGCTTAAGCAAACAAGTTCATCACATGTTCAACGCTTGCATAAACCATAGCCATGTTCTCTATTGAGTCTATCGACTAATTACGTTGGGTACAATTTGCTATAGACATTCTAATTCTTCAATTTCTTTGGAGTAGTTAGGATTCTTAAAGCTTTGTTAATGCATCTTCAAGCGGTAATTTCTTGTCTACAACTACAGGAATGGGGAGGGCATGGAAGGTCTGACAAGCTTTGCAGGCAGCAAATGAAGCGTAAACGCCAATTAGTGAACTGAGGGCAAGCAAGGCAACTGGGGCAACATTAAAAGTTTCATGTGTACTTGGTATAAACTATAGCTGACTAAACTTAATGCCAAATGCCTGCTATTAATGTACGCTAAGAGGCATACAAAGCTACATGAATTCAAGAAACGTTCATAGAAATGTCTCTTTTATCTCCTTTAATTTTTCTTCTCGTGGTGGTCCAGCTAAATGGTGTCTATTTGCTTTCATTGTCTTATTATATAGAGAGAGATGAAAGCTCAAAAAAATCCTGCCTTGAAAGGTTCTATATACTCCTCAATTATGGGGCGATTTAGAGTTGATATATTCTTTGTTATAAAAGTGATTCACATTTACATACCTCTATAGTTACACAAATGATTCAGATATACCCTTTTAGTCTAATGGGTTAGATTTTTTATTTTTTATAAACAATTTTTTAAATTTATTATTTTGATGGTTAAATTTATTCACTTAATTTCTTTTAAAATTTATCATACACTCCAATTTTCTTTATAGATACAAAAAATAAATTACAATATAGTTGTAAAAAGTTTAGATTTAATTTTTTTTCTTTTTTCTTTTGTAAAAGCCCCACCTCTTTCACCTGTTCAATTCTCGCGTGAGGTAATAGTTCCTCCATAGTACTCTGTTTAGATTCACGTCTTTCAGTTATTTCCATGTCTTAGTATGCATGCATGTTCATCAAATTAAAACAACCTTCATGTATCAGTTTGGAGTCGGTCACTCCACCAATTGTCAGCATTTAGAATCTAGAATCAAGAGAATGAAAAACATATATTTATGTCATTGGAGTATTTTAGTCATACATGAGATCCTGATTTAAGAGGATGACTCCACTAGACACAACTCGACAAATAGATTCAGGATACTCCTAATCCTAAGATATGATATCAAGTTTGTCACACTTCAAACCTGACCCTGACACAATAAGCG
Source organism: Solanum stenotomum (assembly GCF_019186545.1). Lineage (NCBI taxonomy): Eukaryota > Viridiplantae > Streptophyta > Magnoliopsida > Solanales > Solanaceae > Solanum > Solanum stenotomum. The sequence goes on from NC_064283.1 coordinate 62,003,616, forward strand.
CTCAATGCTCTAAAAAATCACATTGGAAGCACCTTATAGATATGACAGTCACGCGATTTCTCTACTAATTACTTATGGTTATTAGCCAATTTATGCATCATTAAGACAAATTACTAAAAGAAATAATAATATTAATATAAAGCAAAAGTTATGATATATAAATTAACTTAGCGAAATAGTATGTCTCATATGGAAAGCAACAATGACTCATTTAGTAACCACGACACAACATCTATCAATGAGGTCTCTATTAAAGATTAATTTCTAACTCCTGACGAAACTCAAAAATTTAATAAAGCAGAAAAGTAGGGAGTCTCGTGAGTAAGAATGTGGGCTCACCAATAGTTTATCTGATGCAAGTCCCTCCTAAGCAATGCGATCCTTAGAAATCTGCTCCTCTCCTATACCTAACATATCACCAAACACACTGCTGGTATGCCTGAGTATTGGGTACTCACTGAGTGCCTTGGGACAGAAATTCATCTAAAATAATACATGCAACTTATTGTAAAACAATTAAAATTCAATGATAGAGTAAATCATGAAACTTACTAAAATCGTCGGTGATGAAATTTTTAATCAATTTCAAGTCATTTTATTCAAAAGTCTTGTCAAACTATTTAAGGCATAAATTGAGTCAAATAGCTCAACAATCATGTCAAATAGAGGACTTATCAATAAGTAAACACAACTCAAGGAAAAAATAAATCAATAGGGTGTCATACTTTAAGGCGAATCAAGTCAATCAGGTGCCACACTTCCAAGAGAATCAAGTCGGGAGAGCCATACTTTTAAGAATTCTTGTTTCATCAGGGTAATTAACCCGAAGAGGTAAATCTCTCTATGTATTGACACAAGTTGATTGAAGGTGATTCATTAAGATCCATAACGCTTATTCGTCCTCTAGAATAACACAACTTGCCCTTAGGACAAACACAAATGATTGAAAATGACTCACTAGCTTAATTCTTTCAAAACCATCGTCTCATAAATAGAGGTATATCAAATCATTTCTCAAGTTTGAAATCATGTTTAAAGCGATTAAGTTATGTCTCTTAAGTCGATAGTTATAGAACATGCCTGCATGTAGTCTTCAGTTCATCAGGGATGGTTATGTTAAATCCACTTTGCAAAATCGGCAATAACATATATATCAGATTAGTTAAAAGCAAATACATAAATAACTCTCATGGTTACAAATTCAATCAAATACCTCATATTCTGATCAAGTTTATCAAGTACTTGAGGCAACCTTAAAGTTAGAATTATAGAGAGGCCCAACCCAATTGTCTTCCCCTGGGAAGAGGTAATATTGTCAACTTTACAAAACAAAAGACCAACAATCATCATATCATATAGACTTAACAACTGGAAAAGGTCATAATTGACAGATGATGGCCTTTCTCCTACATGAACTGGAAAAGGTCATTACTGAGCGAACTAATACTAATACTAATGTCGCTCATATGATGAAGATGTTTATCATCTTTCTCACAATGATCCCAAAGGATGACACTAGTAAATCTGAAGAATATCTCCTAATATTTGCTTACTCCTTTGATCCTACGGCTCTGGTAAAGCTCTATGCGCCTCTTACTATATTAGCAAACAAGCTGCTCATGGATGCATTTGTAAATTTGTAGATTCATCTAAGACACTTTTCCCCTACCCTGTAACCGTATATAGGCAGTGTGCTCCTATATTGTTAGAGTTTTGTAAGCTTCTGAGAGGGGTTGTTGGTGTTTATGATGTTTAAAATGTTTTGACATTGCAGAATGCTTTTCCATTTGTTCACGCCTTGGAAACAAGGTGATCGAGTGCTTTAGAATAGAGTGTGTGATCAACTGAGTTTATGCTGTTATCAGGTAGCAATGTGTGTGAGTTTCTCATGTTTATGCATCCCCTAATTTGCCTACGGATAGTAGTTGTACTGTACTTCAAGCATCAGCACATATACCTTCATCAGATTTTGACAATCTGTAATTAGTTAGTCTTCTTCCATTTCTCTGTGTATGTGTTAACATAGAAAAAATCTCCCCTCGTCCAATACGCCATGTAAAGCAACTCTCAGCTATCAACGGTGAATGTAGTGGCAGTAGCTCAGTCTGCTGAGTACCCCTACAACCATCTCTTTGAGCAGCAGAAAGAATAGATGGGGATATTCTGGACCTGCCAGCGCTAGGAAATCAAGCAGCTTAGCGATTTCAAGAACCACCATCAAGACTTACAGCAGTGATGTCGTTCTTCTGCAGAGTCCGTCACTTGTTTTCCTCAGCATGAGACCAGGAATGAATGGTGACATCAAGAATGAAGAGCTCACAAGCTTTGGCAGACAAAATGGTTCTTCAATGGAGATCATGCAGATATCCTTGTCAGCTTTTATGATCTTCTGGATGATCGATTCCTGGCGTTGGTAGGCTAAGAACATCTGCAACTGCTCTTCTTGCTGCTAAAGGAGATGGTTGGAGGGGTACTCAGTGGACTGCCACTACATTCACCACCGATTGCTGAGAGTTGTTTCCGTTGCGTTTAGGATGAGGGGCGATTTTTTCTATGTCGACACAGACACAGAGAAACGGAAAAAGACTGATAAAGTTTGTGATTAATATATACAGAGAGAGAAAAAACTAATTGCTGATTTTCTAACAATATAGGAACACAATGCCTATATACGATTACGGGGTTGAGGAAAGTGTCTTACTTTAATCTATATATTGACAAATGCCATGAAGACTTGTTTGCTAAATATAGAAGGAGACATATAAACCTTTACCAGAGCCACAGGAATAGAGGAATTTACAAATACTAGAAGATTTCCATAGACCTACTTGTGTCATCCTTTGGGGTCGTTGTGAGAAACATGCTAAGCATCTTGGTCATATGAGTGATATTTGTATTAATCACTCGGTAATCATTGCAGTTGCATAGGTCTTGAATAAGCGAGTCCAATTCATTCATCAGCCTCCACTTGTGAGGATGACACATGCTTCATATTTTATCACCTTGTTTCAGATGCCGTTGCTAAGATAGTAAGAGGGTAGAAAATACCAAGCATGTCTGAGGGGTCAAAGCAATTTGATTCAGCAATATTTCAAATAACGTCCTGCAGAATAGAGACAACAATAGGTCCTAGCAGCAGAAAATCAGATAACAAGTTCATGCCCGGACTAATGCAATGTGTTTAAGGTTATTGAGCAACACAGGGAATAGGGTCAACATACTTGACTATGATTTTCAAACAAGACAATATATAGAACTTCAACACCTAAACTTACTTTCTCTGACCATAGCACTGAATCCAGAAGCGGACCCACACTATGGAGAAGGGGTGACCGTGCACCCGGTAACTTTCGAAAAAATCATATGTATATATGTACATCTACTTTGAAAAATTGGTAGAAATTAGGATATACTTAACAGTGCATCCATGATAAACATAACGGCGTCCTTGTGCTACTGATACAAGCTGTAGATACCTCCCTTGAGACCAGGGTTCAAATCCACATGGACTTAACATTCACAAATAACATGATCAACGACGCTACAACAAGAAATAGCTGATTCATCAAATCATTCAAGTAACCCATACCACCAAGAATCTCTAAGACATCATCTACAGTGTTTAACATGTAATCCCGATCTAAACAGGAACCATCCCAGTATTTAAATACAAATCGAGGCCACTCATGGACAAACATGTAACAATCACATTAAGAAGAAGTAAACCTGATTCTCTCATGAAACCACATACAAAAGGATAATCAAAAATGAACAAGGCGTGCTACCCAAGCCAACCATTAGTAATTTGTACCCGCGTGGTACCCGAGCCAACCATATAGCGTGGTACGTACCCGAGCCAATTACTACGTACCAAGCATGGTACCCGAGCCAACCATGGGAATATCCTGTACCAAGAGTGGTACTCGAGCCAACCATTAATCTCACACACACAACCAAAATCACAATGAAATACAAACACACTTGTAAAAACAAGTAAACTAAACACCTTCATCGCATGAGATAGTTAATAATTCATCACTTCACATTAAGCCCATATAATTCCCCCAACATGCATTATACAAGTTTCACTATAGAGATAGTCTGAATGCTTACATAAATAAACTTGGGAAACAACAACCATCACTTACACCCGGACACTCTTTCCAGATAGTTTTCCACTTGGAAACCGATTACACACCACTGCTAGAAGTTGATAATTTTATTTAAAAATAAAATTTTACTGCTTGAATTTGCTTACTACAATGTAGAGTTGTCAAAAAGGGTCAGCCCAGCCCCACCCGGTCCAAGCCTTATGGGCCAAGAAATTTGATGAGCTAGGGCGGGCCGGCCCTTCATTTGGAAGGGCCTGAAAATGCTCAACCCAACCTAGCCCTAGAAGGGCCGCAGGGTGGGGCAGGCTAGTCCTTCTTTTTTTCTCTTTTTTAATATTTTTTTCTTTTTAAACTTGAAATTCTATAACATCAAGAAAGTGAGAAGATTTTCAACTCAAATACGGCTATCAATGTGTTGTTTCAGTAACACTAGCAAAAAAATCTAGTGTAATTAGCATGTATCTAGGATACTAGTTACACAAGATGCATGTATCTAGTGTGATGCATTCCAGATGCGAGCGAGATAAGAGAGTGGCGAGCGAGATGAGAGGGAAGTGAGGGGATGGGATTTGTTTATATATTTTAGATACGTGCGAATCCACTTAGATAGAGTGTATCTAAAACAAGTTACACTTAATTTTGAGTTCATGTATCCCGAGATACATGTATCTAGACACACCAAAATCTGGTAAGATTTGTAATATTACAACATAGCGTGCATTTAAGTAAATAGTTCATACACTAGTGAGATTTCTATAAGTTATCTATAAATAAATAGTTTTGGCCCATGGGCCGACCCCAGCTCGACCCTGATCAAGCCTCAAGGGCCAAGGACTTATATAGGTTGAGCTTATAAGCCCTGATTTTAAATGGGCTTGAAAAATCACATCTCATCCCTACCCCAATAAAGGATTGGGGGGCTAAGCCCATTTTGACGACTCTACTACAATGTATGAAAGAAAAAATGTTTAATTTAATTTTTCAATGTCCACGCCCTTGTCTTTTTGAGAATAAATCACTTTTTTTAAAAAAAAAATGAGTACAAACTATATTACAAGAAAAAAAACAAAAAGAATATCAAGATAGATTTAAATTATACCCTTAAATTATCCAACCCCCACCATTAATCATATGGTTAATAGTACTTATCTTTCCTATAAAGATCTTGCTCTTTATTTCCTTATGAAAGTAAATTACTTTAGAAACAAATAAATATAAGGGCAAATTACAGAAATCACATACTTTTAAGGCAAAATTACAATTTATCCCTTAAAAGTTTATAATTACAGAAATCCCTCAAAATGATACAATAATATAAGCGCTGATACATTAATCTGATGCGCGAGATACATTAATCGTTAAGATACATTACATTTTATACATGATACACTAATATGATGCGCGAGATACAATAATATAAGCGCTGACACATTAATTTGATGTGCGAAAATGAGGAATTTTGGAAATTTGTAAAACTTATAGGGGATAATGATAATAAGTAAACTAAAAGGTGAGATTTCTGTAATTTTTCCTAAATATAAAACCTGCATTTCATTAAAAAGGATGGGCCTCAACTACAGACATAACTATAAACACAACTACAACTATAACGACGTAATCAGAAATATGGAAAAGGAAAAAAAAAATCATTATCACAATTACAATTATGAAAAAGTCATAGTTGTAATTACAACTTTCACGATTACAAATATTTTTAAAAATCAGTCATATTTATGATTTTCATAGTCACAAGTTATAACTATGGAAAAAGTCATAATTCGCAATTAAATAATTACAACTATGAAAGAAATGATAGTTGCAATTGTGATTTACATATAAGAATTATGAAAAAAAATTCATAATCATCACTAGTTGTAGATCCAAAATTTAAATTTAATGAATGTTTATCTCAATTTAGTGTAAATCTAGTATTAGTCGCAAAATTATAGTAGTTATATTATAAATTAATTTTGGTCTAGTAAATTAAGTTATTGATTCCTATGATCATCAAGTCTAAATGAGTTCATTCCATATATGCATATCTCCACTCATTTTTTTCCTCAGTTCATTCCACTTTCTTAAATCTCTTATTATTTTTTCCTCCTTCATATTCCATTATTTTAATCTTTCTAGTTTAAATCCCTATTCTATCAGAATATTTCTCTTTATTCACTTTTGTTGATTGAATATGATAATATATACCAATTTCAGTTCAAAATATGTGATATACGTTATATGTACCCTAACATAATGTATTTAAAATATATGAATATTGTACATACTAATATACATTAATATGTAGACGAACTATTTCAGCTATCCAGTAGAGCAGTGTATATATATTGGAATGTTTACATAAATGATACTCCCTCTGTCCCAATTTATGTGATACTTTTCATTTTTTGAGAGTCAAATCGTTTAAGTTTGATCGGAAGTTTGCACATGGAATCTTCATTTTTTTTTTGAAATGAAATCTATATATTTATAAACTACGTAAAAGTACTATAAGACACAATAATTGACAATTCAAAATATTTAAAAGATATATGAAAAATTTACGGTCAAAGATAGACTTGTTTGAATTTTGAAATCCGAAAAGTGCCACATAAATTGGGAAGGATATTTTATTTGATTAATTACGTTAAGTGTTACTTTATTTTTATTATCATATATGACATAATTTTAGCCTTAATAACCATTTGATATAAAATTGTATTAAAATCGTATATTAGGTGAAATTTTGAAAAATTGTATGAAAGTTGTATCAATAATGTATTAAATATAAATAAACAGTGATATGTTGGTGGTGATTACAAAAAATAAGAGGTAAAGTTCTGAAAATTTGTATTAAAATTGTATAAATATAAACGGCAGTTAGAATACAACTCGAATTCGATATTATACATTATTATAAATTTGATATTATTATTCTAGAACAAATATAGTACATTTTTAACAACGTAAACTAATTTATATAGTACCAGAATGTTTCAAATTCACACATAATACTTATGTATTTGCCGGACTCGTTGAAAGCCGGCAATTATTGATGGCTCGGAAAGAAAGCTGGGCTAGGTCTTCTTTCCTTAGAGAGGCTTATTCAGAACTTGTCTCTATGGCAGGAAGCTCTCAATTTATTTCATACATTACTTTCTTCTCAAGGTTCGGTGCTTAAAGATGAGTCTCAAATTAGGTGAAGTTCAAATTGTACTAAAGTTGTAACAAACTGAATTAAATATAAACAATCAGTGGTGTGATAGTGGTGATTTGTCGAAAAAGCAGTGATAGTGGCCCTGTTTGTTGATGTTATTTGTGGTATGAAAAGTAGGCTAATATGTGTAAGAGTAAAATATATGTTATAATTCGTAAATAAAGTTATATAATATATTATTTATATAAATTGCCCATATATATGTATATATATATATATATATATATATATATATATTGTATACTAGATCATGGAAAAAGTATAAAATTTTGATAGAATGTTGATTTAATTGATTTTTACGATTTTTACTTTTTTTATTTTAAAATGTATAGTAGAAGTTTGTCAAAATTCCTTTTTGAAAGAATAATGATTTTAAATTTTGCAATCGCCAACCAACAACAACATATCTAGTGAAATCCCACAAAGTGGGATTTGGGGAGGATAGGGTGTATGCAAATCTTACAATTATCTTGTATAGATAGAGAGTTTGTTTCAGAAAGACCATTAGCTCAAGTGCATCAACTTCAAGTAAAAGAAGAAGAAAATAATGAAGAAAGCATAGTCATTAATAAGAAAAGCAATGCAAAGTTTACAAGAAAGAAACACTAACAAAATATAGTGTGATAATCAAAAACACAATAAACAACATATGCAAAGAACTACAAGGGTACAACTAGTACTACGACAAGCACTAACAAGCCTAAACCTTCACAAGGCAAGACGACCATCCACCCCTACTATCCATCCACCCTAATATGCAATCTCCACTCCTTCCTACCTAGAGTTATGTCCTCAGTAATATGAAATTGTGTCATGTCCTGTCAAATCACCTCTCCGCAGTATTTCTTTTGCCTACCTCTACCCCTCTGTGTACCCTGCAACCAGCCTCTCACACCTCATCATTGATGTGTCAATCCACCTCCTCTACATATGCCCAAACCATCTTAGCCTCGTTTCACTCATCTTGTCCATCAGAGATATCTCTCCTAGTATGTCCACACATTCATCTCAACATCTGCATCTCCGCAATATCCATCTTTTGAACATGTGAGTTCTTGACTGGCCAGCACTCCATACAAGAAATAGCCTACTTGTTTCTCGAGAAGAGATGGGAAACATGCTCAATATCATTTGATTGAATAGTTGACCCAGCCCCTTGTTGTTTGAAGAAACCCTCCACTTCAATTGGTATTTTTTCACGAAAAGCAGACATGAGATAAGAAATTCAGTGTTTCACTAAGATTTCGAATAGCGGTCCACAGTCCCCTTGATCAATTTGAAATAATTCCATTGATTCCTATGAAAATAGCAATTCCCAATCATGGTCCTTGCGGATCGGATCATCCATATAATATACAAAAAGAAACTCCAGATATTTGAGATCTTTCTCTTTGAATAAGATCTCAATTCCAGCG